>NC_090320.1:225719853-226064808 GCF_040869045.1 Eurosta solidaginis
CCATCTAGCGGCTGTGGTAAAACAACTAGCTACAGCAACAGGGTGTACCGAAAAGCGGAGACGCAACGCTCTGATGGCCATAGGGTATAACATATAGCTGAATCAGTTGCGATGAATTGTGGACACACATATAATACATAGAATTAGTGTACAGGGTGAAACAAAGACACATATTTCAGTTACATCTGAGTATAATGCGTATTGAAATTTAGTAGGACAAAATTTATGCGCAGCAATTTCAGAGGTGTATTTATAGTTTGTCCCTTAGCAGTCAATATAAAGTTTAAGCGTAAACGGATATACGCGTGTTAAAAAACACGGCTAATATATTCCAATTAATAGCCTAATTTCGAGAGATCTTGAGAAATGTACAGATCTCAAATGAACATTCAACACATTTCTCCAGTTGATATCCTACATTGCATATCGAGTTCAGGTGGAGTTGAAAAAAATCTCCAAGGTGGTACCGCCAAAACCAACAGCTGTTTATTGAAAAAAATAAACACCTGGTTGATAGCAGTAATGAAGCGTAAGTAATCAAAAATAAATTATATAGGCGGTCGCCGTGGTGTGATGGTAGCGTGCTCCGCCTACCACACCGAAGATCCTGGGTTCACGCCCCGGGCAAAGCAATACCAAAATTTTAGAAACAAGGTTTTTCAATTACTAGAAAGTTTTTCTAAGCGGGTTGCCCCTCGGCAGTGTTTGGCAAGCACTGTGATTGTATTTCTGCCATGAAAAGCTCTCAGTAAAAACGTCTGCCTTGTAGATGCCCTTCGGAGTCGGCATAAAACAAGTAGGTCCCATCACCCCAAATTGTAGGTAAAATTAATAGGAGCACGAGGCAAATTAGATGCGAAGGTCGGCCTAAAATCTCTTCGGAGGTTAACGCGTTACATTTATTTATTTTTTAAATTATATATATTTCAATATATTTTCGTGAAAATACTGTAGTATGAAATTTTACATTTAAGCCCAGTTAGAGAACCACAAGTTAATGTTTTTTTAATAGCATTTTTTGCTTTTGTAATTTTTGTTCAGGTGCGGTTTATTTTATAAAATTAAGCTTGTACACGTGAAACAAATTACAAGTCAAAATCAATAATCTCATTTCGGAACCGGCTATCAGCTGTTATCTTCCACCACTATTATTTGGAGGATAACAGGGTTGCCACTCGGTACGGGGTTACCAGTAGGCTTATAGGCCTACTCAACCTGACAAACAATCGCCCCCGATTGCCCGTCGTGGGGATCCTCTTGCTCCTCCAAATACTCGTAGTCGGTGTTGTTGTTGTAGCAGTGTTTCGCCCCATCCGATAGGTGCGGCCCATCACAAATTGTCATTAATATCCTCTAACGGGAGTCCAAGGAAACTTGCTGTTTCAACAGGGGTGGACCACAATGAGAGGGGTCTTAGAGGCGTGGGTTCCACATTACAATTAAAGAGATGGTTGGTGTCATGTGGGGACACATTGCAAGCGGGGCATACATTTTGTATGTCGGGGTTGATTCTGGATAGGTAGGAGTTTAACCTGTTACAGTAACCAGATCGAAGTTGAGCTAGAGTGACTCGTGTTTCCCTGGGTAGTGTGCGTTCCTCTTTCGCAAGTTTTGGGTATTGTTCTTTGAGTACTGGATTCACCGGGCAATTCCCGGCATAGAGGTTCGACGCCTGTTTGTGGAGTTCACTGAGGACCTGCTTGTGTTTTTTGGCTTCATACGGCTGAGTTCTCAGGTGCCGTATTTCCTCATAATGCTTACGGAGATGACTCCTTAAGCCCCTAGGCGGTGTTGGCTCATCAATCAGATACCTGTTGGGATGCCCAGGTTTCTGAGTATTCAACAGGAACTGTTTGGTTAGCATCTCATTTCTCTCCCTGATGGGGAGTATTCGCGCCTCATTATGTAGATGGTGCTCTGGGGACATAAGAAGACATCCCGTTGCGATTCTGACAGCAGTATTTTGGCAGGCCTGTAGCTTCTTCCAGTGAGTAGTTTTAAGGCTTGGCGACCATGTAGGGGACGCGTAGCATGCAATCGGCTAGCCAATTGCTTTGTAAGTAGTAATGAGCGTTTCTTTATCTTTTCCCCAAGTACTGCCAGCAAGAGATTTGAGGAATTTAATACGGTTATGGATTTTCGGTACAATTGCGCGTGCACACCCAAGATTTTGGGGTGTAGGACAGTAGCGTAGTGCCATCGACGTGGATGTTCAAAATGGTCGACATTTGGGACGTCCAAGTTGTAAATAAGGTCGCGGATGATTTAGTCGGCGATAATGCCAGATTTCGCGAGGCAAAAAACTGGAGAGATCAGGGAGGTACCCATTTATTCTGTTGCAAAGCTCATCGATCTGTGGGCCTGGGCCTGTGGCCATTATTGTGCAGTCATCGACGTACGAAACGATAGTAACTCCTTCCGGTGGCGAAGGTAGTTTTGATATTGTAACGAATTTACTTGCAAATCCTCTTATTTGCAACCCTCTGCTAAGTTCGTATCGCTAAACTGTTGAATAAATAACTCCAATATTGAATAATTGAAAAATGGCCTTTATTACAGTACTTCACAATAACACTCAAACTGCGCAACGAATAGCCTTGCTTAATAACCACACTGATTGATAGCTCAATGAAACTCTACTCTTCAAAATAATACTGCTATTGCTCGCTAGATATCGTCTTAATCGCAACTGCTTGACAACTCAAATGAAACTGAATTCTTCTTACTCGCCTGCCCCGCTTTTATAGCTTACGCTGCATACTTCTAGGCTCTTCGATTTCCAGAAGTTACTAGTTAGTTCGGCTACAAAATCGCCAGCCACAACTACGTGCACAAATTATTGCTCTCTCTTGTGACAACTCAGATAAGATATATGCATGTATTTGTGCATTGCCGCTCCGATGTTCGTATACGTACATATGTGTAGACGCAATTATTTATTCGTTTATGTAGATACATAATGATTGAGTTATTGATGTGCATTCACGTCGCTGGTTACCATCGGCTTAGAGACGATAGCATCGCTCAGTGCTGCTAACATTCGTTACACTGCCCTCCACCTAAGTCTGATCGTCCCGATCAGATAAATCTCTCAATCTAAACGCTGCTAGCATCGCCAAATGTACAACTCTTCTATTTCGTGATTTCCCAATTGCTTGTATGCGGTAGATGATATCACTTATCTTCTTCACAACCTTGTACGGGCCTTCCCAACTGCACCGAAATTTGGATGGAACCCCTTTCCGCCGGTGAGGGTTGTATAACAGTACCAAATTTCCCTCCCGGAAACCTTGCGAATTATTTTCCTTGTCGTACTTGTGTTTCATCTTACTACTCATTATCCTCGATCGTTCCCTCGCACTCTGTTGCTCGGCCAATGAAGAACTACTTCGCAGAGCTTGCGCTGGACGGATTTGCTTTGCATAATCAGTATCGTTCCGACGCTTCACAACAGTAGTGTGCCTTGGCTTGAAACCACCCTTGCATTCTTTCTTCGTTTTAGTACGTCCGTTAGAGCTTTTCAATGCCAGTGTTTCTCTCACAGGTACCTTCGGTTTTGATTTGTTTGGCCCATTTGTTCCATCAACCTTTACCTTTGAATTTCATGGCCTTCGTCGAGTCTTTTCCACCAGTACCCGATTACTGCTGGACCCTTTTTCCAAAGTAAAGTTAAGTGGCACATCTTGTTACTTCCACGCATCACCCTTCTCTGCATATCGATCTTGATGTCATGGTCAACCAAGAAATCCACTCCCAATATAACTTCATCAACAATCTCCGCCACAACAAATTTGTGTAGAACAATGACCTTCCCAATCAATACTTCACATATCACTTCTCCCTGAACTTGGTTATACTCGCCAGTGACCGTACGCAACTTTGCTCCAGGTAACGGTTTTACTCTCCTGTTGACCAAGTCAGATCGGATCAAGGAATGAGATGCGCCCGTATCTACAGTCAGTACACGTTCTTTACCATCCACATTCCCTCTGACGGTAAGACTGCTTGATTTCCTTCCAATTTGCGACACAGATATCACGGGACATTCAATAGCCGGGGCAAGTTTCCGTTCTTTACATTCGACACGCTCTTGCTCATTTCCGCCAGCTTTGCGTTTACGGCCACCCACATTGTTGGAACTATTAGGACCAAGATCGCAATGACGTGCAATGTGACCTGGGTTGCCGCACTTGAAACATTTAATAACTCTGGCATTCTTCTGTTGAGATCCCTTCAGTGCTTCCAAAATTGTGTCTACCCACTCTGGCCTTTCTACTTCCACACGGCGTGCTTTGAAAACTGGCTTACACAGAAGCGACGCTGTTTCCTGAATCAGAGCTTGTGACACCGTTTCTGCGAATGTTGGCTTTGGGTTTGCGTATGTAGCTCGCTTTGTTTCGGCGTACCGTATGCCATTTATGAAACTCTGAATCTTTACTCTTTCCGTGTATTCCACGGGTGTATCCGCATTTGCAAGATGAGCCAATCTTTCAATGTCCGAAGCAAACTCCTGCAAAGTCTCGTTAGCTTTTTGGTAGCGGTTTTGCAATTCTATTTGAAATATCTGTTTCCTGTGTTCGCTTCCGTATCGCCGTTCTACAGCAGCCATCAATGCGTCATAACTGTTCCGTTCGTACTCTGGAATAGTCTGTAAAATTTCCGCTGCAGGCCCTTTCAATGCCACGAACAGTGCAGCAACTTTATCTTCCGCATTCCAATGGTCCACTGCTGCGGTCTTCTCAAACTGTAGCTTAAAGACCTGAAAAGGAACAGAACCGTCAAAGGATGGTGTCTTTACCTTTGGATTACTCGCTGAAACAGCTGGGCGGTTTAGTTGTAACTGCTCCATACGACCTTTTAACGCTTCTATTTCGGCATCAATTTTGTCCTCGAGTTGTAAAATTTGTGCATCCTGCTCTTCCAGTTTCACAAAGAGTTCCAGTTTCACAAAGAGTTGCGATGATACCTGTTCCGAAATTTGTGCCGACATTTCAGATATACGTGCCTCTTGCGCTTCCAGTTGAGATGCCAAATATGTCTTCTGTTCTTCCAATTGTGATGTTATACGGGTTTCCTCCGCTTCAATCTTCGATGTTATGCGTGTCTCTTGGGATTCCATCTGTGATGACATTGTCGATATTTGAGCAGATATTGCAGCCAAAATCATGTTCAAGTCTGTGCTCGTAACTGTCTGCGATGTTTCGTTTTTCTCTTCAATTTTTGTTACTTCCTCGCCATCAAGATGAAAGTCATACTCTTCCACATCAATTCCTTCCGCTTCCATTGCCTCTCGTAGCCGTGCCTGAAGTTCAAGTTTAACGCTTGTATTCAATCCACGGCTCTCCAACTCCTTCTTTAGTTGCTGGATTTTCAATTCACTGAACTTTGCCATGTCCTTGTTGTCCTATGGAATTTATTCAACAATTCCTCTTCTGACACCAATTGTAACGAATTTACTTGCAAATCCTCTTATTTGCAACCCTCTGCTAAGTTCGTATCGCTAAACTGTTTAATAAATAACTCCAATATTGAATAATTGAAAAATGGCCTTTATTACAGTACTTCACAATAACACTCAAACTGCGCAACGAATAGCTTGCTTAATAACCACACTGATTGATAGCTCAATGAAACTCTACTCTTCAAAATAATACTGCTATTGCTCGCTAGATATCGTCTTAATCGCAACTGCTTGACAACTCAAATGAAACTGAATTCTTCTTACTCGCCTGCCCCGCTTTTATAGCTTACGCTGCATACTTCTAGGCTCTTCGATTTCCAGAAGTTACTAGTTAGTTCGGATACAAAATCGCCAGCCACAACTACGTGCACAAATTATTGCTCTCTCTTGTGACAACTCAGATAAGATATATGCATGTATTTGTGCATTGCCGCTCCGATGTTCGTATACGTACATATGTGTAGACGCAATTATTTATTCGTTTATGTAGATACATAATGATTGAATTATTGATGTGCATTCACGTCGTTGGTTACCATCGGCTTAGAGACGATAGCATCGCTCAGTGCTGCTAACATTCGTTACAATATGTAGAAATTAAACAAAAGTGGGGATAGGACACCACCCTGTGGCACCCCTTGTTTAATTCTTCTTGGCTTTGATGTTTCGTTTCTGAATTGCACCGATGCCTGCCGACCACCCAGATAATTTGCGGTCCACCTTTTAAGACATGGGGGAAGGACAGACCCTTCCAAGTCTTACAGTAACGTGCCATGGTTGACCGTATCAAAAGCTTTTGATAGGTCTAGCGCAACGGGTACTGTTCTATGGTGGGGCTTCTGATTTAAACCACAATTTATCTGGGTGCTAATGGCATTCGCGCGGTGGTGGTGCTATGGAGTTTTCTAAAGCCATGCTGATGACAGGCTAGCTGCAAATTTGCTTTGAAGTAGGGGAGCAAAATGGCTTCAAGCGTCTTGGCTACTGGCGATAGGAGAGATATCGGGCGATATGACTCTCCTATGTTAGCTGGTTTCCCAGGCTTTAGTAGCGGGACCACCTTGGCCATTTTCCATTTTTCGGGAATGACAAAGGTGGAAAGAGACAGGTTGAAGACATGCGCTAAATATTTGAAACCCTCTTTCCCTAGGCTTTTAAGCATCGGCATGGCTATGCCGTCTGGGCCCACTACTGTGGATGGTTTAGCATGACCGATGGCATCCTCAACCTCTTTGGCGGTGATGGTAATCGGATACGCGCTGAATTTATGCTTATGTGCGTGTCTGTTGGCCCTCCGTCTATCTTTGTCGACCATAAGATGCATTATATATTGTCGGCAGAAAGCGCTCGCGCATTTTTTCGCTTCCGACAGCACTTTATCGCCAAAGGCAATGGAAATGGCGAGCATCAGTCGGGATTGGGAGGGCAGCAAAGTGGTTGTCTGTAAAGGATTTGTATTCGTCCCACTTTCCTTTTTTAAAGTTTATGAAAGTGCGTTTTTCGGTGACAAAAATTCGGCGGTACGCTCGAGCGAAATAAGTATAGGCAGGTGGTCGGATGCCAATGTTACCATCGGTTGCCAGTTGACGCAGTTTACGAGTCCTGCGCTCACGATAGATATATCCGGCGAACTGTGACAGCTTCCTACCATACGTGTGGGGGAATCTCCGTTTATTGTGCAGAACGTCGTTTCTTCTATTTGATCCGCCAACATCTCACCCCTGCTATCGGACTGCAAGTTTGAATGCCATATCGTGATGGGCATTGAAGTCGCCTAAAATAATGCGATTATTGCCAGTGAGGAAGGCGCTGATGTTGGGGCGGTATCCACTGGGGCAGCAGGTGGCAGGAGGGATGTAGATGCTGATGATTTCTAGGTTTGCATCGCCTGACCAGACAAATAAGCCTTGACGTTCTAAGACACTATCCCTGCGGCCGATGTCGGGATCAAATAAATGATATTGCACTGAATGGTGTAAGATAAACTCGAGGCCGCCTCCATTTCCGCTCTCACGATCCTTTCTGTGGACATTATACCCAGAACACGTCTGCAGAGCAGATCTTGCTGTGAGTTTAGTCTCTTGAATCGCGGCGATGCAGATGTTGTGCCGCTTCATGAAATCGACTATCTCCGTGATCTTCCCAGTTAATCCATTACAGTTTAACTGCAGAATTCTGAAGTGCAACGGGGGAGATGTCGTCACCCTAGGAGTAAGAGATGGGTGACTACGCCTGGGTTGTGAGAGGCTAGGACGCAACTGCTGTTGTGGCCCTGGGACTGGATGTCCTTGGGTAAACATTGGGGTACCCGGTGTAATTGGGTTAGCGACCTGGCAACATGGCGGAATGAAACCCGTCGGTGGGTTGCCGTCGCGGAGACCAGAAAATCTAGGAAAGTGGCACCGCCCAAGGCAGTAGCTGATACGCGATGAGCGACGAACTGTTTATAGCATCTATGGTCAGATCTAATCCATTGGGTCAGTCTTGGAATCCGTCCAAAATAGTATCATGTTAGGTGTAACGTCGTGGCTGGTGATTATGACTTCCTTCAACCAAACGCCTATAACGGCAGACTGTAACTCCAGGCGAGGTATTGACAGCGGTTTAAGTGAGCTACACCTTGACCGTCCAGCGATAAAGATGACATCTGTTTTATTTTCGTAGCTCAAGCGCCAATAAGCAACTGTTGAATATGCAAGCTCACTCGCGTCAATAAAAATATGCAGCTGAATGTCTGCCTTGTCATTGAAAAACTCCTGATTATAACATCGTGGCACCTTTAAATCTTCTATGGTTCGTAAACCTTTGTACCAATCAAACCATTTTTCATATATGACATCAGGAATGGGGTCACGCCACCCACGTTCCGCTGCCACAGCCGTTGTAGCAATACTTTAGCGCAAACTGTAGCGCTACAAAGCAAACCGAAAGGGTCAAATATTGACATTAATACGCTAAGCATTTCCCCCTTTGTGGGTTTACGCATACCATCTAGCACCGCCTTTGGTGCCCTAGCAAACGACAACTTAAAACAGAAGTAGTCTCTTTTCCTGACACCAGTGCATACCAAGTACCTTTTAAGTGGTACCTTCCCTCTTACAGGTGCTAACTTCCCTTTGCGAAAGCGGTGCTGAACTACCCCCTACAGCTTGCATAAGCTCATCAGATTAGGAGATTACGTTTCTCAGTTTAAAAACCCCCACATGCGTGTATTTCTATCACCTGCTTATTTACCTCGATAGCTGCCTTAATGTCGTTGAAGCTATCCATATAGTCGTCGACATAGTGG
The DNA here is from genome assembly GCF_040869045.1 of Eurosta solidaginis. Classification (NCBI taxonomy): domain Eukaryota; kingdom Metazoa; phylum Arthropoda; class Insecta; order Diptera; family Tephritidae; genus Eurosta; species Eurosta solidaginis. The sequence goes on from NC_090320.1 coordinate 225,728,604, forward strand.
CGTTGAATGATAGCTTTGACTGCCCTCTGAAAAGTGTCTCGAAAACTTTCTGCGTTTAGATTCTTAATGTATTGGGCGGAACAGGGCGAATTAATTGACCCAAATATCATAACTCTCATTACATATATATCTGGATGCTGGAGACAATTTCCTCCTCTCCATAGAAAAAGTTGTGAATTTTGATCGTCGTCGCGAATCAAAACCATGTGAAACATTTCACGTATATCTCCACATACGGCTACCTTTCCTAGTCGAAAATTAAATAAAATATTTAACAATGATTTCGGATGGACCTTTCAACAAAGCATTATTTAGCGACATATCTTTAATCTTTGCGGCTGCATCAAAACCTAACCGGCGTTTATTCCCTTTGTTTGGGTTGGTTGCTACAAAGTGTGGCAAGTACCATGTACGATCATCAACGTTGTCAATCTCAGCCACTGATAACATTTTTGCATAACCCTTGTAAACGTAATCATCAATTTTTTGTATATACCAATCACGATATCCGGCATTTGCATTCATTTTCGATTCAATTTGTTGTAAACGTTTTAAGGCTGTGTCAAAGCTTTGCGGGAAGCTAACATTATCACTGCGCCACAGTAAGCCAGTTTCGTATCTATTGTTTATACATTTTGTAGTATCCCTGAGCAATTTTTCTGCTCGGATGTCTGCATCTGATCGGATTATTGGTACTGATTTCACTTCGAAATTATCGGCAACAAATACTCGGCGATTTGCTGATTGATAGCTCGGACAAATAAGCATCCATCTCCAAAATGTTGTTCCAAGCAAATCATAAGAAGAATTTGACATTTGCTTTGGCTAAGGGCGTTGGCACATTTTGCAAGTGAAATTATTTTTCCCACTGGTTGGTACATTTTCTAACATTCCAATGCAATATTTGATAAAAAAAAATGCGCTAGGTGGCACGCGGATCGAGATAGTAAGAAAACAAATTTAAATTTGGGAATCTTTCAATGCATTTTTAACTAACTTCCCGGTTAGCTAGAGGCTTGAAACTTGGCACTTAGTTAGAGGCCTGGTGACAATACAACTTATAGAAAACAAAGTTCCGCTAGGTGGCGCACAAGTCAAGATTCAAATCCTTTAAAAACGGGGGGAATCGATCGATTTTCGAGTAACTTCCCGATGAGCTAAAGACATGAAACTTGGGCCATAAGTCAGAACCCGGTGACAAGACAATATTTTATCAAAAAAATTCCGCTAGGTGGTGCATGGATCGAGATATTGAGAAAACTATTTTTAAATTGGGAGTCTTGCAAACGATTTTTAACTAACTTCCTGGATATCTAGTGACTTGAAACCTGAAATATAGTTTAAAACTCGGTGACAGTGCAATGTTTGATCAAAAATTGTGAGCTACGTAACGCACAAGTTAGAAGATTTGGCCATACCTTCTTGGCTAGCCTCCTGAGTCTTGCAGGCGTTGTAGAATTCCACCTCCTTTGAAGGCCCAACTCAATGCACTTCCTTGCATACTTTTAGGCGTAGGCGACTTTCACCACGATTCTTTTATACTTTCAGGCGTATGCGAATTTCACCATGATTTTCAGCTGTGCAAATTAGGTAAGTAGCTGACAAACGAGGTGGAGTTCTCTTGTTATGATGCGAGGTGGAATTCTGTTTTCGCCAGCGTTGTCCGCGAAAATTCCACTAATTCTCTTAGATCTTGCTATTTTGAACAAATAAATAAATATAAGAATTTTCACTTAGGAATTACTTAAATTACTAATCAAAGTTGCAATTGCCTTTTTTAGGCAGTACTAAAAAATTGAAAATAAAAAGATGATAAAAAAATTTTAAGGACTATATTTATGTGGGATCTGATACCTTGAAATGCAACCTTAGCCTTAAAATACAACCCAAATAACAAACTCTAACCTGACGAACAATTTAACGAAAAAGACGAGAACAACGACAACGACTGAAAACAGACGAGTTCAGTTAAACTTTGAAACCCGAAGCGCACATAAGAAAGAAAAGTCGCACACAAAAGAAAATTATCTAATTATACTAAAAATTTAATCTAATACTAAGGAAAACTCAAAATAACTATAATTAAACAATAAGAAACAAATTAAATGTAAAATCCTTAACAAACAAAGTGAAATTAAACATTTAAATAAAACAAAACTCTTGTTTCATTCCACATTTATATAAATGGACCAAATAATAGAAGGCAATTTTTCCTTTAATACAGACATAGTCTTGTTGAATTTTGACTAAAAAACTTTAACAATAGCACTTGTAAAAGAATTTTGGCAAAGCCAACATTCGCAGAAACGGTTTCACAAGCTCTGATTCAGGAAACAGCGTCGCTTCTGTGTAAGCCAGTTTTCAAAGCACGCCGTGTGGAAGTAGAAAGGCCAGAGTGGGTAGACGCAATATTGGAGGTGCTGAAAGGATCGCAGAAGCGGAGTGGAAGAGTTATCAAATGCTTCAAATGCGGGAAGCCCTGTCACATTTCACGTCATTGCGATCTTGGTCCTAACAGTTCCAACAATGTGGGTGGCCGTAAACGCAAAGCTGGAGGAGATGAGCAAGAGCGTGTCAGATGTAAAGAACGAAAACTTGCCCCAACTATTGAATGTCCTGTGATATGTGTGTCGCAAATTGGAAGAAAATCGAGCAGTCTTGCCGTCGAAGGAAAGCTGAATGGCAAGGAGCGTGTACTGACTGTAGATACGGGCGCATCTCATTCCTTAATCCGATCTGACTTGGTTAACAGGAGAGTAAAACCGTTACCTGGAGCAAGGTTGCGTACGGTCACTGGCGAGTATAACCAAGTCCAGGGAGAAGTGGTATGTGAAGTCTTGATTGGAAAGGTCACAGTTCTACACAAATTCGTTGTGGCGGAAATCGTTGATGAAGTCGTATTGGGATTGGACTTCTTGGTAGACCATGATATCAAGATCGATATGCAGAGAAGGGTGATTCGTTATAAGAACCAGGATATACCACTTAACTTCAGTTTGCAGAAAGGGTTCAGTAGTAATCGAGTACTGGTGGAAAACACTCGACAAAGACTACGAAAGTCAAAGGCAAAGGTTGATAGATCGCATGGGCCAAATAAAGCAAAATCAAAAGTACCTGCGAGAGAAACACTGGCATTGACAAAACCTAATGGACGCACAACACCGAAGCAACGAATTTCCCAAAAAAAATGCGAGGGTAGTTTCAAGCCAGAGCGTACTACTGTTGTGAAACGTGGGAACGATGCTGATTATGCGAAGCCAATCCGTCAAGCGCAACCTCTACGAAGTAGTTCATTGGCTCAGCAGCAGAGTGCGAGGGAACGATCCAGGATAATGAGTGGTAAGATGAAACACAGGTACGACAAGGAAAATAATTCGGAAGGTTTCCGAGTGGGAGATTTGGTACTGCTATACAACCCTCACCGGCGGAAAGGTGTTGCATCCAAGATTCGGTGTAGTTGGGAAGGCCCGTACAAAGTTGTGAAGAAGATCAGTGATACCATCTACCGCATACAAACCACTGGGAAACCACGGAGTATAAGAGTGGTACATTTGTAGATGCTAGCGGCGTTTAGATCGGGAGATTTGTCTGATCGGGACGATCAGACTTAGGTGGAGGGCAGTGTGACGAATATGAATGACACTAAGTGATACTCACATCCCTAGTCTGATGCTAAGTAAATGAAGTCACAACAACAATAAAGCAGACAATCACTTATATCTACATAAACGAATCAATCATTATGTCTACACATATGTAGGTACACGCAGCTGAGAAGCAAGGCACAACCACATGCATATATCTGAGATACTCCTGAAAGTATGCAATGAGAGAAGCTATAAAATCGTGCAATTGTAGTCACAGCTGAGAAAGTTGAGAGCTCAACTAGTAGATTCTGGAAATGGAAGCGACTAGAAGATGCGAACGAGGAAATCAGAGAGTATAAAAGGCAGCAAATGTAGAGGCTCTGGAATTCAGTTTCATTTAAGCTGTCAGTCAGTTTGGTTATTAAGCAAGCTAGTTGCAAAGTATAAGTGTTATTGTGAACTACTTTAATAAAGGCCATTTACCATTATTCAATATTGGAGTTATTTATTCAACAGTTTAGGGATACGAACGTTAGCAGAAGATTGCAAATAAGGGGAATTGCAGTAAATTCGTTACAATACTCTGTTCGCAATAGAAAATGTTTTTATAGCTTCAAAAACATTTTTTTAACTCTTTTTAAAATATGGAAACTTAGGTACTCATATCAAAATATGGAAACCAAAACGGTCTCGTCGAGCGTTCGATGTCGAACTGCAGTATCGAGCCAACTAGTCTCGACTATCGTATTACGGAAAGCCATCCCTGACTCTTAGATTCGTTTCTTGAATACTATAGGTTAGGCTGAACTGGCCGGTCAATAAAGACCTCACATAGACTGAATATGTCCATAGTATTACCAGAATTTGTTTGACGACCACAGGGAAGAACCCCATTCAGGTGCCAGGAAATAAGTTATAGAATAACTGCGTCCTCTTGGTAAATACTAGCAGTTTTCTATAACGTGCTCAACCGATTCTTCCGGCAGCTCACACTTCCTGCACTTGCTGTTACTGACGAGGAGTAACTTATGGGCATGTGACGCCAGAAGGTGTGCCCAGCCATTGCCAAGTCAGTATGCCCATCGTGAGCCTTATATCATCTCTCTTCAGAGATATGAGCCACTTTGTCAGTCTAATATCATAGGCTTTGCACAGGATATTAGAAATTTTCCAGCACCTCGCTTTTGTCCATGCCTTTCCTGCTTGAGGGATCATATGCAACTCCTGTCTCCTTTTGATTTCTCCCAAGCGGATTGGGTGTCTATCGTCGACTCAGCGAGTGTTGCACCCTCTTTTGCCAACTCATCCACCTTTTCGTTCCTTCTATCCCTTTATGACCGGGAACCCAGTAAAGATGTATGGTCCGGCCTAAGCGAAGTTTTTCAAATGCTTCTTTGTATTCCAGAACACTTCTTGATGAAGTACTGTGTGAGATGATTGCCTTAATAGCAGCCTGACTATCGATATATGTATATATTGACGCGGCTGCAGCTTAAGCTCGCTTCGTCCAGAATTTCTGCTGCTTTCTTCACTGCTATAATTTCCGCCTGAAAAACGCTGCAGTAATCTGGTAGCCTGTAGGATCTACTTATTTCTAGGTCGACACAGCAAACAGTACCCAATCCCTTCCATTAATTTTGGAACCATCCGTATAGACGTGTATAGTATGTTTTGCCATTTCTGCACCCCGGCACCAACCCTCGGGCTCAATTGTGGCCCCAATATCTCCTTCTCGAAGCTCAGTCACGAGACCATATATTCCGTTTGCCCGAATTAGATGGCGCTATACTGCTGTGGCCATAAGGTCGGCACTCAAACTGCCCCGAGGCCTTAAGCCTTGTTGCAGTTGCTAACGCGATGTTTTTGGCCGTTAGGTCTGCAGGCCGGATGTGTAGAACGGCATGCAATGCTGCTGTCGGGGTAGTTTTTAAGGCTCCCGTTATCTAATCATAGATACTCTGCATACACTCTCAAGTTTTTTGGTATACGTACTCTTTTGTGTGGCTGTCTAAAACAAACAAACAAGAACCCCATAGTAAACTATGGGTTTGACAATTGCCGTAAATACCCAATGAGAGAGTTTGGATGATAGGCCCCACGTGCATCCTAGCATCCTCTTGCATGCATACAGTGCCGCGGAGGCTTTCTTCGCACTCTCTTCCACATGGAGTTTCCACGACAACTTACTATCTGAATACTATAAGGATATTATTTTTATCCACGTAATCGGTTATCTCCACGATCTTTTTGGTTAGCCCGTTACAATTTAAATGCGAGAGATCCGTTCACAGTCGTAAACGATAGTATTTGCCACGAAGTTTCTTTCCCAACGCAAAACTAGGCTCTTGGCTACGAATATCGCCTTTGTTTATATGGCAACTGTAATAGACGGCGTGACCCTATCGTACTTCTGCCTTGCTCTCTTCAATTACTTTCCAATGTCGGGATTTTCGGGATTTAAAAAAGATAGCGATCCCGGGATACCGGTAATAGCATCCCTTATACATGCCGACGTGCCTACATCCTTTTTAAGATGCATAGGTTAGGTTTAAGTGGCTGCCGTCCGCATCGGAGCGGCACACTTAGGCCTTTATAGGCCCATTGTGAAACCACACGGATTTGCTACTCTCCTAATCAAACCACTTCGTTGAGTTTGTGAAGCTAACCAAGCGTCGTGTATTGACCTCAGCTATATAAGTCAGATCTACAAGAAACATCTTGCCCATGAAACGTTTCCTTTTTCTACCGAGTGCTGGACATTCGCAAAGTAGATGTCTAACAGTTTCAGGCTCTTCTTCGTTGCCGCAGCTTCTACAATAATCATTAAATAGAACGCCAATCCTTTCCGCATGCGGTCCAATACAGATGTGACCAGTTCGAAGACCCACAACTAAGGAAAAATCCCTCGTACGGAGGGTGAGATGCTCACGCAATCTCTTCTCATTCCATTCCGGCCATGTGAGTTTTGCCGTGTGGCATCCATCATGATGCTTCCACCTGGCTCCCGCATCCATCAATAGAGCCTCCTTTATCTTGAGCTTGCAGGTGGAGAGCGGCATGCCCAACCTCTTCCAGGATGGCGAAAGTGGAAGGGAGGCACCCTTTTTTGCAAGCTCATCCGCCATCTCAATACCTGGTATGCCCCTATGCCCCGGAACCCATACCAGATGCAGAGTAAACTGATCAGCCATCACGGTAAGTGATCTGCGACAGCCTACTACAGTTTCAGAATTAGTTGACAGAGTCAAGGGCTTTCACCGCTGCTTGATTGTCTGAGAAAATATAAATGTGCCTCTGAAATACTACCTTCTACCTTAGGCAGTCCACAGCGTCTTGTATGGCAACAAGCTCGGCTTGAAATACGCTGCAGTGAAGGCGAAAAGATCTTTGTATGTCCAATCGTTCCGAATAGACATCCTCTCCGACCCTGTTATACAGTTTAGATCTGAATGCTGTCAGTGGGCCAATCCTGGTTATTCACCCACTGTTCCTTCTCAGGGATTAATATCTCGTATCCCTTGTTAAAGTTGGTATGTGGTTTGCAGAAATCTGTCCATTCTGGTATGAAGAATATGTCAAGAATTTCAGTATGGTTGCAGTGAGACCATGTGGTCAGTTTCCTCAGCCTAATAGCTTCACATGCTGCATATTTTATGCCTACTATATCTATGGGTACTAGGTTCAGTATTACATTCATATCCTCCGTTGGCGTTGTGCGGATGGCTCCGCTTATGCATAGTAGTGCAGATCTTTGCACCTTTTGAAGAGCAAGAACCGTCGATAATTTATTCAGGGCGGGCCACCATACCGCCACCCCGTATAGCAAAATTGGCCTAAGATGCATAACGGTTTAAGATATTTTCAGCACTGTTAAAGATTTCGCTAGCTTTAGTTTATCCTCTGAGACTAATAGCGTTTTCCTTTCTGGCGAAAATGTTACCCTGATGTTGCACTCTAAGAACCTAACTTTGAACTAGATCACGTAGGGATATGCAAAATGGCTCTATTTACAGCTAATGATATCCCTTTTTATATGCAGTAAAAAAAATATTTTATGAAAAAACACACAAACTCACCATAAAGCTGAAAAGAACCAGCAGGGCGACATTATTTTCATAAAAGAAAGCAGGATTAATTAAACAATACTACAAATTAGGGCTGTGAACTGCATCCGGATTTTTCAACTATCCGGATAAACCGGATATTCGAATAACCGGATAGCTAGCAAAAAATCCAGCTATCCAGATTCACAAATGGGACATCCGGATATCCGCTGCTCGGCTATCCGAATACGTAAATTGAAAATCCGGATATCCGTATGTCCGGATACTGGAATATAAAAGATAAATATCTGCATATCAGAACTGAACGAAGCAAACATCGACAAATTATTCACAAAATATGTTTGTATATTATTAAATTAACGTCAAAAATTAAAAAGCTGCAATTTTACAAACAAGTGAAAATAAGAACAATGCGATTTGTTTATATTGTGAAAAAACGCTGTTAATTGATTTAAATGCCGCACGAATTTATTGTTATTAATGTTAAATAAACATATATGGTACATCAATTTGTTGCTTTCACTGGATATCAAAAAATGCGATTATTAACCGGATCTTCATAAATCCGGATATCCGGATAGTTTCACAAACGAATATTAACCGGATATCCATGCCGTACTGATTTTATCCGTGTCAACGGATATCCGGATATTCGAATATGCGGATAGTCCCAACCCTACTACAAATGTATATATTTTTACAACAAACATTTCACATTTCATCTAAACTGTTTATTAGTTTTTTTTCTCAACATTTTAATAGTAATAATAAACTACGCTTGCGCGTAATAATTTAAATAGAAATCCTTCATACAGTTGAATCTTACAATTACTATATTTATGTATATGTATGTATGTACTTTAGACTGGGTCGAACAAAAAAGTTGCTAATGTCCGCCCCTAAATTGAAAGATTATGTTGAGAGGGTTTCGGAAATTTTTTTTTTAATTTTTTTTGATCCTTCGAAATACTGCCGAAAAGGTTTTTTCGTTGTAACTTGGTTATTTGACGTCCGATTTTTAAAATTGATATGTCATTATTTTGGCCTTGAGAAGCTTCACATTTCCGTTTAATGTCCTTTTAAGCTATGAAGTCGTTTTCACATGATTAGGTCAGCTAATAAAATTTTACCCCCCTAATGTATCCTTTTTTCCTTACCAAACAAAAGTACCTCAAAATTCAAGAAAATGTTGCTTTGAAACCATATTACTAAAATAATAAACAAAAAAGTTATAGCACTTTCAATATTTATTCAAACTGTTATTTTACATGATTCTTATTATATTTAGACCTGAAGCTCATGATATTTTTGGAGGACAAATTGCAGGGTCTGCATTGAAAAGTTAATAAAGAACTTCGTAAGCCGATATCTATTTTTTGGAGGATAAGTTCGAAAAACGGAGATAGTACTTTGTTTACTTAAGCCTCAATCTCAACGAAAAAGTGGGTTTGTCAAATACCCAGAAAAAAATTTGATTTTGTCGCATAAATATCATGAGTTTCAGATCTAAGTATAATAAGAATCAGGTAAAATAACAGTTGGAATAAATATTGAAAGTGCTAAAACTTCTTTATTATTTTAGTAATATGGTTTCAAAGCAACATTTTCTTGAATTTTTAAGTACTTTCGTTTGGTAAGGAAAAAAGGATACATTGGGGGGGGGGGGGGGGGGGGAAGGGGGGGGAGGGGTAAAATTTTGTTAGCTGACCTAATCATCATCAAATATGAAGCTTCTTAAGGCCAAAATAAAGACATATCAATTTTAAAAATCGGACGTCAAATAACCAAGTTACAACGAAAAAACCTTTTCGGCTGTATTTCGAAGGATCAAAAGAAATTAAAAAAAAAAAATGTCCGAAACCCTCTCAACACAATCTTTAAATTTAGGGGCGAACATTAGCAACTTTTTTTTGTATGGGGACCAACCCAGTCTAATGTACTTCAATCATCTCTCCAATAATAATATAAATATGTTTCATACATTTCCTGTTTTTAATTTTTACATTTTTATTTTTTATTTTTACTTTTACCATTTGTTCTGAAATTTTTCGTTAAATATATCTTTGCTAAATAGCGTATTTCGTTATTTTTTTTGTTATTATTACTATTATAAATATTAAACAGTGGCTTAAAATATGAATCTCTAAGCAAGATTTAGTACATCTACATTACTATATTGTTGTTGTTGTTGTTGGTTGGTTGTTGGATTTTTAGTGTAGCTGCTACTATTGTTGGAATTACTGCTCAAGCTAATGCTGTCACCACCATTATTGGACATTGTCGCCGTCGTCCACAATGCAGGCGACGATGGCATAGTCGTCAAATTGCTGCAACTTAATTCTTTCTTGTACTTATTATTATCACATGCACCAACATTGCCATCAACGCTGCCGACACCGGTGCGTCGTACATCGTACGCCTCAAATTCCGGCAAACTATTTTTACTTTGTGACAACGCCATTGTAGAGCATGACGCATATTTTAAATTCTTCTTTCTTGCACCACTACCAGCACAACCACCACCTCCACAGCAAACAAGCTCAGGTGCTGCGTTAGTACCGTTATATAGCATTGATTTACCACTCTCATCTAATATTATATTAAGCTTATCTTTACACAACTTTCGTGTGATTATACCATCAGTGGTGTCAGTTGTGTTTGCCTTTTGGCAGGGTTCCGGTTCGCGCATGCGCATTGTTGCCTCACTGCCTACTGCATTCAAACGTGTAATATTCGTATTAACATCAGGATTTGGTTTGTCTGTTGTGAGTAGTTCATGCAAGGTCGTGCCATCTTGTTGCTTGGACACTTTATAAATGGCCGGGCAGGATTTTGAACTTTTAACATCATTTATATTTGTTGTGTCCTTAAAATCACGTAATTCCGTCAATTCAATGTTAATGTCAGCAATTATAGCCTCGACACATTCATCACCACCACCACCACCATCATGCCTCCAACAGTTGGTGCCTGTGTTGTGGTGTTGTATGGTGCGTGCCACTCTACGATGCTCACAACATGTTCGATGTTGTTGTCTATGTTGACTATGCTTTTTCTTTTTTTCAGTACTTTTCATTTTCATTGGTATCAAATTGTAGGCATGTGCCAATGAGGCGTCATAGCAATTATCTTCAATACTTCCCGCACCCAATGGATGCTTATCGCTTATTTTCAATTGACTTAATGTGAACTCAGGCTTCGTTGGTGAATTATAAAAACCATCGCCACTACCATCAATACAACTGTTAACCATCAGCGGTGTATTTAATAGGAATTCTCTGGTTACTTTTGTATCATTCAAATTAAATTTCTTATGATCCAAATTCTCATTTATATAATTGATGTGTATAGGTGAGGTTTGTAATTGGAGTTGTGAACGCCTTAGCCCATCTTCAGGTGGTGTATAATACACTGAAGCTTTACTGGCTGAACTTAGTGCCATAACAGCTAATTTACTTTTAAGACTCTTCATCTTGGCCATACTGGGATTATACTGATCCCCTAACTGGGTTTTGAAATATACTTCGATATCTGAAAGAGAGAAAGAAATTTATTTTCATAAATATATGCAATCAAGAGAGTGCTTCTATTCTAAAAGCAAACGATACTTAAAATATTGTCACGAATATTCACATCACTAAGTGATACTAGCATCCCTAATCCGATATTAAGCAGCCACTAGTATGTACGTAAACAAATCAATCATCATTTACACACATATGTATATACAGGCAACGGAGAGATACTCATAAACACATATAATCATCAGCCAAAGTAGTACTCACATATACACACGCATATGGCTATGCGAGAGGCTATAAACTACAAATACGCACGCATATAGCTGGTAACCAAGCAGGAGATTCTAGAAGGAGAAACGTCTAGACATTTGGAGAAATATGCGGACAAGGCAACAGAGAGTATAAAAGCAGCGCAAGCTGAGAGTTATCAGTTTTGATTTAAGCACGCTATTGGTTGTGAAGTATAAGTGTTATTGTGCAGAACTTTCAAAGTAGTCTAATAAAGACCATTTTGCATTATTGAATATTGGAGTTATTTATTCAACAGTTTAGTGATTCGAACGTTAGAAGGTTTCAAATAAGTGGAATTTCACTAAATTCGTTACAATATGTATGTATATGTAGTCAAGAGTGTGCTTCTATTCTAAAAGCAAACGATACTTAAAATATCATTAAAATAGAAGAGAGAAAAATGAAGGAATTTAAAGTGGGAAGATACGAAGAAGCTTGCTTAATTGGCGCTTAACCGTTTAAACTGTTATGGCCGTCCAACAAAGCGCGCCAGACGCTCCTTCTCTCTGCCAACCGGCGCCAATTGGTCACACCAAGGGAGTTTAAATCGTTTTCCACCTGGTCCTTCCAGCGCAGTGGGGGCTGCCCTCTACCTCTGCTTCCATAGGCGGGTTCCAATAGAAACACTTTCTTTCTGATAACATGAACTAGCCAGCACAGCCGCTGGGTTTTAATTCGCTGGACTATGTTGATGTCTGCGTATAGCTCGTACGGCTCATCATTAAATCATCTACGGCACCCGCCGTGAGCAACGCGTAGAGGTCCGTAAATCTTTCGAAGAAACTTTCTCTCGAACACTCACAGAGCCGCTTCATCTGCTGTTGTCATGGTCCATGCATCTGCAGCATATAGCAGGACGGGTATGATAAGTGACTTGTAGATTATGATTTTCGTTCGCCGAGAGAGGACTTTACTTTTCAATTGCCTACCTAGTCCAAAGTAGCATTTATTGGCAAGATTGATTCTTCGCTGGATTTCAGTGCTGATGTTGTTGCTAGTGTTTATGCTGGTTCCCAAATAAACGAAGTTTTTTACTATTTCGAAATTATGGCTGCCAACAGTAGGGTGGCTGCCAAGGCGTGTATGCGCTGACTCTTTGCTCGATGACAGCAGGTACTTCGTTTTGACCTCATTCACCATCAAACCCATTTTTACCGCTATGTTTTCCAGTTTGGAGTAAGCAGAACTAACGGCGCAGGTGTTTAGGCCGATGATATCATTGTGATCAGCATATGCCAGTAATTGCACGCTTTCATGGAATATTGTTCCAGAGCGGTTAAGTTCTGCAGCTAGTATAATTTCCTCCAGCATCGAATTAAAGTAATCGCACGATAGCGGGTCACCCTGTCTGAAACCTTGTTTAGTTTCGAACGGCTCGGAGAGGTCCTTCCCAATTATGACTGAGCTAATGGTGTTGCTCAACGTCATTTTGCAAAGCCGTAAAAGTTTTGTGGGGAAACCAAATTCAGACACAGCGGCATATAGGTAGCTCCTTTTCGTGCTGTCAAAGGCGGCCTTAAAACCGACGAAGAGGTGATGTGTGTCGATTCTTTTTTCGCGGGTTTTTCCAAGATTTGGGGCATTGTGAAAAGCTGGTCGATGGTAGATTTACCAGATCTTAATCCGCACTGATAAGGTCTAATCAGTTGATTCACGGTGGGCTTCAATCTTTCGCACAATACACTTGACAGGACGATATATGCGATATTAAGAAGGCTGATTCCGATAGTTGGTGCAGTTTGCAGTATCCCCCTTCTTGTGGACTGGGCAAAGAACACTTAGAATCTAATTGTCGGGCATGCACTCGTCCGCCCATATTTTGCGAAGAAGCTGATGCATGCGCCTTACCAACTCCTCTCCGCCGTATTTGAATAGCTCCGCAGGCAATCCTTGTTGTTATTCAAACTGGTTATTGCTATTCTGACTTCGTCATAATCGGGTGGGGGATATTTATTCCATCAGCAGCGATTGCGGGATCGGGTTCGTCATCGTGTTCCCTCCATAATCTAAGTACTTTCTGGACATCAGTTACAAGGTCGCCGTTTTCGTTCTTACAGGAGTTTGCCACGGTCTTAAAACCTTCAGTCTGTCGCCGAATTTTTTGGCGTTATTCCTGATGGCTAGCAGCTCAAGGTCCTCCTCACTCACGCCTTTCTGCCTCTCTTCTTTCGGTTGCAACGCGGCATTGTTCATCGTACCTGTTGTTTTTCCGCAGCCGCCGGCAACCGAAGGAGAGGCAGGTGAATAAACATTTAGAGGAGGGAGTGGAAAGATGATACCAGCGGGTTAGGGGGTTAGAATATACCCGCGGTAGGTATGCCTGTCGAAAGAGGCGGCTAAAATACCAGATTCAAGGGGTTGTGGCGGAACCTTTTCAGGTTGCGAGCGCGATATATAGCTTCTTCAAACCCAATTTTCAACCTCACCTATCCGTGGCGAATCCTGTTTCACGGGACGGATGGCCTGAAGGTTTAATGTGGCCATATAAATCGTTCCCGAAATGGTCGGGCCAGCACCTTAATGGAGCTGTGTTACCGGATCCGTATCCGGCAAAAGACCATCACATCGATAACGCTCCCCAAAGCCTTCGGGGAGTAACCTTATCGCTACAACAACAACATGATACAATTGTTTTTGCATAATCTACAATATTCCAGGTTCGCATTCGAGCTCAAGGTCAATAATAATAGATTTTATGATAATTATTGTTTTTCAATTTTTGTATAATTGAAAAATTATTTTTTAATTTACAACTTTTTCAGTTTAAATTCAGAAACTTACAATTCAAGTTAAGAAACTTACAATTCAAGTTCAGAAAGTTTGTCAGTAATTTTTCTTCCATGCAATGGAAATAAAAGATGAAAGATGGTTAATATTAGCGCTAATATTTTGATAAATGGATATGAAGGCCTACTATCTGTTAAGTAACAATTGGCCTTCTTAACTCAAATCAATTTTGCTAACATGAAGGAGATAGCGAAGAAAAAACCCTTTCCTCCCTTCGCTCTCATCCTCTCATAAGAGAGTCAGTCAAAAGAACATTCAGCTACATTGTTAGTGTCACAAGCATTGATCTGCATTGAGTATGACAGCAGTGATGACGAAGATATGACCACTTCCACAGTCAACGGAGCGTCCACAATTCCGCAAAAAACGTATAAGTACTGTGTCCACAGATCAAGTCTTCCTCCACCTGCCTCTCGCAACTCTGTGGAGTTCTCCCCCTTCACAGCTGTAATGGCACCACTAACGATATGGCAACGCATATTAAAAGAATGCAATATCGATAGTGGGCTGGCAATGCCGTCATTCCCAATGGAATGACAATAACGGGATAGTGAAAATTTGGAAAAGCAAAATTCAATATTGATACACGCTTGAACGAAAAAAGTCACTCTTCCGTTGCAAAAAATATATATATACATATATATTAAATATAGAGTAATTGTGTTCTAATTAAAGTACAATTAATGTTACTAAAAATTTAAATAAAAGTTTATAATCCACAGTGAGTGTGAAAAAAACAAGAACCTATTTTAATTGTTGGAAAAGTGTGAGGTTACCCACTGACATCGGTGTTAAAGATTCCGACGCCAGAGAATCGCAGCGTAAGTAGCAAGATTTCCGGCATGGAACACTTAAAGTGTTCATATGGCGACCGTGGGCCGAGCCGCGAAATGGCGGCCAATCGCAGAAAAAAGTGTGCAAATAAAAACGTAGCATATACTTGCCAGTAGCTAGCGTTTAATGAATTTAAAAATTACAAAAATCGTTTAATGAATTTAATTTAAAAATCGTTTAATAAATTTAAATATCACTTAATAAATATAAAAATTTGGAAAATTGCTGAAAAATTTGAAAAATCGCTCAAAAATACAAAAAAAAGGTAAATGCTGTAAAAGCAAAATGAACTAATTTAGAAACTTTTCTACTTAGACATTTTTTATATGGTGCAGTAGTGTAAAATAACACTACCATGAACTAATTTACAAATTTTTCATACGGCTTGTACATATATGGTGGTGGTACAACCGTGCATATGGTACAGTAAAGTGCAAAAAAAAAAATAATATGTAAAACCAATTTATTCGGAGATAATAAAAATAATCGAAATAACTACATAACTTTTTTTTATAAAGAAAAACGCAGAAGATCTACAAATACAACATAATCTAGAAAACTAACAACAACAGAGGTAAACTACAAATTATTAAAAACGGAAAAATCGACAAGTTTAATACATAACGGAGATAATTTATACATACGTATGGTAATAATTTGCGAAATTGATAAATTCTAAAATAATATAAAACCTAAAACTACAAATGGGTACTGTACCTCAAATACCACATAACGGTCATAGTCAGAACACGCCACAAACAATTACGGCTATATGTAGAGCTATACCAATACATAACGCCGAAAACTACAGCAAACATCAGCAGTAGCAGAACGCTAGCAGAGGAGGTTATTATATAACAGAAGAGAGTATAATACGGCAGACTAGCAGCAACAACATATATGGTTACAGACTAGCAGCGGATAGCGGAATTTCAAACACGGGTATGGCGCACAGTGTGCACACAACACATTATATGTTCATGTAGACAACTACAAAACTTTTCAAATTATAAATTTATAATCTTTAAACCTATTTTCTCTTTAAAATACATGGTAGTTTTTGAAATCTTTACTCTATCATAATATAAATTTGTAGCTTTGTATATCTTTACTTTATCATAATAAGACAATGTACAATATGTAGCTACTATTACTATTTTGCAAACAAAATTTATTATTATTAAAACATTACATAACACAAAAAAAATTATAAAAAAAAAGCAAAAAAAAACAAATACATTTATAAAAATTTTCTATTAATTTCAAAATACAATGGGTCACAGTGGGACAAAACCTAACTTAAAATTCAATTTAATACATTCGGTCAAATAAATTTCCCTTGTTCTACTTTTTACCATTCGGCAATTTCAACTGTTCTAATAATAACTTCAAAAATATGCAAAATTCAATTCCGTTGATTCTAAACACAATTAAAAAATCCCAATCATTGTAAACTTTCATTAAAATATTGCTGTGTGAAATTTTGGTTGGTGAAGAATTTCCTTTTTTGGTTTTTGCCCAACTCACCCATCTACGTCTGTACGTTTTTAAGCGTAACAATTTATGTTGCCAAGACAGATACGAGATTTTTGTGTTTTTGGAAATACGATGCGTCCGTAAACAAACATACATATATTTTTTTGCATAAAGCGGTGGTTCCGTAAATAACCAAAGAGATTTTTTTTACTTTAAAGCGGTGCGTCCGTGTATAAATATACCTTAATTTTTTTTTAAACGCGGTGCGTCCGAGGACATTCATATTACAAGTTTGAAAAGATGCGGTGCGCCCGTATCTATGAAAATAAAATCCAATCCAACAATTATCCCAATAAATTAATATGTAATCTAATTGACCGTAAACAACAAGAATTAATAAATATTCCCACACAAACCACAACGAAAGAGTCGCCGAATGAGCCAAAACAATATTTTAGTACGAGCTATATTCCCAGGCTCTCAGAAAATCTAGCACAACACATAACAAAAAAACCCAAAAGTAACACTGGCTTACAAATCTAACCACACTCTATCAACATTCTTTACAAAAACAAAAAGCCCGATCGACATACAACAACAAAGTAACGTGGTATACCAAATAGAGTGCAAAGGAAATGAAACTGAACATTGCAACAAAATATATACTGGCACTACGAAGAGGGCGCTAAACACACGACTTGCAGAGCACCAAGCCGATATCAACAAAGAAAAACACAGCACGGCGTTATCACAACACGCGGTAAACAACAAACATACAGTAGATTTCACAACAACAAAAATAATAGACAAAGAGGCGAGAGAAAGAACAAGGTACACACTCGAGAGCCTAAGAATAATGCAAAACAGAGAAAAGGCAATGAACAAGAAAGAAGATACACAAGACATAGCCGCGACTTACTTATTATGCCTATGACACAGATAATTAGTTTTAGTTTGACAAGTTTACCATATAGTGATGGTAGCATTTAATTTTTTTGTAAAGTAATAATAAAATCGTTTTTTAAATACCAATGTGAGTGAATATAAATAATTGTTTGTGAAGTAATATTCATGTAAAATTCAAATTTATAATTGTGCAAAACTTTGTTTGAAACTATGTAATTTAGATCGTGTAATTTTATTTCTAATGTTGTTTTTTTCTTTTGTATTTTGTTATAAACAAATATAGACCGCCCCTGAAGAAGATAAGGATAATTATCGAAACGTTGGGCTAAATGGTGGAATAAATCACATTTTATTTGCACTTGACCCTAATAGATCAGTAAAGCTGAAAAACTACATATAAATTAATAAAACTGATCGGAAATTACCATAAAATCCATACAATTCTGATCAAAACGGTGCGTCCGTAATAACACAAACACATTGAGATTTTCTTTTAATAAAGCGGTACGTTTGTTATCAACAGCCAAGTCTTTTATACCAACATAAAACATTTTTCTGTGAAATTAAATTAAATTACTTTAATATAGATTCAATTTAAATATTCAGTCTCTCATTAAATTGTCGGATAATTCTTTCACATCAACATTCAATTCAATTTCTGTTAAACTTTCGTAAGTAAATTCGATAAACTCGACTTTAAATCAGTCTAAATATTTCTTCTTTGCTTTCTACTACATATGTTTCTTAGAAACAAGAAAGTAGTTCCCATAATTTCAGAGCAAGGCCCAGATTCCGAAAATTCAGATTCCAATTCCAAAAATTTTAATTCCGAAAGTTCCGATTCCGAAAATATCGATTTTAAAAGCCCAGTTTCCGAAGGCTCAACCACATATTCGCCCAATACAATCAAAAACCTTGTTGTTAGACTTTCTTTGTCCGGAGAATTTTACGGATTTGAGGAATTGCCCGAAACACATATTTCAACTCCTCCTAATTACGATACAAATATGGCAACTCCTGAGGAAAAAAGATCGTTTATCAGCATGTGTGCTGGTATCATGCGTGAAAATTATAGCGGTGAGCCCCTGGGTCTCGAATCTTTCATTAATAAAATTGAGTTAATCGTAGAATTTGTCGACGAAAATTTAACTGGCACTTGTATTTCATATATTAAATCCAAACTCGATGGTAAAGCTCGAGAAGCAATACCAACTCAAATACTTTCAGTTAATGATATAAAAATAGCACTACGTAACCGTTAAAAACCCGACAACTCCAAAGTTGTGGCCGGAAAAATTGCGGCTTTGCAAGTTAATAATAATAATTACACCCATTTCGCAAAACGCGTCGAGGAATTGTCTATTGATTCTTTAGAGCGTTCACTCATTATCGAAGGGATAACTCAGGCCAAAGCCCATGAAATGGCCATCGAGCAAACAGTTAACGTTTGCCGATTGAACGTAAAAACCAGTTTTGTCAAATCAATCCTCGCTTCAACCAATTTTTCTGATTCCAAGGACGTAGTAGCTAAACTGATTGTAGAGCAATCAAATGAAATAAAAGAACGCCAAGTTTTAGCATTTAGGGCGCGGAACAATAACAATTTCAGAAATTTTCAAAGTAATAACCGAGGTCGAAACTTCCAAATTCAAAGTCGTAACTTTATCAATTATAGACAAAATAGGCCATCTTTTAGTAACAGTAACTATGGCAACAACTTCAATCGCGGCAATCAAAGGCAAAATTTCCGTTCCGGCGGCGGAAATCGGCATCAGCCTAATAATAATAATAGCAGCAATAGTCGTACTAACAATAATAAAGGTTCTAACACTTCCAATAATAGAGGTAGAAATGCAAGTGTCCGGACTTTAAACAGGGAAGCCCCTCAGGAGCGAACACTGAGGGAGGACGAGACAAATTACTAACTGATTCAGCTCACAGTGTTTCTTCTAAAAACGTTTATTGTCTTAACTTAAATTATTCTGATTTTATACTAATAAATATTACTGGCTCTAACAAATTTTCTACATTTCTAGTCGATACATAAGCCAACATTTCGTTAATTAAAATTTCTTCTCTTAATAATAATTTGTCAATTAATAACAATGATACAATTAATATTACTGGAGTAACTACAGACACAGTTTCTACCTTAGGTACTTTTACAACTAACTTACACTTTTCAAATTTTTACATACGTTGCACGTGGTAGAAAATGATTTCAACATTCCATTAGATGGAACACTTGGTACGGATTTCCTAAAAACAAATAAATGCGATATCAGCTATGCAACAAATTGCATTTCCTTCTGGATAGGCAATGAAAAGATCGCACTTCCCATCCTTCACGGAATGGAAAGCAATACATTTGTTATACCACCTCGTTGCGAAGTTTATAGAATTTTCGCCTTGGGAAAAGACTCAGAACCACTTTTCGTGGATTCTCAAGAGATTTCTGACGGTGTTTTCACAGCGAAATGTATAGTTGATACTAGTAATCCCATCATTAAAGTAATAAACACCACAAATAGCGTAAAATACGTAAACAACTGCAACATTCAAACCGAAAAACTTTCTAATTATCACGTTTATAAAATCAATAAACCAGTAAAACAAGATAGACGTATCAAAAAACTGAAAAGCATTTTAGAAAAACAAATACCTAATTATGCTGAAAATAAGCTTATTAACTTATGTTTACAATATTCCGATATTTTTGCGCTAGACAATGATAAAATGACAATAAACAATTTTTATGAACAAAAACTAAGACTAAACGATACGACGCCAGTATACATTAAAAATTACCGCCTACCGTACTCTCAGCGCGAAGAAATAAATAAACAGGTTAATAAATTATTAGAAAACGATCCGATCGAAAATAGTTGTTCGAATTATAACAGTCCCTTGATTTTGGTACCGAAAAAAGACCTAAATGGCCAAAAATCGTATAGAATGTGCGTTGACTTTAGGGCTGTAAATAAAAAGTTAATTACCGATAAATTTTCTTTGGCACGTGTAGACGATATTTTGGATAACCTTGGCCGTGCGAAATTCTTTTCTACTTTAGATCTTTTTTCGGGTTTTCACCAAATTCCACTTCACAAAGATTCGAGAGATATAAAATCATTTAGTACAGATCGTGGAGCTTTCCGATGGAAAGTCTTACCGGAAAGTTTACCTGGTCTAAATGTTGCTCCTAATTCCTTTTCAAGAATGATGTCAATAGCATTTTCCGGTATTTCACCCAACTAAGCATTTATGTATGTAGACATTATAGTCATTGGATGCAGTGAAGCACACCATTTAAAAAATTTAGAAACAGTCTTCGAGACATGCAGAAAGTTTAATTTACGGCTTAACCCTATCAAATGCAATTTTCTAAGACCTGAGGTAACATTTTTAGGGCACAAATGCTCAGCTAAAGGTCTATTACCTGACGACTCGAAAATAGAAGCGATTAAAAAATATTATAAACCCCGTGACAAAGATGCAGTTAGAAGATTCGTTGCATTTGCCAACTACTATAGGAGGTTTATACCAGATTTCGCTACTTTAGCAGCACCATTAAACCGTTTGAACCGAAAAAATGTAGAATTTAACTGGGATACTTCATGTGAATTAGCTTTCGAAAAACTTAAGCGCAGCCTAATATCACCAAAACTATTGCAATATCCAGACTTCACTAAAGAATTTTTAATAACAGTAGATGCTTCAAAGAATGGCTGTGGCGCGATACTTAGTCAAAATCACAATGGTAACGATTTACCAATTTGTTTCGCTTCAAAAGCATTCAGCAAATCAGAACAAAATAAAGCAATTATAGAACTAGAACTTTTGGCAATATACTTTGCGATTAAACAGTTTCGACCATATGTCTATGGTACACATTTCAAAGTTAGATCAGACCATCGGCCGTTAGTTTATTTATTCAACATGAAAGATCCTTCATCCAAATTATCGAGAATACGTTTACAACTCTCTGAGTATAATTTCACAAATGGATACATAAAAGGTAAATCAAATGTAGGCGCTGACGCCCTATCACGTATTACAATAGAAGAACTAAAAAACTCGACAAAAAATATATTAGCAGTACAAACAAGATCTATGACAAAACAAAAAGAGGAAACACAGTTACAAAACGATGACAAAGAAATGCAATCAGAAACATTACAAGTTTACGACAAATACGCCTATAATTTTTCAAAAAGAATCCCGAGTGCAAAATCAAATATAAATTATGATAGAAATGGTAAAATTAAAAATATACAATTATGCGCACATTTAAAACATAAAAAGCTCGAGTTACTTAATTTTGCGCTTGCTAACAAAATAGCGAATCTAGATGAGCTACTATTGAGGTTGGAACGAAAGGCCGGCAATCACAATATTAAGAAAATAGAATGGCAAAAGGATGATACAATTTTTCATCACTTTAGTATTACAAAATTTAAAGATACCGGGAATAAGATTTTAAAACATTTAACTATTATATTAACAGAACCAGTTGAGACAGTAACTGACGAAGACAAGAAACTTAAACTCATGCAAATTCACCACAATGATCCGATATCAGGCGGTCATTTCGGAAACAAGAAATTATACGCGAAAATACGCACTAAATACTACTGGAAAAATATGACACACGACTGTGGAGATTGAAACCACGTTTTTATTTTATAACAAAAATTTAAATTATATTTTTTTAAACACGCCTAAAAGTATGCGTCAAATTCTTTCTTTATTTTTCACAACAATGAACATTTTTGAAAATTGAAAATCAATATTGAAACTTAAAATATTGATAATACATTTAAAAATTAAAAAGTTCAAAGTAACTAAAATACAAAGTAAAATAAAAATAATAAAAATAAAATAATTAATTAATTAATAAAAAATTAAACAAATTGAATGTAACTCTCTTTTTATGTAAATTCTTGGTGTTGTTTGTGTCTGTTGTCTCAATTATTGCAGGCTTTAATCTATCAATAGGAATAGTTTTAATATTATTATCTATTTCAAGTTTAAAATATTTTTGGTCTTTTTCCACAATTTTGTAAATTTATTGTCAACCACAAATAATTTCGGTAATGGAATATCACAAAAGTAGGATACTGTATTAACTGAGAGATTGGTTAATGGATCTACTAAACGTTTATGTTTAATGTCTATAAGAAGACCATATTTACAAAGAAAATCTGCGCCAATTATTGGCTTGGCTATATCTGCAATCAAAAATGTAAACGGAAATTCACGTCTTAAACCCAAATTTACGTTTAAAAGCCTTTTCCCGTAAGTGGCAATTGTTGAGCCATTAGCTGCAGTGAGAATTATGTCTGAACGTTTCGTATGAGGAAATTTAGACGCGGGTAATACCGAAATTTCTGCTCCACTATCAATTAAAAAATTTTGTTTGTTTTCTCTATCAAAAATAAATAAGCGACGCGTCGAAAATTCTAAGTTTCCGTTGTTCGTCGCTGCAACAACGGAAGAATTTAGTTTGTGGAGTCTTTGTTTTTTGTTATAAGAACAAGGATGTTCACAACTTCTAGCATTATTTCCAAATTTGTAGTGAAATCTACACAACCAATTTGGATCATTACGCGAGTTAGATCGACGCCTAAAAGAATTTCTAAAATTGTTTCTAGGATTAGAACGCGACCTAGATTGATTCCGATACATTTCTGTTTTAATTTCACCTAACTCCAAAGAAAGTTTCTGAAAATTTTCACTCACCAAAGAGGTGGTTTTAACCAAGTTTTCAACAACAGAATTTTGTGCTTTTGCATCCGAAAAATTATTAACCGAAAATACTTCATTTTTGTTTATCACTTCCCAAATATTATCTGCTAATTTTGTTAATTCGGTAATATTATTAGAACTCGAACTAGCCAAAATCATACTCAAAGTTTTAGGAAGTTTACGCATCCAAATTTTCTTTAAAATATTTTCACTAAAATTTGCTCCGGCTAATATAATTAATGAACGATAAAATTCTGATGGATTACGATCACCCATCTCAGAATCGTTTAAAATTTTATCAAGTTTCGAATTTTCGCTAAGTGAGTGTCTTTCTATCAACACTTTTTTAAGTTCAGTAAATTTGTTATTAATGGGGGGATTTTGGATAAAATCCAAAATAGTTATTATCACTTCCTGCGGAAGTGCTGTAATGATGTGTTCGTATTTAGTGTTTTCTTGTGTAATGTTTTTAGTACTAAATTGTGTTTCGATATGAATAAACCACGCTTCCGGACAATTAGTCCAAAATTGTGGAAGTTTTACTGAAACTGACAAAATTTCATTTTGAGTAACATTTGCATATGGATTTGTAATTTGTTGTTGAGAAGTGTCATGTGGTAAATCTATCAGTGTCGTTTAAATTGTTAGTAAATGTAGATGTTTGCGTTGTATGTTGTGGTGAACGAATCATATTGAATTAAATGAAAAAAAAAAATTAAATAACAAAACAGTAAAATAAACTAGTAATTCTATAAAGAGAGAGTTTACAATAATAATAATAATATATCTATATATTAGTATACATACATAAACACATATAATATAAATATAACGGTTCACCAAAATACTTGCTGTGAATGTGCAGTTTGTTGCTGTTAATGCAATGGCTTTTGATGTTTTAGCTGCTCAATCAGGGAACTCAAAAATAACAGTTGTGTTTATGCAATGGCTTTGTTGAGATTGCGTGTCCTCAATATAGTTGGATGATACAATATTGATGAGTTATGTGGTTAATTTTTGTTGTTGTTGTTACTTAACATAGCATTTAATGATAAATGGTACAATTATACACATCTAAGAGCAACAGAAGTAGTGATTTGGATCAGCTTGAAAGACTACACATTATTCTACAAATTCTTTTTGATACACGTTCAATTTGGATATACGGTATTGAAGGGAGTTCGTACGATGTAACAAATCTTTGTACTGAGTTGAAATTTATGAAACTTCTTGACGAATCTGACTTTCTGCATTAGATATTGGTTCTATATGAGGTAAACGTTCGGGTAACGATATACGAAATTCGTTTCGTATTGATTGTAATATTTTCTTGGATGCTATGGCTATATCGCTTATTATTTTTTTTATGTACCTTGTAAATATATTTTCAATAGTTTAACCAGCTGCGGCGAGCAAAACTGTGATGCAATGGCAGATAATGGCGTAATTGTTCAGTTGTAAATGTCCGAGTGTTACATCAAAATGTCCATATTTTGTTGATTAAATATTTGTTGTTGGTTTTGCTTTTGTTTAAGCTATTTCCAATTCGGCGTGTATGCTTTTTGACCGATGTAAACTGGAATGAATGTCTGTTGTTTTAATTAATTTTTAGTTTGAGATTCTTCTCATTTTGCACAATTGACTTTTTTTTTTTGCTCGTTATCTGTTATGATTTTATTACAATTCGCACATATTTCTCTTTTTTTTTGTTTTTTTTGTCTGCTTTTATTTGTTATATACTTTTTTTTACTTCCATTTGTGCATAATAATGTCACAAAAGTTAGTTCATTTTATCACTAAAGCAAGATCGCCAGTGTGGAGATTGAAACCACGTTTTTATTTTATAACAAAAATTTAAATTATATTTTTTTAAACACGCCTAAAAGTATGCGTCAAATTCTTTCTTTATTTTCCACAACAATGAAAATTTTTGAAAATTGAAAATCAATATTGAAACTTAAAATATTGATAATACATTTAAAAATTAAAAAGTTCAAAGTAACTAAAATACAAAGTAAAATAAAAATAATAAGAACCCTACAACGACATTGCCAAGTGTGTTAAGAATTGCGAAAAATGCCTATTAAACAAAGTTAAACCAAAAATTAAAGAGAACATGGTTCTCACACCAACTCCTTGCAAGCCTTTTGAAATTGTCGTTATAGACACGATAGGACCTTTGCCTGAATCAAACAATGGAAATAAGTTCGCTATTACCATGATGTGCGATTTAACCAAATACCTAGTTACAATAGCTATACCGGATAAAACTGCAAAAACAGTTGCATCTGCAATTTTCGAAGGTTTTGTCTTAACCTATGGCATAATGAAATCAATAAAGTCCGATTTAGGGATAGAATTTAAAAATGAAATTTTCTCGGAATTGACCAAGCTTTTAAAAAGCAACCACAATTTTTCTACACCCTACCATCACGAAACCGTTGGTACTATTGAAAGAAACCACCGAGTATTTAATGAGTACTTACGAGCTTACCTTAATGACAATTTTCCTGAGTGGGATGTCTATCTAAAATACTTTACATTTCTGCATAATACAACCCCCATATACGGTTTTTGATAACAAATTTACACCATTTGAATTAGTATTCGGTAGAAAAGCTACCTTGCCAAATGAGTTAACAAAAGAAAAAAATCGATCCAATTTACAACGTTGAAAATTATGCTAGCGAAGTAAAATACAGAATGCAAAAGTCTCATATTTTAGCAAAAGAACTTATTGAAAAACATAAGCAAAGAAATAAAAAATTGTACGATAGAGATTCTCGACCAGTAAATGTAAACAAAAATGATATGGTATTAGTTCAAAAAGAGCCTCGTGATAAACACAAAAATGTATATAAAGGTCCATACAAAGTGACTGAAGTAGACGGTGTTAATATAAAGATTTTTGACAAAGCTAAAAACAAAGAAAAGACCATTCATAAAAATCGTATACAAAAAATTACTTAAAGAAATTAATAAATGAATTCTAATTATATTTAATCAAATTTAAGATTTTATAAATATTAAATTTCCCTTTTCAACCCATGAAAAACGGTTATGTACTATTAATCTATATAATGAAAAATTAACGCCTAATAGTAATATAATTAATATAACAAGTAATATAGTTAGTAATATAACTAGTAATATAATTAGTAATATAACTAGTGATATAATTAGTAATATAACTATTAATTAAAAGATTACAGTAAGCTATAATCAATTTTTATAAAGGTTAGTAATAACATAGCTAGAGTAGAAAATTTAACTTACCAAAAAATTGATATGGATGAACGAGTTAAAGGGGGGAAAGAATTAAGCAATGTAATTAAAGAAATCTCGTTCCTCCAAATCAATTTACATCACTGCAGGGTAAAGGGATTTTTGCAAGACTGATCACCTTACAAAAATCTTTTCCCTAGGGGGATGGTGTAATGGCACCACTAACGATATGGCAACGCATATTAAAAGAATGCAATATCGATAGTGGGCTGGCAATGCCGTCATTCCCAATGGAATGACAATAACGGGATAGTGAGAATTTGGAAAAGCAAAATTCAATATAGATACGCGCTTGAACGAAAAAAGTCACTCTTCCGTTGCCAAATATATATATACATATATATTAAATATAGAGTAATTGTGTTCTAATTAAAGTACAATTAATGTTACTAAAAATTTAAATAAAAGTTTATAATCCACAGTGAGTGTGAAAAAAACAAGAAGCTATTTTAATTGTTGGAAAAGTGTGAAGTTACCCACTGACATCGGTGTTAAACATTCCGACGCCAGAGAATCGCAGCGTAAGTAGCAAGATCTCCGGCATGGAACACTTAGAGTGTTCATACAGCTCCCAAACTGTGGTGTCGATTGAAGTAATTTCATGACCAGTGCGTCCTCATGCACTTGTTGCAGAGTTGTCCTCTGTTGGATTTCTAAGCTCGGGATGTACACGCCTCAGAGAAAACTTGGGTACAGTATATCCAAGCCACCATTGCCAACGAAGCATCAAGACTTCCGCAAATCTATCTATAAATCTTATAAAATAAAGTCGCTAAATGCCATGTATGCACATAACTTCACACAGAATGCTCCGATTTTAAAACGGTTTTTGCATTTGAAAGCTTAGCTACGTGAGATGGTACAGTTAACATAATTTGAAGGTATATATTATAGGGGCGTGGCAAAT
The DNA here is from genome assembly GCF_040869045.1 of Eurosta solidaginis. NCBI lineage: Eukaryota > Metazoa > Arthropoda > Insecta > Diptera > Tephritidae > Eurosta > Eurosta solidaginis. The sequence continues at coordinate 225,756,007 of NC_090320.1, forward strand.
TGCCAAAATGTAGTAAAAAATTATAAAATTTTTGTTTACACAGCTATAACTCATAAACGGAAGGATGGATTTGAAAAAGTCTACTTTTCAGTAAATCTTTGAAATATTTACCTTCGTTCTGCATCAAAAAAAAAATACTTGATTCCATTCTTATATCAGCCAAATTGTTTAAACAAAAGTAACATTTTTACCAAAAAATTCGTGTGTGTGATTGTTCGGTGTCAACTGAGCGAGCAAATTACTTTGAGTGAAGCATGATGCGACACATACGTATATACACGTAGCATTCGCTGCGTTTTTTAACTTCGGCCGTAGGTTTATAGGTACATATGTATGTATTTTCATATCAGCTTGACATACATATGTATGTACATATACAAATAATAATAAATGGTTACGAATGCATACGTCTCTTGAAAAATACTCTTTCGTTAAAAATATTAACATTTCCTTAAAATTCTTAAACAAAAGTTTTATTTTTTGGTATTTCTGCATGTATAACTATCACTACGTAGTATAAAACAGAGTCGCTTTTTCTGTCCCTATGTCCCTTTGAATGCTCAAACCTTTAAAACTACGCATCGGATTTTGATGCGCTTTTTTTAGTAGATAGAGTGATTGAAGTAACTCAAGAACGGATGAACAGATTTGGCTGAAAATTAGTGGAGGGGTAGCTCAGAAGCCGGAGACAGGCATAGGATACTTTTTATCCCGTTCTGGATAGGGCATTGAAATCAAGACGTGGACTTGGGTAATCCTTGTCCAATATGGGTATCAAATGGAAGCTGTTTATGAGTACTTTGATACGGGGTATTTTTCGTACCCGTGGGTGACTAGGGTCTCGAGATATAGGCCAAAACGTGGACGTGGGTACCCCTAGAATGTGGTAATACAGCATGTGTAACAAATGAAAGTTGTTGATGAGTGCTTTAGTACATGATAATTTTCATACATATGTATTCGTGACTAGGGTCTCGAGATTTAGGCCAAAACGTGGATCAGGCTAACACTAGGATGTGTTTTTACAATATGGGTATCAAATTGAAGCTGTTGATGTGTGCTTTAGTACAGAGTAATCTTTTTTCCCTGGGTGACTACGGTCTCGAGATATAGGCCAAAACCTGGACCCGGATACCCATATAATGTGTCTGTAATATGGATATCAAATGAAATCTGTCTGTTGCTGAGAGCTTTAAAGTAATTTTGGTTGTGATATTCGATTTAGTCGCATCAACCTGGCAAAACTGATAAATATGCATGCGAAGCCGAAATAAAGATATGAATTAATAATACCCACATACCTATTTACATACGTCCTATTCGATTTGCCTGAAATTTGGTATATAAATTTGCCTATATTATTATTTACGATCCTTTTTTTCCGAGAAGTAGACCAGAGGTTTAGGATTAGGACTAGGACTGAGACTCGGAGTGGGACTGGGACTCGGAATGGGACTGGAACAAAATACATACCACCCTCTGGGACTGGCAATAAGGGATGAAGAAGAATGGGAAAACTTGAGAGAAGAGAAAAGAGGAAAGGAGAAGGAGACTGACAAAGAGATAGAGTGAGACGAAGATAGAGATAGATGAAGCGAAAAAGACGGAGGGAGGAGAGAATAAAAGGATTAAGAAAAAGTGAAGAGGGGGGGGGGGGGTGGTGGAGGGCTGGGCTAGACGGAAAAAGCTTATTAAAATGTATGCAGATAGACCAAATTTACGGCAGAACAACGTCTGACGGGTCTGCTAGTAACATATAAGAATTACATTACGTAGTATGATTGGGAATAACTTTTGAAAAATAACACCCTACTTATAAATTTCTGAACTTGAAATGGAAATTCTGTACTTGAATTGTAAATTTCTGAACATGAATAGTAATTTTCTGAATTTAAATTGGAATTTCTGAACTTGAATTGGAATTTTCTGAACTTTAATAGTAATTTTCTGAACTTGAATTGGAAATTCTGAACTTGAATTGTAATTTTCTGAACTTGAATTGCAATTTTCTGAAATTGAGCTGTAAATTTCTGAACTTAAACTGGAAAGGGTGTAGAATAGAAGATATGTAGAAAATTTTACAGACACATGCCATATCTGCGCAGATAGATCTATTTTCAAGTTTGCTAAGGGTTCATCATCAGTACACTTTAGGCACACTGCGCTAACCATTCAGCTACACAGTGCTGCTTTGTTTGAATGATATAAGCGTGTACGATGGGTTTGACACAGACAGTTTTAAAATCCAGCGAAGAATCACTCTTGTCAATAAATGTTAATTTGGACTGGGTAGGCAATTGCAAAGCAAACAAGTCTTCTATTGGCAATTGAAAACCAATCTCTACAACTCCTGTATCGTACCCCGCCTGCATATGGTGCAGAAGCGCTTCCCAAGGTAGTCGGTTCTATGTACCGGCGCGACTCGGGATTTTTCCCGACCAAGGACTGTCATTTCAGTGTAACCCCATTTAATTTGTTTCGTCCCTCCCACAAATTGTCATCCTCCCAGCAGCTCCTTGCAGCAGGACTGCTCCATATTCTCTTGCTCCGGGAAGGTATCGAATCCAAGCCGGGTCCGTCTCCTGACCCCGGTCCTGAGAAATGGTTTTGCTGCATCTGCCGGAAAAGAATCTTTTTACGACGGTCATACTCTGTTCAGTGTGTCTCGTGTAAGGGATGGTTGCATCGGACAGGCCTTACGGCGCCAACAACTCAAACAGCTGCTACCACTCATAACTACAATCTTCGTAGTAGAGTCGGAAGCAATGCTGAGCAACAGCCCCTGCCCCCGTCTTCTCCCCCCCCCCCCCTCTTTTCCGGCAGCAATCGTGTAGGTCAGGGAACCAGACTCTTAGTCCCTACCTCCGTTTGCACCGTTTGCCAGCACAGAATATATATGTTTGCGACATCCGCCCAATGCAGCTCCTGCCTTGGGTGGTGCCACTTTCCTAGATGTTCTGGTCTCCGCGACGGCAACCCCTCGACGGGTTTCATCGCGCCATGTTGCCAGGTCGCAAACCCAAATCATCCGGGTACCCCAATGCTTGCCCAAGGACGCCCAGTCCCAGGGCCACAACAGCAATTGCGTCCTGGCCTTCCTCAACCCAGGCGTAGTCACCCGTCACTTACCCCCAGAGTGGCGACGTCTCCCCTCATGCACTTCAGAATTCTGCAGTTAAACTGTAATGGACTATCTGGGAAGATTACGGAGATAGTCAATTTCATGAAGCGGCACAACATCCGCATTGCTGCGATTCAAGAGACTAAACTCACAGCACGATCTGCATTGCAGACCTGCTCTGGGTATAATGTCCACAGAAAAGATCGCGAGAACGGAAATGGAGGCGGCCTCGCGTTTATAATACACCACTCTGTGCAATATCACATATTTGATCCTGGCATTGACCGCAGGGACAACGTCTTAGAACGTCAAGGCCTATCTGTCCGGTCAGGCGATGCAAACCTAGAAATCATCAACATCTACATCCCCCCTGCCACCTGTTGCCCCGGTGGATACCGCCCTAATATCAGAGCCTTACTCACTGGAAACAATCGCATTATTTTAGGCGACTTCAATGCCCATCATGATCTATGGCACTCAAATTTGCGGGCGGACAGTAGGGGCGAGATGTTGGCGGATCAAATAGAAGAAACGACGTTCTGCACAATAAACGGAGACGCCCCCACACGTATGGTAGGAAGCTGTCACAGTTCGCCAGATATCTCAATCGTGAGCGCAGAACTCGTAAACTGCGTCAACTGGCAGCCGATGGTATCATTGGCATCCGACCACCTGCCTATACTTGTTTCGCTCGAGCGTACCGCCGACTTCATCGTCACCGAAAAACGCACTTTCATAAACTTTAAAAAAGGAAAGTGGGAAGAATAGAAATCCTTTACAGACAACCTCTTTGCTGCCCTCCCTATCCCGACCGATGCCCGCCAAGGGGAGCGTGCCTTCCGCAAGGTCATTGAATCCGCCTCGGCACGTTTCATTCCCGCCGGGATAATTCCCGAAATCCGGCCCCACTTCCCGGCGGAGGCCGCAAACTTAGCGAGAGAACGTGACCTTATAAGGCAGCTTGATCCAGGCGACCCCCAAATAAGGGATATAAACCAACGCATCAGATTGCTTGTGGATGAACACAAGCGGGCGAAATGGGAGGAGCACCTAAGAGGTTGTAACCTCTCTACCGGTGTGGGTAAACTTTGGTCCACCGTAAAGTCCCTATCGAATCCGACCAAGCACAAAGACAAAGTTTCCATCGCCTTTGGCGACAAAGTGCTGTCGGATGCGAAAAAATGCGCGAGCGCTTTCTGCCGACAATATATAATGCATTCTACGGTCGACAAAGTTAGACGGAGGGCCGACAGGCACGCACATAAACACAAATTCAGCGCGTCACCAATCACCATCACCGCTAAAGAGGTTGAGGACGCCATTGGTCGCGCTAAACCATCCAAAGCAGTGGGCCCAGACGGCATAGCCATGCCGATGCTTAAAAGCCTAGGGAAAGAGGGTTTCAAATATTTAGCGCAGGTCTTCAACCTGTCTCTTTCCACCTTTGTCATACCCGAGAAATGGAGAATGGCCAAGGTGGTCCCGCTACTAAAGCCTGGTAAACCAGCTAACAAAGGAGAGTCGTATCGTCCGATATTTCTCCTATCGCCAGTAGCAAAGACGCTCGAAGCCATTTTGCTCCCTTATTTCCAAGCAAATTTGCAACTAGCCTCCCATCAGCATGGCTTCAGAAAACTCCATAGCACTACCTCCGCGCTAAATGCCATTAGCACCCAGATAAATTGCGGTTTAAATCAAAACCCCCACCATAGAACAGTACTCGTAGCGCTAGACCTATCAAAAGCTTTTGATACGGTCAACCATGGCTCGTTACTGCAAGACCTGGAAGGGTCTACCCTTCCCCCATGTCTTAAAAGGTGGACCGCAAATTATCTGGGTGGTCGGCAGGCATCGGTGCTATTTAGAAACGAAACATCAAAGCCAAGGAGAATTAAACAAGGGGTGCCACAGGGTGGTGTCCTATCCCCACTTTTGTTTAATTTCTACATATTGTTACGAATATTAGCAAAACTAAGGAGTGCTGCCAGCTCTAAGCCGATCTAAGCAGTGACGTGAATGCACATCAATAATTCAAATCAAACTGAATTACTTCTTACTCGCCTGCATCGCTTTTATAGTTTACGCTGCATACTTCTAGGCTCTTCGATTTCCAGAAGTTACTAGTTGTTTCGGCTACAAAATCGCCAGCCACAACTACGTGCACAAATTATTGCTCTCCCTTGTGACAACTCAGATAAGGTATATGCATGTGTTTGTAGTTTACAGTCTCCCGCACACACATAAGCGTATATGTAAATTCATCGGTGTGTGACATCTCATCTCTCGCTGCCTTGTATGTAAATGTTGCTCGTCGGAATGTGTACATATGTGTAGACGCAATTATTGATTCGTTTATGTAGATACATAATGATTGAATTATTGATGTGCATTCACGTCACTGCTTAGATCGGCTTAGAGCTGGCAGCACTCCTTAGTTTTGCTAATATTCGTAACAATATCTAAGCTACCTTCACCACCGGAAGGATTCACAATCGTTTCCTACGCCGATGACTGCACAGTAATGGCCACAGGCCCAGGCCCACAGATCGATGAGCTATGCAACAAAATAAACGGCTACCTCCCTGATCTCTCCAGTTTTTTCGCCTCGCGAAACCTGGAATTATCACCGACTAAATCTTCCGCGACCTTATTTACAACATGGACGTCCCAAATGTCGACCATTTTGAACATCCACGTCGATGGCTCTACGCTACCGACTGTCCTACACCCCAAAATCTTGGGTGTGACGTTTGATCAGGATCTACATTTTGGTGAGCACGCAGCCGCAATTGTTCCGAGAATTCAGAGCCGTAACAAAATCCTCAAATCCCTTGCTGGCAGGGAAAAGATAAAGAAACGCTCATGACTACATACAAAGCAATTAGCCAGCCGATTACGTGCTACGCGTCACCCATATGGTCGCCAAGCCTAAAAATTACCCACTGGAAGAAGCTACAGGCCTGCCAAAATACTGCTCTCAGAATTGCCACGGGCTGTCTTCTTATGTCCCCAGAACACCATCTACATAATGAGGCGAGAATACTCCCCATCAGGGAAAGAAACGAGATGCTGACCAAACAGTTCCTGTTCAATACCCAGAAACCTGGGCATCCCAACAGACATCTGATTGACGAGCCAGCACCGCCTAGGGGCTTAAGGAGTCATCTCCGTAAACATTTTGAGGAAATACGGCATCTGAGAACACAGCCGTATGAAGCGAAAAAACACAAGCAGGTCCTTGGTGAACTCCACAAACAGGCGTCGGACCTTTATGCCGGGAATTGCCCGGTGAACCCAGTACTCAAAGTAAAGTATCCAAAACTTGCGGAAGAGGAACGCATACTCCCCAGGGAAACGCGTGTCACTCTGGCTCAACTTCGTTCTGGATACTGTAACAGGTTAAACTCTTACCTATCCAGAATCAACCCCGACATACAAAATGTATGCCCCGCTTGCAATGTGTCCCCACATGACACCAACCATCTCTTTAATTGTAATGTGGAACCAACGCCTCTAACACCCCTTTCCCTATGGTCCACCCCTGTTGAAACAGCAAGTTTCCTTGGACTCCCGTTAGAGGATATTGATGACAGTTTGTGATCGGTCGCGTCTGTTAGGTGGGGCGAAGCACTGCTACAACAACAACAACAACATGGTGCAGAAGCAGGGACCATGACAACATCATTAGAAGCGACTTTGGGAATGTTCGAGAGAAAGTTTCTTCGAAAGATTTACGGACCTCTACGCGTTGGTCACGGCGGGTACCGTAGAAGATTTAATGATAAGTTGTACAAGCTTTACGCAGACATCAACATAGTGCAGCGAATAAAACGCAGCGGTTACGTTGACTATTTAAAAACCTGGCCTCGGATCCCTGCACGGGTAAAGATACCGCCCTTGGACTAGGCATTAAAAAAGTCCACAATTCGTCGGGAACCGCACCGACGCCGCCGACCAGGCCTTCATGGCAACAAAAAAATCTTCGGCCAACTGTGCAAGCTAGCGGAAGAACTAAACCCCTTGAGGGCAAGTCCAATTCCGCAGCAGCCGGCAAAGCTAGACCCAAAGAGGGAAAGCAACGTCCGACTGAGCAAGCACAGGAGGCCCGTCCCACGCCCGTACCGGGCACCTCTTGTCAGCAGGTCGCTGGTAACAGCACTAAATCCTCCACGGACAAAAGTACTGCCTCCACCGCTGCAAAGTTACCTCGCAAGCCGGTTGAACCCCTTGAGGGTTCCAAGGCAAATAAGCGAATCCCGACTTCGGTCCGCAACCAGCGGAACATTCGCAATGCCGTCAAAATCGTTGAGAAACTTGGCAACTCTCCCAGCGACAAGTTGACGGCAGAGCAAAAAAGTTCTCTGGCCTGGGCCAGGAAGATTATTGCTGCCAAGAAGAGCAGCAACAACAACCCCACCCCTTCCTCTTCTGCCACCAAACAAACTTCTGACCCGAAGATGCCGGCCCTTAAGAGGCAAAGGTCTATGGGAAATGCCTCGATCCCAAAAGGCACCGGCCTTCGGCCTCTACTCCCCCTGCCTTGACCAAAACCTTCAGCGAGGCGGCTAAGGCCAACTTTACGCTGGCGGTTTTGAACCGCGGTCACCCGGACGGGAACATGACCCCGGATAACTGGAAGGATGTCCTTAACGGCCTTCTCAAGATCTTTAAGGACATCATGACCAAGCATCCGGGGCCGGCTCCCACTATCCGTGATGCCGGCTGGTACCAGGGTTGGGTCAAGCTTGTTTCCTGCGCCGATGAGCGCTCGTGCAAGCTCTACAAACTCGCCATAGCTTCGCTGGGACAGCTGTGGCCTGGGGCCAGGTTGGATGCGGTCGGTGTGGAAGAAATTCCAAACAGACCGAGAGCCTGGGCCTGGGTCCCAGACGGCATAGCGGATCCTGGCGAGATCCTTGATACCATCGCGGAGTCGAATCCGGGGCTACCTTCGAGCGATTGGAGGATAGTCCGGGTCGGCGAGACAAGGGCGAAGCAGCGTTATGTTGGTTTCATAATAAACGAGGCTTCTCTCCCTTGGCTTGACGAATGTGGTGGAGTATTAAGCTACGGCTTCTAATCCATCACGTTGAAAATTCGACGGGATGGTGCGAAGGAGGAAACACCGGACGAGGGTGAGCCTGTACCGCAAGGCGAGGGGTCAGACAGAAACACCCCGAGTGGATCTGCTGCCCATGGTACTGTGGAAGGGACCGCCACCGCTCCGGAGGATCTGGTGATCGGGGATACCGCCTCGAGCGAACCCGCAATCGCCACATTGAATCTCACGGACCCATGCAACACCTTGAGTGGACATGGGGCCGATATCGAACTGGCACGCAGCACTCCGGATGCCGAGAGCGATACACTCTCGGTATCTGAGTTTGCGGGCCAGTTCTTTACGGGCATGGACGAGCAGCTTTTGCTGGAATCCGACCCGTCGGATGCCGAATTCAACGATACTATCGTAGAGGAGGCATCCGACGATGCGGATCAGAAGAGGATGGACGTCGATGCCAAAAACGAATCGTAACGGGCGCGCAGGTACTACAGATAAACCTGCACCATTCTAAGGCAGCCTCGGCTGCCCTAATATTACGCCTCAGCACTACGTATGAGGACGTCGTTCTAGTCCAGGAACCTTGGGTCGTTGGCAGCAAGGTCTGTGGACTCTTTTCTAAGGACTACCGGCTGGTGACACCGCCCGTGACAGGTAGAATCAGATCTTGTATTCTAGTAAAGAAAAATCTAGTATTTATTTTACTATCTCTTTTTAGCGACGAGGACTTTACCTGTATTAGCCTCGAGCTACAGGGTCAAACAATCTGCAGGACCGGCTCTGCAAAGTGGTACGGGAGGCCCACAGTAAAGGGTTCCCGATAATAATTGGGGCCGATGCCAATGCACATCACACTGCTTGGGGCTCTACCGACATTAACAGTAGGGGTGAGTCTCTTTTTGATTCTATTATAAGTAACAATCTAAGTATATGCAACTCTGGAGACAAACCAACTTTCATCACCTCAAATAGGAAGGAGGTTCTAGATGTTACTCTAGTTTCTGGGGCATTCTCTGACCTTGTCAAAAATTGGAGAGTTTCCAACGAAAACTCCTACTCTGATCATATGTATATCATTTTCACTCTGCTCTTGCGTACACCGCCTAGGGTGGCTTACAGGAATAGGAGACGTACGGACTGGAACCTTTATAAAAAAGTCCTATCCTCTACTCTCCTAAAGAACGCTTCTCACGGTAGGCCGAGCCTACCGCTAACAACTGATGAAGCGCCTCCTTTAGACACAACATTTGCTTCTCTCGGTGAGCTAGACTCATCGTCAAAAATAGAAGAAGCAGTAGATCTTATCACCAAATCTTGTAACGCTGCCTTCACAGTAGCCTGCCCGGAGATTAAGGTGAGGGGAAAGAAGAAACCCTATTGGTGGAACCAAGAAATCTCCGAGCAGAGGAAAAACAGCAGAAAACTCTTTAACGAGGCTAAGCGCACGGGAATCTGGTCCCATTATAGGGACGCCTTAAAATCTTTTAAGAAGTTAATCCAGAAGGCCAAAAGGGACTCCTGGAAGAACTTCACTAATGACATCGAAGAAGTCTCAGAGGCCAATCGCCTACGAAAGGTCCTCTCCAAAAACCCCATACCTCCAAGCTGCATTCGCACAACGAGCGGAGAATGGGCCACTTCTAGTACGGAAATTCTCGAAACCCTGATCAGCACTCACTTTCCGGGCTGCAGATCTCAACCACACATCTTAAACACGCAATCTAACCCAGGGCCATTTCAACCCCTGGACCACATTGTAAGTGAAAAAGGAGTTATCTGGGCAATCAAGTCCTTTAAACCCTTCAAATCTCCGGGAAGGGATGGAATATTTCCCGCTGAATTGGAAGCTGCAAGCGATGTTATAAGCCCGCTGCTAGCTACAAGGCTTGCCTCAACCTGGTCTATATCCCCACGGAATGGACCAAGGCAAAGGTAGTCTTCATACCCAAAGGAGGCAGGATATCGGGCAACAGTCCAAAGGATTTCAGACCAATAAGTCTGACCTCCTTCCTCCTAAAAGTTCTAGAACGATTGTTGGACGCCTACATTAGACGATCGGCAAATAAGGCACTCATCTCCAACAACCAACACGCCTACTCTAAGGGCAAATCCGTAGAGACAGCTCTACATGCTATCACTACTAAGATAGAGAAGGGTCTTAAAAGAATTTACGCTGGGTATCTTTCTCGACATAGAAGGAGCCTTCAACAACGTTCTCCCAGCAGCGGTCACAAAATCTCTACGTTCTTTAGGGGTGGAAGAGCCTCTTATGAAGTTCGTCGAGCTCCTTCTAAACAAGAGAATCATTATCTCTGAGCTGGGCAGCTCATCGTTAATAAGGTATACCAACAGAGGAACCCCCCAGGGGGGCGTTCTTTCTCCTCTACTATGGAACCTGACGGTGAACGCTCTGTTATCTATACTACGGTCCACCGGATGCCAAGTCATTGCATATGCCGACGACATAGACTTGACAGTTACCGGCAAACACCTTCCGGTGCTTGGCGAACTCCTGCAAAATGCTCTTAATCTAACAAACACATGGTCTATGAAATGCAGACTCAGCATCAGCAGTGAAAAAACTGAGATGGTGCTTTTTACCCGCAAACGCAGTATACCGGAATTTACCCTCCCATCCCTAAACGGGAAGGAAATCAAACTCTCTACCGAGGTTAAATATCTCGGAGTTATTCTAGACAGGAAGCTTGACTGGAAGCAAAATGTGGAGGAACGATCCAGGAAAGCCACAATGGCTCTCTACGCTTGTAAGTCGGCAATCGGAAAAAGGTGGGGCCTCCAGCCACGCATAGTCCATTGGATCTATACGGCAGTGGTGAGACCCATACTCTTCTACGCCGTCACCGTATGGTGGACGGCACTCGATATCGAATCTAAAAGGAGTAAAGTAACGAGAGTGCAGAGGATGGCGGCAATGCTCACCAGCGGTGCCCTTCCCTCCACTCCCACCAAAGCTCTTGAAACCATATTATTCCTTCTCCCAACTGATCTATATGGCAGATACTGTGCCTCCTGCAACGCGGCGAGGCTCAACGCTATCGAACCCTGGAGGGATTGCAGGTTTGGTCACACCCGGATCCTGAAGCAAATCCCTGAAACCTTCTTGAAATTGGATCATACAACATCGTCCCCTTGCTGGGACAACAAATTTTCCACAAGAATCCCAGAGAGGAACGAGTGGGCAAACGGCGTAGAGCCTGGATCACACGAAATCTCCGTTTTTACAGATGGCTCTAAACTAAACAACAGAGTCGGCAGCGGGATATTCTCGGAGAAGCTCAATCTAAGCGAGAGCTTTCGCCTACCTGATCACTGCAGTGTTTTTCAGGCTGAACTCATAGCTATCTGGGAAGCAGCCCGCTATCTGGCTAACCTGCAGGTAACCAATTCTATTTCAATTTTCTCTGACAGCCAAGCTGCAATAAAATCCCTGCAATGCAGTAACACCTCGTCACTAGTGGCATTGAAGTGCAGAGAAACCCTCAACAAACTAGCTGAAAATTGCAACCTAAGCATAATATGGGTTCCTGGCCACTGTGACATCGCAGGAAACTGCGCTGCGGATGAGCTAGCTAGGGAAGGCACCAACTTGCAAACAACAACCTCCGCGGATTGGGCCAGCCCTCCTCTAAACACTTGCAAATACCACCTGCGATCTCTTTTCACGGATCAGGCAAACGCCAGATGGGCGAGGGAACCTACATGTAGTATATCCAGCAAATCTGGCCTAAGCTGGATGAAAAGAGATCGCGATCGGTGATATTATTAAACCGTATCTCTATAAGCCCACTAGTGGGCCTTCTTACAGGTCACTGTCTCATGGGCACTCAGACAAATGACTTCTGCCGCAGCTGTAGGGACGAGGAGGAGATAGAAAGCGTTGAGCACTATCTGTGCCACTGTCCCGCACTGTCAAAAACCAGGTACCAATGCCTCCACAGACACTCTTTTGGGTGCCTTGCGGAGCTTGAATCTATAAACCCAATCGATATCTTGCGTTTCATTAGGCAAACGCGCTGGTTTAGCCTCACTGGGGTCTAAACTCTCCTCTTCTTCGAAAGTAGGGTAATAGGAAATAGGGGCCCCCCGCGTGGTAGCACAACGGGCCACAACGGCCTACGTGAGTCTCCGCTCGGACAGCGGAGGCAGCCACTCTAACCTAACCTAACCTACGTTGACTAGGCCATGGTATGCTAATGAAAGATGACACTCCGGCTAAGAAAGTATTTTTATTGGAACGCGCCCATGGAAGCAGAGAAAGAGTGCTGCCCCAGTCCACTAGAAGGATCAGGTGGAAAACGATTTAAATTACCTTGGTGTGACTAATTTGGAGCCAGTTACCAGAGCGAGGAAGCGACTGGCGCGCACTGTTGTACGGTCATAACTGTGTAAATGGTTAAGCGCCAATTAAGTTAGTAAAATACCACCTTGTACGTATGGTCTGCACTCAAGTTGCCACGAGGCACTAAGTCTCGTTGCTGTTGTTAACACTACGTTTTTTGCCACCAGGTCTACGGGCGAAATGTGCAGAATGGAATACAGTGCAGACGTCGGGGTTGCTTTCAGGGCCACTCGTAATGACAAAGATTAATAGGCTGCATATTCCCTCTAATTTTTTTAGGTAGCTTCTTTTTTGTGTGGCTGTTCACCAAGCAAGGACCCCATAGTACAGTACAGGCTTTACAATCGGTGTAAATATCCAATGAGCGAGAGAGGGCGATAAATGAACACAGCAGCATTTTTTTACGCCCCAGCGGGTTAGGGCGTTAGAATATACCCGCGGTAGGTATGCCTGTCGTCAGAGGCGACTAAAATACCGGATTCAAGGGGCTTGTGTAGCGCAACTCTTTCAGGTTTCCAGCGCAATACATAGCTTCTCCAAACCCAATTGTTAACCTCACCTATCCGTGGCGAATCCTGTTTCATTAACAGCCGAGGCTCTGGCGACCTCGAACTCCTCATGGATCTAGGGGGTGGTAGGGCGGGATTGCCTAGAAGCTCGCATGTGGTCATAACAAATCGTTCCCGAGATGGTCGGGCTTGGTACCGGAACGTACCGGATCTGCAAGGCCTTCGGGGAGTTTCCTTATCGCTACAACAACAACAACAACAACATCATCTTTTTACATGTATAAAGTACCGTTTCTCCTCCACGTTGAGCTTCCACGACAACTTACTGTCTAGGATGATTCCTAGATATGCAAGGTTTCTCATCCCTCCAAACAAAGGTTTGGTCAAATTTGGGACCTTTCAGTAAACAAGACCGTATTTATCATTCTCACAAATAGAATATGCAGTGGCTTTCAAAAGCGCTCATTATACTGATCCTTGATAATCAACATGACCAGATAAGACAAAAAAACCTTACAAGTTCAAGCGCATATCGTTTTAGAAGTTATACAATTTAAACTCACCTTCAGCTATATCCTCTTCACAACGACCACGACAATTTTCAAAATAAAAACTTGGAAGATTTTCCAGCACTTTATTTAATGTTTGTTGTTGATATTTATAGCCCTCCCGCAAACGTAATACTTGATGTGCGCTAAACTTTCGTATTTTGTTACGCTGGAAGACGTAATTTTCGCGCACCCAATTCAATTGGCCGGTAGAATAATCACGAACCTTTTTCACCTATAAAACAAGATATATATTTTTCTTTCGTGAACTATTTACAACATTTAAATATACGAGCATTAACGCACCTGATCATAATATTGATCTTTAAGTGATGTTAAATGTGTGGAGCCCATGTCTCTAAATTCTTTTAAATATTTGGCTTGAGATGTATAACTGCTTTGTATCCATTCAACTTGTTGTACACAATTTTCACGAATTCGATGCACCTATAAACATTTTTAAGAAAGAAACAAAAACATTAATTTAAAAGAGAGTCCTTTCAGTTATCTATTTATGTGTTTACTTGTTGTGCATAGTTCTCGCGTAATCGTTCCAATTGTTGACTCTTATAGCTTTCGATGCTGTCGAGCATGGCATAAATTTGCCGCGCTTTAGGCGATTGCTTATTGCGCGCACAACAATAAAATTTATCGCATATGCCACATCTGCAATTAATGTAGGTGAAAGAAAAAAAGAAGAAAATTATGCTTAGTTAACTAAAAATAAGTTCAAATTTAAAAAACTTTAGTAGGGACAGAAATATTGTTTACATGCAGGGTTGCCGCTTATTTAAATTTTTAGTATCAGTATTAATCAAAGTTAATATACTCTGTGTGCAAAGAACGCCGAAGCAGTACTCACATGTACACACACATATGGCTGGTGACTAAGCATGATGTTCACGAAATTACTAGGCCTTAGGAGAAATGGGTGAACGAGGAAACCGAGAGTATAAAAGCAGAGCAAGCTGAGGCATGACAAAGCAGTTTGATTTAAACAAGCAATTAGTTGTGAAGTAGGAGTTACTGTGAAGTACTCTCAAAGTAGTCTATTAAAGACCATTTCGCATTATTGAATATTGGAATTATTTATTCAACAGTTTAGCGATTCGAACGTTAGCAGAAGGATTGGAATAAGCGCAATTTCATTAAATTCGTTACAATATTATGCCTGCTGACATAAGTACAGAAAAACAAGGAGTTATCCCATTCGTGTGGATGCGATTTGCAATGGGTCGAGTCCGTCGTTTAACGCAGCACATACATAGGTATGATTGCATAGCTCTTTTGTCTACATGTGGACTTAGAAACCCAGGTAAATGTTTCTGAAATCAAAAATTCAATTTCGTTCGGAAGCGGTTTCGAAGCTGATGAAACAGTCATAGAATCGAGTGGCAAACACACAGAACGTAAATGATATAAGGTTGATGTTGCCTTCATAAAGTTACTACGCCTTGATGTCTTCCTACCATAAAGCCAACATTATCTGTTCCTTAGCCCCTCATTTTTTTTTAAATCTAGCCCAAATTCATCAATGTCCTTGAAATTGAATCTACATAAAACTATTTTTCTGGATTTTCTAAAATTTTGATAAAAAAGAGCTAAACATTTTTTTAAAAAAGCTTAAAGCCAAATCACAACTTTTCAAGCTAAACTGAGAAAAAAAGCTAAAATGGCAGCACTGGTACTGATGTACCGTTTCACTAAAAGACGACTCTTGAGGGGGGGGGGGGGGGGGGGGTGGTGAAGGTTTAATGTGGCCATAAAAATCGTTCCCGAGATGGTCGGGCTAGCACCTTAATGGTGCTGTGTTACCGGAGCGTACCGGATCTGTATTCGGCAAAGGACCATCACATCGATAACACTCCCCAAAGCCTTCGGGGAGCAACTTTATCGCTACAACAACAACAACAGCAACAACTCTTCACACGCACAGTGGCGTCACATCTACACAGTGTTTTTTACATAATTCATTTCATGGTAAACGTATAGGAGCATAGGCCCGGTTTTTCAGAGCGTGTTTAAAGTCCAGTTAAAGTTGACTACTGTTAAACCTTGCCACTTTGTTCGATAACATAAAAATTTGCTGCTCATCTCAGCTTAAGCGGTCGAAGTGGCAGGGTTAAACTCTAGTCACCTTTGAGTGGAGTTTGAACTCGCTCTGAAAAACTGGATCTATGAACAATATTTATACATATTTTAATATGTTCAATACTTACTTAGCGAAAAGTGCTCGCAGACCTTGCGTGATCAGTGTTAGCAAAAGAAAAGCGGTTGCAGCTGCCGTACCTGTTAACAGGCTCTCAATTTTGATACGATAAAAGACAATCGGATCGATGTAAATTCTGTAATATATAAGAAAGTAGTATGGAAATTAAAACACATTTCGAAAATGATATGTCCAATAGCAGCAAAACTGATAAGCAAATTTTATTGATTATGTTCATTTTAATGTACGATAAGCAAAAACAAGAAACTTTAATGAATTGTACAATGAAAACTAATATCATATATATTATTTCTAATTGCTGTTTTTATGTACGGGCCCTTTTTCGCTGTTATTTTGAATCCAAATCTATAAATAAAGTTTTGGTTGTAAAGATGGAAATTCGGGTTATTAGCGAGCTTTGGGCAATTTTGGCCGTAGTGCTTTTATTTAGCTATATTTTATTAAAATAATTTGTTAAAAATAAACGATTGTGAGCACACAAAGAAATCTATTTGTACATTACCGGCAGTTGCTCCCATACGCCAGATGGCAGCGCAATCTGTAAGTTTTAATTGATTGATAGAACAGCAGATTTCTGTTGATATTTGATAAGAGGCTTTTAAATTGGTTGCGCAAGATGCGTACGGGTCCGCTCGTAAACTTTATTTGTATACAACGAAAACCATAATTGTATACTGGTACACAAGGGTATCATAACTTTGATTGGATAACGGTAGTACGCAATGACATCAAGGAATCGATACAGACTTCTTTATGTGAAAATTAGCAGCATCCGAAAAAAATTTTGTTCATCCCTTAGCACAATATCTTGAATGAAAATTTAGATATCTTTAAGAAACTTGGTATACTGGCTTGTCTGTATCCAGAATGGATTGGTATTAAATCATAATTGAACGATATCCACACCCACTTTTTTCACTATCGAAAATTTCAAAAAAGTGGAGAAAATGCGATAGGTTATCACAAAGAACCAATAAAGCGATAAAACTTGATATGTGGGTTGGTTAGGTTAGTTTGAGCTGGCCGGTCCATGAGGACCTCACATAGACTGAATGAGTCTGTAGTGGTACCAGAAGTTTATTTAACGACCAAACCAAAAAACCCTATCAAAAACCAGGGCCTATGTTATAAAATAACTGCGCCCTCTTGGCAAATACTAGAAGCTTCCTAGGACTTAAGCCACTTGCTGCTTCTATATCTGACAGCTGTATCACTCCTAATAGCTGGAATCTTAGCCTGGCAAGCGCAGGGCACAAAACGTGCTCGATCGTTTCCTTCTCCAACCCGCACTTCCTAAATCTTCTATCAATGACCAAGCCTAATTTAAAGGCATGTGACGCCAAAAGGCAGTGCCCAGGCAGAACATGTTAACTCTATAACAAAAAAATATAAATTTGGTAAAATTTTGGAAAATGGGCGTGGTAAAAATTTGTTTCAACCCTTTCGCGGTATATAACTAAATAATATGGCGGCCGCCGTGGTGTGGTGGTAGCGTATTCCACCTACCATACCGAAGGTTCTAGGTTCAATACCCGGCCAAGAAAACATCAAAAATTTAGGAACAAGTTTTTTTCAATTAGAAACAGTTTTTCTTAGCGGGGTCGCCCCTCAGTGATTTGGCAAACACTCCGAGTGTATATCCGCCATGAAAGCTCTCAGTGAAAACTCAGCTGCTTTGCAGATGCCGTTCGGAGTCGGCATAAAACAAGTAGGTCCCGTCTCGCCACTTTGTAGGAACAATTAAAAAGGAGCACAACGCAAATTGGAAGAGAAGCTCGGCCTTAAATCGTCCTTTACATTTATTTCTTTATACTGATATTTCACCTCAGGAGTGATATGATGAAATCGGATTATCCTGAGGAAATTTGGTATGAGGATTGTTTTTATGCCGAAAATTGTTTCTTGTAAAAATCGTTGAAATCGGCTGGAAGCCACGCCCACTTTTTATATCCAGCCGTGCGCTTTTTCTTTTGTCAGTCCGTTGATGAAGACATGATTTAGTACACGGGTTTATCTGAATTTAGAATATATTGGCCAAAATCACATAATAATCACGCCTACTTTTCCGATATCGAAAATTTCGAAAAATGGTACAATGCATGAACAAATGCTGCGAAAGTGATGAAACTTGGCAAGTGGATTATTATTATATGTAGTCCAAATACGAATTTTGAAAAATGGGCGTGGTACCGTACACATTTAGGAGAAGAAAATTTTAAAGTTTTGCAAGCTGTAAGTTAGAAGCTTTAATGTTACTTTGCAAATTATTTACATACATAGATTTTGAGGAAAATTCGTGTACGACCACGCCCACTTTTTTGTTGGTTCTAACCATCTCAAAATTGGCAATAAATCTGACACGTAGCTACATTACCATTATACATAGATATGTTAATGCTAAGAGCAAAAATTTAAAAAGAATGGTAAATGGCCCTGTTCCGCTTCATTTATTCAGGCTGTCCAAAAAACTTAATTTAATTTCAAAGTCGAAAAAAAACCGTCCAAATTTAACGCGATTTAGTAAGAACATTGTTTTTTGTGAGAGTAACTGTTTTATAGCTGAGGACGATATTTCCATATGTAGTCAGTGTGTTCCAGCTTTCATTTCATTTAATGCTGGAGATATTTATCTATAAATGTTTCCGTAATATCATATATATTATTTCTAATTGCTGTTTTTATGTACGGGTCCCTTTTTCGCTCTTATTTGGAATCTAAATCTAAAAATAAAGTATTGGTTGTAAAGATGGAGATTCGGGCTATTAGCGAGCTTTGGGCAATTTTGGTCGTAGTGCTTTTGTTTAGCTATATTTTATTAAAATAATTTTTTAAAAATAAACGATTGTGAGCACACAAAGAAATCTATTTTATAAGGTTTTTTTCACTTTCACTTGGCTGTTGTCTGTAATCAAATCTTGCAAGTTAAATTTGATACACTTCCCGGTGTCCGATTGAGCTGAAGTTTTGCACACATGTATAACTGCGATGACAATGCAATATTACTTTGCGAGAATTCGATAAATTAATCGATAACAGAGTTATCGGTAAAGGGAATAAAAGCCTAAGTATTTTGTTTAGAGGGATGGTGAATAATCTACAGCGGTTCAAGAACGATGTAATTTCGCTTTGTTTGTGTATACAACGAACGTAGAAGTTAGGCTGTTATGGCTCAATGTTGCATACTTTTCTGCGCTCTTGATTTTCTTTTACAGATTTCACCCACAGAGCAGAGATCTGCAATGAGTAGTAGTAAACTTAACGCGACATAGGCAAAGTCACAATAAAATATGATTTTAAGTTAGCACTGTTTGACACAATTTTATATGTGCTCTCTGTCAAAAATGCTTCAACTAACTTAGTCACATTTTATTTCGATTATGAATATGCCCCAATATATTTACATCATGATATAAAAAATCGTGTACTCAGTCAGGGTTATTTAAACGTAGCGATTCGTATCAGTAATTTGGTTGAGAGTCTTTTTCATCCTGACACCGCGTTAGCGTTGAACGCGAAAGATCTGACAACCGAAGATGCTGATATCCGAAGTGAAGCCAGTTTTGGCAAGCACATACGATATGTTTTCTCGAAAATCTGTATATTCATATGTATGTATGTATTTAACGTTTTGTTGTTGCAAGAACACGTGAACATGTGTATGCACATATATACAAATTCATTTGAATGAGTTGAACAAAGCATGGGGCGCATTCCAAAAGCACAACTGCTGGCGAAGTTGATTAGTGGTAACTTCTTGGAACGCACAGTTGCGACTTTACGACAAATTAGTGAGCATAAAAGTTTTCCGCTCTATTCACTCAACGTTTTTATCGATTGGTTGTTGACAATTGGCTCAACGTATCGTTTCAAAAGCACAATTTCTTTCACTCAGCTGATAACTGATTATTAGCAAGATCAATTAGTTGAGGGAACAAAAAACAATGATCAGATTGATGTTAATAATATAATACAATCAGAAATTAACAAAACAGGAGATCTTCCAAAAGAACTAGAAATATTTGTTGGTGCTAAAGTTATGTTGAGATCTAACGTTGACGTTGCTAAGGGACTTGTAAATGGAGCAATAGGTCACATCACTGAAATTATATGGCCATATTACAGACGTGCTCAACTATACCATAACGATATACCATCGGTTCGCGTAGACTTTGGTAACGATGGCGTTCACATAATACAGCTTAAATCAGTTCAATTTCTTTTTAAATTTAAACACGGCACAGCTGAAAGAAGAACGGTCCCGATTGTCTTGTCGTGGGCTTCAACTGTGCACAAAATGCAGGGAACTACTGTAGAACATGCTGTTATTTATCTTGGGTGCAAATTATTTGCTGCTGGTCAAGCTTATGTGGCTTTAAGCCGAGTTAGGTCTTTAGCAAGTCTTCGAATCGAAGAACTTGACTGTTCAAAGTTGACTTCGAAGAAACCTTGTAATGTTGATGCATTAAAAGAAATGGATAGGATGAGAAACATTACATATAACTAAGTAAAGATTACATAACTAATTTGAACAATATTTTACCCTACTAAAAATAAAAAAAAAAATGATATTTAAATTAAATTTAAGAAAAAAGCTTTTCTAAGAACAAGCTTTTATTACTTGTTAATAAAACGAACTAAAAAGTAAAAAATAAAATTAAAAAAAAAAAACTTTTTTAAAAATAAGCTTTTATTATTGGTTAATAAAATTAACTAAAAAGTAAAATATAACATTAAAGAAAAAAAAACTTTTTTAAAAATAAGCTTTTATTATTGGTTAATAAAATTAACTAAAAAGTAAAAAATAAATTGACTGCAAAGAAATATAACACTTTATAAGTACATTGTAACCTTATTTGATGGTATAATTAAGATCATTTAGGACCTCCTTTTCTTGCTATCACAATGTAACACACTTTTATTAAAACAATTAGGACTGTGATATAAACTGTAAGATTTAATAATTTAGGTGTAAAGTTTTAATGTTAAAAATATATAATTATGTATGTACAATATGGAATTTTTTTGTCGCAGACGAAGAAGCCTAATTATCGTTAAAGGTTACAATGAACTTATAAAGTGTTATAGTTCTTTACAGTCAATTTATTTTTTACTTTTTAATTAATTTTATTAACCAATAATAAAAGCTTATTTTTAAAAAAGTTTTTTTTCTTTAATTTAATTTTTTTACTTTTTAGTTAATTTTATTAACCAATAATAAAAGCTTATTTTAAAAAAGTTCTTTTTTCTTTAATTTTATGTACTATGGCACTATTGTGAATATTTGCACTGCATTACCGGTAGTCGTTACCATACGCTAGATGGCAGCGCAAGTTGTAAGGTTTAATTGATTGAACTGTTCTGATTTCTGTTGATATTTGATAAGATACTTTTATATTGGTTGCGCAAGATGCGCACGGGTCCGGCTCGTATGTATATATAAGAGCACACGCTAAACTTTCGTACTTATTTTTTTATACTCAGTTGAGCAGAGCTCACAGAGTATATTAAGTTTGATTGGATAACGGTTGGTTGTACATATATAAAGGAATCGAGATAGATATAGACTTCCATATATCAAAATAATCAGGATCGAAAAAAAATTTGATTGAGCCATGTCCGTCCGTCCGTCCGTTAACACGATAACTTGAGTAAATTTTGAGGTATCTTGATGAAATTTGGTATGTAGATTCGTGAGCACTCATCTCAGATCGCTATTTAAAATGAACGATATCGGACTATAACCACGCCCACTTTTTCGATATCGAAAATTTCGAAAAACCGAAAAAGTGCGATAATTCATTACAAAAGACAGATAAAGCGACGAAACTTGGTAGATGAGTTGAACTTATCACGCAGAATAGAAAATTAGTAAAATTTTGGACAATGGGCGTGGCACCGCCCACTTTTAAAAGAAGGTAATTTAGAAGTTTTGCAAGCTGTAATTTGGCAGTCGTTGAAGATATCATGATGAACTTTGGCAGGAACGTTACTGCTATTACTATATGTACGCTCAATAAAAATTAGCAAAATCGGA
Organism: Eurosta solidaginis; assembly: GCF_040869045.1. NCBI lineage: Eukaryota > Metazoa > Arthropoda > Insecta > Diptera > Tephritidae > Eurosta > Eurosta solidaginis. The sequence continues at coordinate 225,777,868 of NC_090320.1, forward strand.
GAAGGACTACGCCTACTTTTAAAAAAAAATTTTTTTTAAAGTAAAATTTTAACAAAAAATTTAATATCTTTACAGTATATAAGTAAAGTATGTCAACATTCAACTCCAGTAATGATATGGTGCAACAAAATACAAAAATAAAAGAAAATTTCAAAATGGGCGTGGCTCCGCCCTTTTTCATTTAATTTGTCTAGGATACTTTTAACGCCATAATTCGAACAAAAACTAACCAATCCTTTTGAAATTTGGTATGGGCATAGATTTTATAACGTTAACTTTTTTCTGTGAAAATGGGCGAAATCGGTTGATGCCACGCCCAGTTTTTATACACAGTCGTCCGTCTGTCCTTCCGCATGGCCGTTAACACGATAACTTGAGCAAAAATCGGCATATCTTTAATGAACTTAGTTCACGTGCTTACTTGAACTCACTTTATCTTGGTATGAAAAATGAACGTAATCCGACTATGACCACGCCCACTTTTTCGATATCGAAAATTACGAAAAATGAAAAAAATGCCATAATTTTATACCAAATACGAAAAAAGGGATGAAACATGGTAAGGTAATTGGATTGTTTTATTGACGCGAAATATAACTTTAGAAAAAACTTTATAAAATGGTTGTGACACCTACCATATTAAGTAGAAGAAAATTAAAAAAGTTCTGCAGGGCGAAATAAAAAACCCTTAAAATCTTGGCAGGTACTACATATATAAATAAATTAGCGGTATCCAACAGATGATGTTCTGGGTCACCCTGGTCCACATTTTGGTCGATATCTGGAAAATGCCTTCACATATACAACTACCACCACTCACTTTTAAAACTCTCATTAATACCTTTAATTTGATACCCATATCGTACAAACTTATTCTAGAGTCACCCCTGGTCCACCTTTATGCCGATATCTCGAAAAGGCGTCCACCTATAGAACTAAGTCCCACGCCCTTTTAAAATACTCATTAAAACCTTTCATTTGATACCCATATTGTACAAACATATTCTAAAGTCACCCCTGGTCCACCTTTATGGCGATATCTCGAAAAGGCGAACACCTATAGAACGAAGGCCCACTCCCTTTTAAAAATACTCATTAACACCTTTCATTTGATACCCATATCGTACAAACAAAGTCTAGAGTCACCCCTGGTCCACCTTTATTGCGATACCTCGAAAAGGCGTACACCTATAGAACTAAGGCCCACTCCCTTTTAAAATACTCATTAACACCTTTCTTTTGATACCCATATTGTACAAACAAATTCTAGGGTCACCCCTGGTCCACCTTTATGGCGATATCTCGAAACGGCGTCCACCTATGGAACTAAGGATTACTCCCTTTTAAAATACTCATTAACACCTTTCATTTGATACCCATATCGTACAAACGCATTCTAGAGTCACCTCTGGTCCACTTTTATGGCGATATCTCGAAAAGGCGACCACCTATACAACAACCACCACTCCCTTTTAAAACCCTCATTAATACCTTTAATTTGATACCCATATCGTACAAACACATTCTAGAGTCACCCCTGGTCCACCTTTATGGCGATATTTTGAAACAGCATCCACCTATAGAACTAAGGCCCACTCCCTTTTAAAATACTCATTAACACCATTCGTTTGATGCCCATATTGAACAAACAAATTCTAGGGTCACCCCTGGTCCACCTTTATGGCGATATCTCGAAACGGCGTCCACCTATGGAACTAAGGATTACTCCCTTTTAAAATACTCATTAACACCTTTCATTTGATACCCATTTCGTACAAACGCATTCTAGAGTCACCCCTGGTCCACCTTTATGGCGATATCTCGAAAAGGCGACCACCTATACAACAACCACCACTCCCTTTTAAAACCCTCATTAATACCTATAATTTGATACCCATATCGTATAAACACATTCTAGAGTCACCCCTGGTCCACCTTTGTGGCGATATCTCGAAACGGCGTCCACCTATGGAACTAAGGATTACTCCCTTTTAAAATAGTCACTAACACCTTTCATTTGATACCCATATCGTACAAACGCATTCTAGAGTCAACCCTGATCCACCTTTATGGCTATATCCCTAAATGGCGTCCACCTATAGAACTATGGCCCACTCCCTCATAAAATACTCTTTAATGCCTTTCATTTGATACACATGTCATACAAACATATTCCAGGTTTTCCCTCGGTTCATTTTCCTACATGGTTATTTTCCCTTATGTTGTCACCATAGCTCTCAACTGAGTATATAATGTTCGGTTACACCCGAACTTAACCTTCCTTACTTGTTACTACAGTATTTGATTTTCTGATCTAACCACGGTTGTCACTTTGGTCCATTTGGACCGAAAGTGGTCCTTTCCAACCTCGTTTGGTCCGCTGGTCCCTTTTTGTCATTTTTAGGTTTTGATATTTTCTTTTTCTATTTCTTGCTCAGGGGTAAAAATGCAGAATGCATCCCAAAACTTGCCTGATTAAGCAGCTTTTCAATTGCAATCGATTTCCATCAACCCACATACAATCTTCCATTTACTTAAATGGACTTCTTTCCACAATTGCTAGGTACATAAATATGTGTTACACAGATTCAAAAATCTTTAATCATTAAATTTTAGCAGAACAAAGGCAACTCCTGCAGCAGATAATTTAGGCAAAGACACACATAAACGAGTAATGTCGGGCTTTACAAAAACCATTTTGAAACAACGTATGTATGTCACAACGAAAGATTTAGTTTTGGTGTTTAGATATTTCGATCGATTATCAAACAGTTTTCGTCATAGATTTTTGTCACTAGTTGAACTAAATAAAGGTGACACAACACTGAATTTAAAATTTATTTAAAGGCCAACTGGTGCTTCTTGATAATTTTATAAAGCTTGCCATTGATGAATTCAAGGAATTTCAAAATCATGTGATGTTGAGCCATACTAATATGTTACTCTTTGGTTCACGTATTGTATTGAGAACTAGTGGGAGCCGATTCGGCTATATTTTCTAGTCTGTTTTCTGTAAGTTCGTGGCGATATTAATACCATGGATAAAGAGTTCCAACAATATACCATCTAATTTAGGAACTTTTCAAGTGCATTTTGAGTAATATATGCATAGTGACTATATAAAAAATATTGAATCAATATTCCATTGCTACAAAGTGGAATATTTTAGGACCATTGAACTTTAACCTCAGGCCTGATAAAGAGCATCCCTACTACGAACAATTTAGAAAAAAGTAAGTAAGAAAAAGAAAGAGAAGTATCTGCTTTATTTCATTTATGATTAATTAAGTTTTATAGTTCGGCGGCGGCAGCATAGCCCAAATTGTTTCAACTGCACATTGTTAAAACCAAACTGTTCTGCACATTGGAGATTAAGTCTTTAAAATGTAATACATTCAACAATGTAAAACTGGTTTTATAATAATTTTATGTTAATGCAGTCCTTTATATTTTTATATCCATACCAACAGACCCGGCAGACGTTGCTCATCCCTAGCTTTGGTCTATCTGCTAAACTTTGAAGCAGTTTTTCCTCTTACTCTCCCTTCTCCTCTTCTCCCTTTTCCTTACCTTTTTACTCACTTTTCACTTTGCCTTTCTCTTTTTCTGCGTCTCTTTCTCCCTCTCCGGCTTCTCCCCTCTTCTTTTCCGCTCTCCATCTATCTATATCTCGCTATCTTCGTCTAACCCTATCTCTTTCTCCTTCCCCCTTTTCTCTTCTTTAGTTTTTCTTGTTCTTCTCCATCCCTTTTTACCAGTCCCAGGCCCAGTCCCAGTCCCAGTCCCAGTCCAAGTACCAGTCCAAGTCCCAGTCCCAGTCTCAGTCCCAGTTCCAGTTCAAGTTCCAGTCCCAATCCCAGGTCCATTCCCAGTCCCAGTCCCAGTCTAAGTTCCAGTCTCAGTGCAGCTCCCAGTCCCATTCTCAGTTCCAGTCCTAGTCCAAGTCCCAGTCCCAGTCGGTCCCTGCTCCGTTTCCCGAAAAAAGTGTCATAAATACTAATCAAGGCAATACCCAATTTCAGGTAAATCGAACCCAGAACAGAATTTTTTCGAAAAGATCGGTACATGATCCTCTTCCCGGAGAAAAATTATCGTAAATACTAATGTAGGCAAAGGGCTGCCTATATACTAAATTTCAGGTAATTCGAACCGTGAATAGAATTTGTTCGAATAGATCGGTCCCTGCTCCACATCCCGGAAGGAAACTTCACATAAACGCTATCCTATCTTTCAAGTTGTATCACACTGAATACGGTGTGCAAATTTGATTGAAATTGGTTCAGTAGCTTAGGAGTCCATCGCGTACAAAGACCATGACACGAAATTTATATAAAAAGTTACTCATACGCACTGTCATCCCTAATTACATATGCGCGCCTATGAAACTACATATTATTTGCAATAAAATAATATTGCGACTATAAACTGAGATATAACCTATCCTATTTTTCAAGTTAGATCAAACTACACACGGGGTGCAAAACAAATTCAAAATCGGATCAGTAGTTTAGGAGTCCATCGCGGACGAACAAAGTGACATGTGATTTTTATATATAAAGATTACTGTTAGCTCCATTATTTTTTTTTTTATCAAAAGGAAATTTGGTACTGTTTTTGAGACTTGGTTCCTTTTTTCGATGAATTTTGGTCCCAAATGAAAATATGGTGTGGCAACCGTGGTTCTAACTCTATTCGTCGTCAAAATATTTAACCATGAGACACATTTCAACACAATTTTAACGAACACATACCTCATAAACGCCGAAGCATTGCCCATAATATTATAGGCGTAACAAGTGTAGAGGCCGCTATCACTACGCGAGATATTATGTACCAAAAGTGAACCATTCTCAATCAATGCAACACGATTCATTACTTCAATTGTCTGCACGCTAACATTCAACATATTATCGTCCATTATGAGAGAAGTTAATGGCAAATGACCAATCACTTTTTCATTGTGATTAATAATAACCGGACGCTTATCGGGATCGGCATGATGGCGTAAAATTTGATTGGTTGGTGTAACCCAGATAACATCCGGCGTTGGACTACCAGAAAACAAGCACTCTAATTTTGCTGTGGAATGAAGTCTATGCATTTTTGATTCCGACGATGCCATAATCACCGGCTTTAAACAATGTAAATGACGCAACACATTCACCATATCACCAGGATGTCCATGATGGCAAGTCAACGTATCAATTAATTCATCAATATTATCACCCCTATCTATTGATGATGTAGCATCTGCTAAGATAACTGTACCTTCATAGAGAAAACCACGTTGATGCGAACGCAAACGACGTAAGTTAGAGCTGCTATTGCTCAACCATTCACCCAACCAGAACATACGACAATCGCATATATAATCATTGTAACGTATATGTATATAACGTAGATTTGGTAAATATCTAACACTCTCTGGTATATAGGCTAGCTTGTTGTTGCGCACATTCAAACGTTGCAATTGTTTTAGTTGACCAATTTCATTTGGTAATTGCTGTAAGGCATTGCCGGCCAACAGAAGTTCATGCAAATTTGGTGTATTACGGAAGAGCGTACGTGTTAGTTGAGTCAATTGTTTGTTATGTTGCATAGAAAGTATACGCAAATTGGCCAATACATGCGGATCTACATAATCGTTGCTGCGTGATATGAAATTACCAATTTTCTCCAAAGGCGTAGCGTCGACACGCAAAACCAATAATGCACGTTGAGACATAAATATGCCATTTGGTAGCTGCGTGAATTTATTATGACTCAAATCAAGTTGTTGTAGATTATGTAGCGGATGGAAAATTATTGAAGAGATTGTAGTCAAACTATTCAACGACAAATTTAGCATAAATAAATTTGTTAGCGAATCGAAAGCTTTACGATCAATGCTGGTGATATTATTCGCTGATAAGTCTAAAAAGCGTAACTTATACAAATTATAAAATGTATTCCTGCCAATAGTTTCCATAGCATTTTGCTGCAAATACATTTCGCGCAATTCGCCGTTCATAGCAAAAAAGTTATCCGGAAATGAGAGCAAACGATTTTGTGACAGATCGAGCGTTTGTAGCTCACGCATACTTTGAAATAATTGAAAGGGTAAAGTGGTTAGGCGATTTTGCGCTAAATAGAGACGCTGCAATTTCAGTGCACCATTGAAAGTGTCGCGCGGTAAATCGCTTAAGCGATTATGCGTTAAATTGATTGCCCTCAATTCGCTTAAATGTTGCAAAAATTTTACATTCAATACGTGTACGCGATTATCATCCAAGCGCAACTCAAGCAAATGATTCATATGTTGGAATTCGGAGAGTGCACAATTTTGTGTGTCAATGGCATTGCTTGTCAGTTTCAATACTCTCAAACGTCGCACTGTTTGCGGCATTGCCCAGCGTGTACATTCCAATTTATTTGCTGTTAGATCTAATGTTTCCAAATATTCAAAATTTGTTTTGTGATTCGTGAAAAGCTGCTCCAATTGGTTATCGCGCAAATCGCTATAGGCCCACTTGAAGTGACGCACGCTCTCATATTGTTGTAGCTGTAGCGTGAATGCATCGGCATTAGCATAGCAATGTTGCAAAATTATATAACCATAATTAATATACATTTTTGAGAGTAGCTCAGCATTGACATTTGCAAGTGTTGTGTTCTCACAAAAGAGCTTAAAAACATTAATATCATCAGTGGCGCCAGCTGCCACACCATCATTACCACTGCCATCGCCACCACCCACACCATCATTACGTCCGAAAATGTGGTCTAAATTTGTTGCCACTGCGGCTGCTCCCGCAGCACTTGCATCTGTTGAAGTTGCTGTTTGTAGTACGCCGCTACCAATGCCGTCCATTACAAACGCTGGTATTTGTATTTTATAGCCCAGCACATTGATTTCATGTTCATATTTTTTTTGTGTTGTGTGTCGTTGTGACTCATCCTTTGTTGTAAATGTGGATATGCATGATGCTGATTGTGGTGGCAGCTGTTGCTGTTGTTGTGTATGTGAAAATGTTGTTAGCAGTTGCTGCTGCTGCTGCTGTGATGTTGCGCTGCTAGTAGTTGGTCCTGGATTTTTTTTTGGGAAATTTTTGAGTTCCGCATTGTAGCTGGTTTTTTGTAGCGTTTGCGTTTTCTTTTCAGGTGCTTCATTTGATTCGCGTACAGTTTCTATGCTGGCTAATGATGGATTATTAGCAATTAATGCTGCCGCGGCTACAGCGCTGCTCAGTGTCGTCTTATATGCATTCTCGTTAAAGTTGTCTGCTGGTGAAACTGCTCTTACATTCAAAACAAAAAAATTTGCATAACTGAGGAATAGACTCAATATCAGGGAAATCTGGGATATTGCTTCCATTTTGTATTGGAGAATTTATGAAATTTGTGTGGCATTATGTATACATTTTTCAGCGGCATATTATACCTGAAAATAAAGAGAAAAGATATATGTTAGTAATGTATGAATACTTTTTATCTATTATCTCATCTTACTGCTAACTTATATTATAAATTCGCTAGTTTGTGCATGAGTTATTATGTTTGAAGGCGACAATCTAGCTAGGCCTCTTCGTCATAATCAATTTAAGGTTAGCTGGAGGACTTCATCAGCATCGGCCGATCACCATAAAGTAGGCTGCAAGTAAGCGTCTATCTTTGATCAAGCGCCTCTGCGACGAATATTAGCATCACTGAGCTAATACTAAGCAGCCATTCGTATGTACGTAAACAAATCAATCATCATGTGCACACACATACATACAAGGCAGCGGAGAGATACTCACAAACGCATGTCATCATCAGCCGAAGTAGTACTCACATATACACACGCATATGGCTACAAACTACAAATATACATGTATATGGCTGGTAACCAAGCATGGAGTTCACGAAATTACTAAACCTTAGGATAAATGGGTGAACGAGGTAAACGAGAGTATAAAAGCAGCGCAAGCTGCGGCATGACTGCATTTTGACTTAATACTGTGTTCAAACAGAAAAATAAATTGAGGAAATTTCGATTTGAATTGAGTGCTGTTCATACAACTAGATTTAGCTTACACAATAGTAATTTGATAGCTGGTTGGCTCATCTCTACAGCAAGAACATACCTTTGTTCAGACTGTCAAAATGTGCGTGTTGGTATTAGGCGAATGAAATGGAATGAAAACATAAAAATTTGAAATTTTTGTGTGTTCTAAGAAAATGTGTTCAATGTTTTGGTTTCATTTTGCCTCTCTCTACTCCAGTGAAATGAAAGACATAAAATCAGCTGATGAGATGAGCTAACCATATAGTTCAGCCGTGCGTAGCTGACGTTTAAATATACTCAATAAACACACTTTACAATGTTGCATTTGCAGTTTGAAACAATTTATTACGCAATTTTTTTTAAATTGGCAATTTATTATTACAATTTATTATATGACAAATTGCGTAACAAATTGCCCAAATAGTATAAATTGCCAATTTGGTGTGTGTTTGAACCTAGTATTAGGATGCTATTGGTTGTGAAGTATAAATGTTATTGTGAAGTACCTCAAAGTAGTCTAATGAAGACCATTTTGCATTATTGAGTATTGTAGTTATTTATTCAACAGCTTAGCGATTCGAATGTTAGCAGAAGGTTTGGAATAACGGGAATTTCACTAAATTCGTTGCAATACTTTCATTCTCGCTGAGCAGGTTGTGCGCTGGGCTTTGGACCCAACACATAAAAACCACACTCCAATTAAAACGAAAACAAGGCCTCGTATAAGAATACAACCCTTTCCTTATGTCGACCCCTGCAAACGTTAAAAGGACTATGACTTGATGGCATGCATCTGAAATGTTCGTTCTCTTAATGGGTTTGTGCAGATTCCCGTTTTTGATATCCTCGTGAAAGCAAATGCCGGCATCGCATGACGGCATTACATTGTGACATTTATTGGAGTGGCCATGCAAATAAACGTACTTTCGGCCTCGTTTCCTTGTTGAGAGTGACTTTGTCGATAAGTATTAATATTCACGTCTGTGAACGAACGTCTCGTTGCTATCCGAAACTTGGGCATCCCAACAGACATCTGATTGATAAGCCAACACCGCCCAGGGGCTTAAGAAATCATTTCCGTAAGCATTATGAGGAAATATGGCACCTGAGAACTCAGCCGTATGAAGCCAAAAAACACAAGCAGGTCCTCAGCGAACTCCACAAATAGGCGTCGGATCTTTTATGTTTATGTTGCCCGGTGAATCCAGTACTCAAAGAACAGTACCCAAAACTAGCGGAAGAGGAACGCATACTCCCCAAGGAAACGCGAGTTATGTGGAATGCCCCCCATACCGAAGAAAAAGGGAAAACAAGTATATTTTAAAATATACTTGTTCACCCAAAATAAGAACTTAGTTGTCTTAAGCAATGCTTGCTCAGCATTTCACATCAGGGTGGACAATAAATAAAGCAAATAAGATACTTTGTTGCAACCAGCTAAACTGGGCTTTGTGTATGACTCCACTTTGGAAGCATACAAATGTACAAACATACATACATTAATAGAAACCAATTCAGTTGATGCCTCTGCTTATGTTGTTCTACAGAGGCATACAGATATACAAACTGACATACTTATTGGTGTCAACATTCGGGAATGCAAAACATTTCTGAATGAAATGAGATACCCCAATAAGCATAATAAATAATAATAACTACTGACTGCAACTATGTTGCAGCCAAAGTACATACATATGTGGGAATATGTGAATTGTTGAGTGGGCTTAGTAAATAGGTAATTATGCATATGCATCGAAAAGATGCCTTATGTATTTAGGTTAAGCGACTTATTTAAAAATATTGAAGAGGCAGTTGTTGCCCGGAAATCAAAACGACCTGTCGGTCGATATCGGTTGTGAAGTATTGTAATATCAAGGATCGATAAATCCTGTATCTATGAATGAACCCGACAGCAAACCGTAGTCCGTTAAAACTATTGAATAAAGAGTTATAAAATTATAATAACACAACTTAATGTCTCTTTTCTTGAGTGCGGTTTTCTAACGTAAGTACCCTGCCCAGCGTCGATCCTAAAGACGTAACTGGCGCAGTCACGGCGAACCGGGAAAAAAATATTGAAGTGAAAAAAGAGAGAAAAAAAAAATAAAAAAAAATAAAAAATAAATAATTTAATAAAATAACAATTAATCGGGCGGCAACTCAATAATAACAAAAAAAAGAAAAAAAAAATAATAATAATAATAATAATAAAGCGGTATAACGAAGTGGAATATTGGAGTGTTGCAATCCAGCAACGAGGAGAAAGAGAAAAGAAGGAGACCTACCAGGACAGCGGCATATGGGAGTGGAATAAAGTATTGTCAAGAATAGCATCTATATATAGCAGCACCAAAGAAAGGACATTAAGCAGGGTGAGCAGAAAAAAAAAAAATTTTTTTTTTCATATTGTGATTAAGTAAATACAAATGGAAATGGAAATAAAAATAAGGAAGGAATTTTATCAGGTGGTGCTTATTGTTCAATAGAAAATAAAAAATAAAATAATAGTAAATATACAAAGTGATACCTGTAAAGAAGAACGGAAATAGTAAAAAGAAAGTAATCGTTCGAAAAATATTGTTCAATAAAAAAAAAATACATAGATGTATTAATATTAATAAAACGAAAAGTGTTTGTAAAGGAAAAATAAGAAGAAAGAGAAAAAATCCTTAATATTTTATAGAAAAAGAAAAGGGGGGAAGGAAGAATATTGTAACCCCTAAAGTTAACAAAAAAAAAAAGAAGGATATACATAAGTATTAATAATAATAAAGCGAAAAGCGTTGGTAAAGGAAAAGGAAAGTGTTTCTTTAAAAAGGCAGTCGTTGGCAAAATATTTTTTTTGTTGTTTGTGTGTGTTGGTTTCTTGAAAGAAAAAAACAAAGAAAGAGAGAAAAATGGCTCAAAATGTAGATGCTTGCCTGGTGGCTATTACAAGACTGTTGCAGGAAAATGCTGCACAGCGTAATAGGACAGTTAGGCAGAGAATAGAGAAGGACCTCAAATATTTGCAACCCTTTGAAGGTAATACAAAGAAACTGCCATCATTTATCCAAACGGTGGATGGACTTTTGGCAGATTATACAACAGAACAGGAGGAAGCATTTAGGGTGGTTTACGATCTGAAGATAGGAGGATCGGCCAAAAATTTTTTATCCCTAAGTCCACCAGATAAGTGGGACGAGTGTAAGGTTAAATTGAGGCAACATTTTCGGTCAACAAAAGACCAGATGTCAATTACAAACGACATCACAAATTTAAGAGTATACTCAATTGCCGAATTGAGTCACAAAACAAAGGATATTCTCGATAATATCACCGAGCTTAGCGCTCTAAGTGAAAATGGTGGTACGTTGAAGGAGATACTTACGGGTATGCTCCTTCAACGAATTAAACAATTAGCGTCAGGCTCGTTTGCCTGCGCTATAAGAAATGTTGTAAAATGGCCGCAAATGGCGGATTTCATATATAATTTTATAGGATTGGATTCGGGAAATCTGAATCCAATGTATATCGCAAATAAGCGAACACAAAATTATAACCCCCGACCACAAAATAGTGGGTATAGGCAGGGGAATAATTTTGCAAGGCAAAATAGCAGCGGCTATAATAATAATAACGGTGGTACGGCCGCGAATAATTCAGGTAGGTATAGCGGCCGTTCACAAAATATTTTTTTTCAAATAACAGAAACGGGCAGCCTAATAATTGGCAAACAAACGGTAGGTATGAGTCAGGTCGGTATAACAGGCAAAGTGGCCAACAGGTAAGTAACCGACCTCAGAACAGCAGGTAGGTAGCCGACCCCAAAGTGGTCAACAGGTAGGTAGTCGGCAACAAAACAATAACTTTAATAATAACAGGCAAAATACCTCCCAGCAGACAAGACGTTCAAATGGGCCTTAACCATCAGTATTATGAAAAGAGAAACATTTGATAAATATAATTTGCCAGTTATTGAGGGGAATAAAATAATAATAAATACATTGAATGGGAATATTAGGGGTGCAAACGAGAGAGTTGCCTCCCCTGTCCCTCTGAATTTAAGTATGTTAATAATGCAAAAATGAGCTGGTTAAAAATGGATTTTGATAAACCATATGACCTGTTGCTGGGAAATGATTTTATATTAAGAAATTTCAAAATAATTGACATAGAAAATGAGGAAATTGAACTTTTGAATGGCGTTAAAATACCATTTTATTCAAAAACGATCCAAGAGCAAGTTTACGCACTGGAATCGGGAAAATTGCAAAATATTCAACTTGATCATCTAAAATCAGATGAACGAAAAGGGGTTGAAAAATTGCTTAAAAAATACGAAAAATTAATATACAGAGAGGGGGACACCATAACAAATACAAAAGCGGTGGTTCATGAAATAAAGACCACTACAAACCAACAAATTAATTCAAAAATTTATAGATTACCTCCTAAACATGAAGAGGAGGCTATCAAGCAAATAACAGACCTGGAAAAACAGGGTATAATTCAAAAAAGTCGGAGTAAGTATAGCTCACCTATTATAATAATACCAAAGAAAGATGACAAATCGGGAAATAGGAAGTTTCGCTTGGTGGTTGATTACCGTAGGCTTAACCAGATAACCATTGACGATAAGTATCCCTTGCCAAATATTGAAGGAATCTTGGACAAGTTGGGCAAAGCACAGTACTTTAGCACTCTTGATCTCGCAAAAGGTTACCATCAGATTTTAATGGCATCTAAGGATATTGAAAAAACTGCTTTCGTTTCCCCACTAGGTTTGTACGAGTATGTTAGAATGCCGTTTGGGTTGAAAAATGCCCCGGCTACTTTTCAAAGACTTATGAATGACATACTGAGAGAGTATATTAATAAAATATGTGTCGTTTATTTGGATGACATTTTGATATTTTCCACTTCATTGGAGGAACATTTGAGCTCCATAGATAAAATTTTTTCAAAGCTACAAGAGCATAATTTGAAGATTCAGGCGGATAAGTGCAGTTTCTTAAGGAAAGAAACAAAATTTTTAGGGCACACCTTAACTAAAGAAGGTATAAAGCCCAATAAAGAGAAAATTGCAGTGATTTTAAATTTAAAAGTACCAAGAACGGAAAGACAACTGAAGAGCTTTTTGGGAGCTACAGGGTACTACAGGAAATTTATAAAAGATTATTCAAAAATAGCATATCCAATGATTAAATATTTGAAAAAAGGGTGTAAAATAAACCCTAATGACCCACAATATATTTCGAGCTTTGAGAATCTCAAATCTCTCATTTCTTCTCATCCAATCCTTAAATACCCAGAGTATGATAAGGAATTTTCAATCACAACAGATGCAAGTGATTACGCCATTGGCGCAGTATTGTCACAACAGGGTCAGCCAGTATGCTATATTTCAAGAACTCTGAATAATCATGAGCAAAATTATGCCACTACCGATAAGGAGTTTCTGGCAATTATTTATGCAATTACATATTTTAGACCATATATATATGGAAATAAATTTAAAATAATCACTGACCACTGTCCCATTGTATACCTTAATAATAAATATAAAGGAAAAGAGTTTTCCCAACGTCACCAGAGGTGGCTTTTGAAATTACAGGAGTATAATTACGAAATAGAATATGTAAAGGGAAAGAATAATGTGGTAGCAGATTTTTTAAGCCGAATCGACAATTCGGCAAAGATAAATGAAAATAATGATAAGGAATCAAATTTGGAAATGTCGGATACGATACATTCGGCCGAGGAAGAATTATTAGGGCACTTTGCTATAAAGGAGGAAATTGTCAATAAGTACAGGACTCAAATCATATTGACATATAACCCTCAAGCTGAAGTCCAAACGATACATGGTAGGAAGATAATAGAAATTGATCCCTTGAATAATGAAGTAACGTTAAAAAGAATATTGGAAAGGCACATTAAGGGTGGCAAAGTTGGAATTTTTTCTGAAGTTGAAGATGGGGATTATCATAAAATTCAACTGTTACTAATATCCATGTTCTCCTGTAATAGCAAGCTGGAATTCGTAAAGTGCACAAAGAGAGCAATAGATATCTTGCATGAAGAAGAACTGCATAGACAAATCTCTTTGTATCACAATAATGAATCGATGCACAGCGGCATTGGAGAAACATATAATACACTGAAAGATAAAATTTTGTATCCAAAAATTAGAGATCACGTTCAGTTAATAATAAATAACTGTGAGAAGTGTCAACAGATAAAATATGATAGGAAGCCTATAAAACCAAAATTTAGTATAACAGAAACCCCTACAGATAAAAATGAAATTGTTCACATAGATATTTTTCACTTTAACAAACACTCGTTTGTTACCACAATAGACAAATTAACAAAATTTGCAGCAGCATATAGAATTACTGATAGGAATTGGAGGTCAAAGAAGACCATACTAATGGAACAATTTGCAAAATTCGGGAAACCTAAGAAAGTTATAATAGATAATGAATTTAGAGCAGAACAATTAATAGAGTATCTAAATGCCGAAAATATTGAGGTCCACTTAACTAAACCCAATAACCACACTGGTAATGCAGACATTGAGAGACTTCACTCAACCCTGTTGGAAAAACTAACAGGAATTGATGATATGAGTCTTTCAACAGAAATGAGGATGCAGATGGTTATAGCTAACTATAACGATCGATATCACTCAACTATCAAGTGCTCTCCAAGGTTCGCTAAAGAAAGCATTTGTCCATCCATATTACAAGATAGAATTAAGGTAGCAAAAGAAAAAACAATAGCCAAGCATAACTCAAAAAGAGAAGATTACACCGAAAATAGAGACAGGGCCAATTAAAAATTATAATAGAGTAAGGCATAAGGATCAACCATATTTCAGAATTAACCCGCTGCAAAACGTTTACCCTTCCAACATAAAAAGACCACACAAATTTGCGAATTTGCCTAACCTAAACCCCGATGATAATGATGATGATAGGTTCAGTACAGCAGCCCATAATGGGGATGCATGAAGCAGGAAAAGAGTTAATTTTTTTGTCACAGTAAACAAAGTACACCTAAACTATAGAAAAGATACTCCTTTAAAGGATTTGAAACGAAGCAAAAATTGCATATTTAAAAACGGTTGTCTCTTAAAGAGATATAATAAAAATAGAATTGTTAACATAGATGATGATACATTATTGATTGTATATGCACATGAAAGGGCCTTAAGCCAAAATTGCGACAATAGAGAAATCGTACTGAAAAATAACTTCTTGATTACATTCACGAATTGTAAAATTGAAATAGGCAATGAAATTTTTGAAAATAATAAAGTAGAATTTGCAGAAAAATGTCATTACCCTGTAAAAATGTTAAATCAGAGCTATAAACAGGACATACTGTTTAAAGAAATAGAAATTAAAAATGTCGAAAATTTGAAAGAAATTAAAGAATTAAAATACCATAAAAATGTTTCGTATGGTATAAATATAACAATAGCCATATGCTTGCTAATTCTGATCGCCGTGCTGACGGTATTTTTCCATAAGAAAAATTTAAAAATAAAAATTGTAAATGAAAAAAATAAAGAAAGGCCTAATTCCAACGCTGGGGGAATAATGTTAGTAGAAGCAGCCCCTAAGCAAATTGTAAATTTAGATAAAAGGCCTCAGGAGAGTCCTAACTCTAACGGTGGGGGAGTTATGTGGAATGCCCCCCATACCGAAGAAAAAGGGAAAACAAGTATATTTTAAAATATACTTGTTCACCCAAAATAAGAACTTAGTTGTCTTAAGCAATGCTTGCTCAGCATTTCACATCAGGCCACCCACACAATAAATAAATCAAATAAGATACTTTGTTGCAACCAGCTAAACTGGGCTTTGTGTATGACTCCACTTTGGAAGCATACAAATGTACAAACATACATACATTAATAGAAACCAATTCAGTTGATGCCTCTGCTTATGTTGTTCTACAGAGGCATACAGATATACAAACTGACATACTTATTGGTGTCAACATTCGGGAATGCAAAACATTCCTGAATGAAATGAGATACCCCAATAAGAATAATAAATAATAATAACTACTGACTGCAACTATGTTGCAGCCAAAGTACATACATATGTGGGAATATGTGAATTGTTGAGTGGGCTTAGTAAATAGGTAATTATGTATATGCATCGAAAAGATGCCTTATGTATTTAGGTTAAGCGACTTATTGAAAAATATTGATGAGGCAGTTGTTGCCCGGAAATCAAAACGACCTGTCGGTCGATATCGGTTGTGAAGTATTGTAATATCAAGGATCGATAAATCCTGTATCTATGAATTAACCCGACAGCAAACCGTAGTCCGTTAAAACTATTGAATAAAGAGTTATAAAATTATAATAACACAACTTAATGTCTCTTTTCTTGAGTGCGGTTTTCTAACGTAAGTACCCTGCCCAGCGTCGAACCTAAAGACGTAACTCGCGAGTCACTCTAGCTCAACTTCGATCTGGATACTGTAACAGGTTAAACTCTTACCTATTCAGAATCAACCCCGACATACAAAATATGTGCCCCTCTTTCAATGTGTCCCTACGTGAAACCAACCATCTCTAACCAACGCCTCTAACACCCCTCTCATTATGGTCCACCCCTATTGAAACTGCAAGTTTCCTTGGACTTCCGTTAGAGGATATTGATGACAATTTGTGATCGGTCGCACCTATTGGATGGGGCGAAGCACTGCTACAACAAAAACATCCGAATAAAAGCAAATTTGTTTAACATATCAATCATCTGAGCCCAAGCATCAACATAAAATAAAGGCGATGAGGTGAAAGACGATTTCTATAAACGCATAGAACGCATATGCGACCGCTGGCCCCGCCCTGATATAAAAGTCGTCCATAGCGACTTTAACGCCAGGGTGGGCAAAGAAGGTGTTTTTGGCCCTACAGTCGGAAAGTTCAGCCTACACAACGTAACATCTGTTAATGAACTGAGGCTGGCCGACATTGCCGGTGCTCATAGCATCACGCAACATGATTGTCCCCTGACCGAAATACAGGCAATCTAGGCCCGTTTTACATTTTATGATCCGCGATCGAAACTAATTTTTTAAAACACAAGAGAGAACAAGCGACAGACAGGACTAGTTAGCAATAGTTTGATAGTTGCATAGCTACCGTTTCAGTGAAAATGGTTTTTAGCCACTCATCATAAAAATAATACGGGGCCAGATGATTCTAGTTTTTAAACGGTTTTATTTAGGTTGAGTTGACAGGCTGGTTGGGCAGGCAGCACTTTTTTGTAATAGAAATTCAAGTAACTACCCGATAAGCTAACTTGGAATATAGTTGAGAACCCGATGACAATGCAATAATAAGAAAAAAAATCGCCGCTAGGTGGCGCAAGGATCGAGATATTCGCAACAATCGCATTTGTGGTTCGATTTGGCTCATACTTGCAACACATAATACATACAAGAATAGAAAGCGACCTATGAAAAAATTGCCGCTAGGTGGCGCAAGCCCGAGATATTCACAAAAATCGTATTTGTGGGCGGACTTGACTCATATTTCGAACACATAATACATACAAGAATAGAAAGCGAGCTATGGAAAAAAACCCGCTAGGTGGCGCAAGGATCGAGCTATTCACAAAAATCGTATTTGTGGTCCGATTTGGCTCATATTTGGAACAAATACATATTACATATAGTCCGGTAGAAGTGACATCAAAATATTTTGGGGCCGAGGATACAGATAAAATCTTAAAAATTGAACAAATAACAATAAAGTTACGAAATAGAAGAATTGCCAGGATGGTAGAAGCGCATATAGCATTTTCAGGTGAAATGAAACTTTTTTCAAGTAAAAAAAAACTTTTTTCCAATTAAATGAAAACTTTTTCAAACTAAATTCAACTTTATTCCATTCAAATGGAACTTTTTTTAATTTACAGGTTTTACACCTTGCTTTTACATCCAATAAATGTTGCGCTATCAAAAGTGTACTGTGGTAGCTTTATATATCGACTGCACAGTGTAAAAGTATTTTGGAGAGAGCAACAACAAAAGGGGTGGATCACGCCCATTTTCAAAATATGTTAAAGTTTTGTTCTTAGCTCAACCATACCACTACTAAGGGCGAATATCAGTCAAATGTAGTTAAATACCATAGAGTTATTGGAAAATTTGTTAAAGGTCTGACCTTTACGTAAACTGGGCGTGGTCTTTAACCGATTTTGATTATCTTCACTCAGTCTATATAATTTTGCAAGGATAGTGTCTGCCAAATTTTAATGTAATCACCCTTATTGTCATTGTCGTCGTTTTTCAGTCGACGTCACATCGACACCAAATCGGTATTGGCTAAGCTTGTTGAGACGACGACGACAATTTATCGATAAAACGAAAGGAAAATATACCATCTCTGCCATTTCTGGATCTGCTGTTCGATTTTTTTTATTATTTCTGTATTTTTTTTTCGCGATTTGAGGTTTGTTTAAATATCTCATTGCAAGATTTTACAAAAATGTTTTATTATGACAGTACTGCGAGCTCTAGTGACGAAAATAATAAAGAGGAGCTTAGACTCAATAGAAACCATAGCAAAAAAATCTGAAATAACTCCGATTTTTTCTAACTCAGCTACAAGAACCTCGAGTGTTTCGCACTCGTTTTCATTTTGAATATCTAAAAAAAACAATGCATATTACAAGTATGTATATTTAATTAATTAAAAAAGAAATGTTTTAATTATAAATTTTCCTTCTGTCGTCAGTAAAAATCGACGCTGTTTGATGGCGTCGTGTAAGGACGACGACGACAGCAAATTTGCTTAGCCAATACCAAACATGTGTCGATAGTCGTCAATAGTTATCGAAAACGATGATGGCAATACCGAATTTAACACGTCGTCGTGAGTCGTCGTCGTTCAGTGACGCCGACGACAATGACAATAAGGGTGAATAATATCTTTAACGGCTTGTTAAACTTCCAAATTTTCATTTTCTAAATGTGCATGTTGCCACGCCCATATTCATAAAACCAATCTACCTACCAAATTTCATTAGATTAGCGGTATTCGTTTTTGAATTATTTCATATTTTCCATTTTTCTAAATTTTCGATATCGAAAAAGTGGGGTGGTTATGGTCCAATTTCGCTAAATTTTAATACAAATCTATTCTGGGTCCATATAAGCCCGTATATCGAGTTTGGATTTCTCAATATTTGCTCAAGTTATCCTGTTAGTGGACGGACAGATAGACGGAAAAATTCATCAAATTTTTTTTTCGATACTGATGATTTTGATATATGGAATTCTATATCTATCTCGATTAATTTATACCTGTACAACCAACCGTTATTCAATCAAAGTTATAATACCCTGTGTACAAGTACAGCTGGGTATGAAAAGAGGCGATAGCACACCACACTGAGGTGTGCCTCTGGTAGCCATTTTATAAACTGAGTCTGCTCCTGAGAATAGAATCGATCTATGCAACTATTGTCTTGGGTTTCATGTCGGATGGGTTTCGTTTGAACGTTTTTGAAGGCACCCTCAATGTCGAGGAAGGGTGCTGAGGTTTATTCTTCAAAGCTCAATGATTTTTCAATGACGCTACCTCATGAATATGTGCTGAGCTGTGCCCATCTTGCCGCGCCCATTTGCGTTGTCTCTTATATACAGGTCGATGAATCTCTCTAGTGTTTTAAGGATAAGGGAGAGTTTAAAACTTGTTCACATTGCGAAGGCTATTTGGGCGAAAAACCTTTGCGTTTGTGAGATCGATAATCACAACACTTTTTTTCTCTCTCTTCAACAAAGGACCACCGTAATGTACATATGACGCTCAGAACATACCAGCTAACTTAAGCCGCAGTTACCCACGAACGTACGTACAAAAAACGTGTCAGCTGACACGACTTATGAATGTGCAATGTAAACGAACACTCACCGACATTCAACGCACGTACGTACGTAGCCCGGAACGTAGAAATCAAAACAGTTTTGATTTTTTCCGCAAGAATGTGTAAGCTTATCGCTCTCTCACTAGACAGAGTTGCCTAGTAAACTTTTGCGCGCTAAAGCTGCAGTTACCCTCGAACGTACGTACAAACAAGTAAGGAAGGCTACGTTCGGGTGTAACCGAACATTACATACTCAGCTGAGAGCTTTGGAGACAAAATAAGGGACAACCACCATGTAGGAAAATGAAGCTAGGGTAACCCTGGAATGTGTTTGTACGATATGGGTATCAAATTAAAGGTATTAATGAGGGGTTTAAAGGAAAGGCCCTTAGTTGTATATGTGAAGGCGTTTTCGAGATATCGACTAAAATGTGGACCAGGGTGACCCAGAAGATCATATGTCGTGTACCGCTAATTTATTTATATATGTAATACCAAGCACAGTATTCCTGCCATGATCCCAAGGGCTTTTGATTTGGCCCTGCTGAACTTTTTCACTTTCTTCTACTTAATATGGTAGGTGTCCACCCATTTTACAAAGTTTTTTCAAAGTTATATTTTGCGTCACAAAACCTATCCAATCACCATGTTTTATCCCTTTTTTCGTATTTGGTAAAATTATGGCATTTTTTTCATTTTTCGAAATTTTCGATATCGAAAAGTGGACGTGGTCATAGTAGGATTTCGCCCATTTTTAATACCAAGATAAAGTGAGTTCAGATAAGTACGTGAACTAAGTTTGACAAAGATATATCGATTTTTGCCCAAGTTATCGTGTTAACGGCCGAGCGGAAGGACGGACGGTCGACTGTGTATAAAAACTGGGCGTGGCTTCAACCGATTTGGCCCATCTTCAAAGAAAACAGTTATCATCATAGAAGCTCTGCCCTTACCAAAATTCACAATGATTGGTAAATTTTTGTTCGACTTATGGCATTAAAAGTATTCTAGAAAAATGAAATGAAAAAGGGCGAAGCCACGCCCATTTTGCAATTTTCTTTTATATTTGTATTTTGTTGCACCATATCATTACTGGAGTTGACTGTTGACAGAATTTACTTATATACTGTGAAGATATTAAATTTTTTGTTGAAATTTGACTTTTAAAATTTTTTTTTTTAAGTGGGCGTGTTTGCTATCCGACTTTACTAATTTTTATTTAGCACACATATAGTAATAGGAGTAACGTTCAGTCAAAATTTCATCATGATATCTTCAACGACTGCCAAATTACAGCTTGCAAAACTTTTGAATTACCTTATTTTAAAAGTGGGCGATGCCACGCCCATTGTCCAAAATTTTACTAATTTTCTATTCTGCGTCATAAGGTCAACCCACCTACCAAGTTTCATCGCTTTATCCGTCTTTGGTAATGAATTTTCGAAATTTTTTGGGTTTTAGAAATTTTTGATATCGAAAAAATGGGCGTTTATAGTCCGATTTCGCTCATTTTAAATAGCGATCTGAGATGAGTGCCCAGGAACCTACATACCAAATTTCATTAAGATACCTTAACATTTACTCAAGTTATCGTGTTTACGGACAGGGGGTAGACGGACGGACATGGCTAAATGAATTTCTTTTTTCGCCCAGATCATTTTGATATATAGAAGTCTATATCTATCTCGATTAGTTTATGCCGTTACAGGGTACCGTTATGCGAACAAAATTAATATACTCTCTGAAACAGCTGATTTCTGCGTTGCCACTACAGGCATAAATTTCGCTCAAACGTGTGTACGTACGGCATACGTATACGTACGTTACACACGTCGGTGCATAACTGCAGCTTTAACCTTTTACTTTACTTAATACCGCTTGACGCCCACAAAAATCAACAATTCTGTCGTCTAGCCAATAGTTATGCCGTGATTACATCTTCCACTACACGAGTAGGTACAAACATATGTGCTTATATAAGTCAAAAGTAAAATGTAACAGAATCACAAAATTCACTGAATAATAACATTTGTACAAATGTGATAAATACAATTCTACCATACCCACAAATATACATATGTAAGTACATATTAGGCTGGATCGAAAAAGAAAATGTTGCAAAAGACCCGAAATGTGAAGCTCTTCTTGAGAGGGATATTTAAAATTGAAATGCCATAATTTTGGTATTGCGGAACTCTATAATTCATTCAAACATCTATTTGAACTCTGAATCCCTTTTAACATAGTATTGACTTCTAAGCGAGCAATGCCGCCTTAAAGCATGCTCCTCGTTTCAGCAAACTATAAAAAAACGTTTTGAGACCAAAATAAAGCCATAGGGATTTTAAAAATCTCATTAAAGGCCAGGTCACACCTAGCGGTACTACACTACACGGTAAAATTTTCTTTGCATGTATTCGTATGGACCAAATCACACCTTGCGGCATCGTCAAATTTGATCAAATAGACAACAAGTAAAGGTGTCTAAGTTCGGGTGTAACCGAACATTATATACTCATCGTGAGTTTCAATTGATTTCAGATAAATTACTTTTCTACATAACACGTGGCACCGCCCGTTTAAAAAAAAATGTCTCCCCATTTCCTTTTACAATAAAACTTGATAAGTGAAACATCATACATTCAAAACAATTTTTTGCTAAGTTATAGCTTATTATTCTAGTCTACGACCCCTTTAAACTTGTTTTACATCTAAGTTGCCGTGGTCTTTAATCGATCCCGTCCAGTTTTACTAGAAATAAAATTTGTGTTTCATTACGATATGTTAATTTTTCTTATAGTTATGGCTCCCGAAACATAGAAAATTGCTTAGTCATAAAAGGGGCGGTGGCACGCCCATTTTTTTAAATATAAAGGTTTTTCCTATTTATTGTTATAAGTCCACTTGGGAAATGAAATACCATTGATATAAATCTGTTTTTTGCAAAGATATAGCTTATTTTATTCGTCCACGACCCTTTTAAAAATCTTTTATATAAAAGTGGGCGTAGTCCTTAACCGATTTCGTTAATTTTTCTTCAAAGCATTCCTTATAGTAAAGGCAACATCTCTGCCGAATTTTGTTACGATAGGTATAACGGTTTTTGATTTATAATTAATAATATTTGTAAAATTGATTTTACACTTGCGGTGCTACGCCCATTTAAAAAAAAATTTTCCAAATTTTTATCAAGAGTGTCAATATCAGTCCACATGTCAAATTTCAACATTCTAGGTGTATTATTTACTAAATTATCAGGTTTTTTGTGTTGTCCAAAATTTTATATATATAAAAAGTGGGCGTGGTCCGATTTATTTTTTCTTTATTGATGGCGTATTTTAAAAATAATACAATGTTTTCTCGAAAAAAATACATTTTGTATGAGAAGATAGCTTTAGATAGATTTCGCTTTTTCAATACCAATCTATTCTGGGTCCAGGTAAGCTAGTGTTCCAAATTTGGTGAAAATATATCAATATTTATTCAAGTTATCGTGCTAACGGACGGCCGGACGGACATGGCTCAATCAAATTTTTTTTCGACACTGATGATTTTGATATATGGAAGTCTATATCTATCTCGATTCCTTTATACCTGTACAACCAACCGTTATCCAATCAAAGTTAATATACTCTGTGTGCAAAGCACGGTAGTGCCTCTAAAATGAACGACAAATTTGATCAAATATGCAAATAAAATAATAAAAAAAAAAATTTTACGTTTAACGGTTTTTTTGAAAACAATACTTACGTGAAGTAATTAAATAAAAGGGTTGGGCGCGTGAAATTTCTAAAAATGTGAGGCGTAGCATAACCTGATTAATGTTCAGTGGTCGTACTTGTGACTATCCATAGAAATTTTACGCGTCCAACGCTTTTATTTGTCTGATGAACGCCCTAGATTGATGACGAGTGTGATGACTAGTACCTAGGACCTACCTAATTATTTTCTAGCTTTTAGTATTATTATTACTTCATGTAAGTATTGTTTTCAATAAAACCGTTTAACTTAAAATTTTTTTTTATTATTTTATTTTCAAGTTTTTAGTCTTTATTTAAGTGCCTATTATTTCCCATTCTATTTAGTTCATTTAGTGACTCATTATTACACGGACTCTTTCTAAGTCCTCAATACAAAATCCTTCCAAAGACTTTACTCGACTCTGCGCCAGGTATGCTTGTCCCTCCTCGAACTCCAAAATATTTTGATGTAACTTCTACTGGACTGTATGTAATATTTGTTCCAAATATGAACCAAATCCGACCACAAATACGATTTTTGTGAATATCTCGATTCTTGCTCCACCTAGCGGCGATTTTTCTTCATAGGTATCTTTCTATTATTGTATGTATTATATAAAAATAAATGTAAGGCGCGATAACCTCCGAAGAGATCTAAGGCCGAGCTTCTCTTCCAATTTGCATCGTGCTCCTCTTGATTTTCCCTACAAATTGGCCGGACGGGACCTACATGATTTTATGCCTACTCCGAACGGCAGCTGCAAGGCAGATGAGTTTTCTCTGAGAGCTTTTCATGGCAGAAATACACCCGGAGCGCTTGCCAAACACTGCCGAGGGGCGACCCCGCTTAGAAAAATTTTATTCTAATTGAAAAACCTTATTTCTAAAATTTTTGATTTTGCTTTGCCCGGGGTTTGAACCCATGGCATCCGGTGTGGTAGGCGGAGCACGCTACCATCACACCACGGTGGCCGCTATGTATTATGTGTTCCAAATATGAGCAAAATCGGAGCACGAATTTTTTTTAATATCTCGATACCTGCGTCACCTAGCGGCGATTTTTTTCATAGGTCGCTTCCTATTCATGTGTTCCAAATATGAACCAAATCGGACCACATATACGATTTTTTGAAATATTTCAATCCATGCGCCACCTATCGGAGTTTTTTTTATACTCAGTTGAGCAGAGCTCACAGAGTATATTAACTTTGATTGGATAACGGTTGGTTGTACAGGTATAAAGGAATCGAGATAGATATAGACTTCCATATATCAAAATCATCAGTATCGAAAAAAAATTTGATTGAGCCATGTCCGTCCGTCCGTCCGTCTGTCCGTTAACACGATAACTTGAGTAAATTTTGAGGTATCTTGATGAAATTTGGTATGTAGATTCCTGGGCACTCATCTCAGATCGCTATTTAAAATGAACGATATCGGACTATAACCACGCCCACTTTTTCGATATCGAAAATTTCGAAAAACCGAAAAAATGCGATAATTCATTGCCAAAGGCGGTTAAAGCGATGAAACTTGGTAGATGGGTTGACGTTATGACGCAGAATAGAAAATTAGTAAGATTTTGGACAATAGGCGTGGCACCGCCCACTTTTACAAGAAGGTAATTTAAAAGTTTTGCAAGCTGTAATTTGGCAGTCGTTGAAGATATTATGATGAAATTTGGCAGGAACGTTACTACTATTACTATATATTTGCTAAATAAAAATTAGCAAAATTGGATGAAGAACACGCCCACTTTTTAAAAAAAAATTTTTTTTAATTCAAATTTTAACAAAAAATTTAAAATCTTTACTGTATATAAGTAAATTAAGTCAAAATTCAACTCCAGTAATGATATGATGCAACAAAATACAAAAATAAAAGAAAATTTCAAAATGGGCGTGGCTCCGCCCATTTTCATTTAGTTTGTCTAGAATACTTTTAATGCCATAAGTCGAACAAAAATTTACCACTCCTTCTCAAATTTGGTAGGGGCATAGATTCTATGACGGTAACTGCTCTCTGTGAAAATGGGCGAAATCGGTGGAAGCCACGCCCAGTTTTTATACACAGTCCACCGTCTGTCCTTCCGCTCGGCCGTTAACACAATAACTTGAGCAAAAACCGATATATCTGTACTAAACTTAGCCCACGTACTTATCTGAACTCTCTTTATCTTGGTATAAAAAATGGCCGAAATCCGACCATAACCACGCCCACTTTATCGATATCGAAAATTACGAAAAATGAAAAAAATGCCATAATTCTATACCAAATACGAAAAAAGGGATGAAACATGGTAACTGGATTGGTTTATTGACGCAAAATATAACTTTGGAAAAAACTTTGTAAAATGGGTGTGACACCTACCATATTAAGTAGAAGAAAATGAAAAAGTTCTACAAGCCGAAATCAACAGCCCTTGTAATCTTGGCAGGAATACTGTTAGTGGTATTGCATATATAAATAAATTAGCAGTACGATATCGAAAATTACGAAAAATGAAAAAAATGCCATAATTCTATACCAAATACGAAAAAAGGGATGAAACATGGTAACTGGATTGGTTTATTGACGCAAAATATAACTTTGGAAAAAACTTTGTAAAATGGGTGTGACACCTACCATATTAAGTAGAAGAAAATGAAAAAGTTCTACAAGCCGAAATCAACAGCCCTTGGAATCTTGGCAGGAATACTGTTAGTGGTATTGCATATATAAATAAATTAGCAGTACCCGACAGATGATTTTCTGGATCACCTGGTCCACATTTTGGTCGATATCGCGAGAACGCCTTCACATATACATCTAAGGGCCACTCGCTTTTAAACCCCTCATTAATACCTTTAATTTGATATCCATATCGTACAAACACATTCTAGAGTCACCCCTGGCCCACCCTAATGGCGATATCTCGAAAAGGCGTCCACCTATAGACCTAATGCCCACTCCCTCTTAAAATGTTCAGTAACACCTTTCGTTTGATACCCATATCGTACAAACATTCTAGAGTCACCCCTGGCCACCCTAATGGCGATATCTCGAAAAGGCGTCCACCTATAGACCTAATGTCCACTCCCTCTTAAAATGCTCAGTAACACCTTTCGTTTGATACCCATATCGTACAAACATTCTACAGTCACCCCTGGCCCACCCTAATGGCGATATCTCGAAAAGGCGTCCACTTATAGACCTAATGCCCACTCCCTCTTAAAATGCTCAGTAACACCTTTCGTTTGATACCCATATCGTACAAACATTCTAGAGTCACCCCTGGCCACCCTAATGGCGATATCTCGAAAAGGCGTCCACCTATAGACCTAATGTCCACTCCCTCTTAAAATGCTCAGTAACACCTTTCGTTTGATACCCATATCGTACAAACATTCTACAGTCACCCCTGGCCCACCCTAATGGCGATATCTCGAAAAGGCGTCCACTTATAGACCTAATGCCCACTCCCTCTTAAAATGTTCAGTAACACCTTTCGTTTGATACCCATATCGTACAAACATTCTAGAGTCACCCCTGGCCACCCTAATGGCGATATCTCGAAAAGGCGTCCACCTATAGACCTAATGTCCACTCCCTCTTAAAATGCTCAGTAACACCTTTCGTTTGATACCCATATCGTACAAACATTCTACAGTCACCCCTGGCCCACCCTAATGGCGATATCTCGAAAAGGCGTCCACCTATAGACCTAATTCCCACTCCCTCTTAAAATGCTCAGTAACACCTTTCGTTTGATACCCATATCGTACAAACATTCTACAGTCACCCCTGGCCCACCCTAATGGCGATATCTCGAAAAGGCGTCCACTTATAGACCTAATGCCCACTCCCTCTTAAAATGCTCAGTAACACCTTTCGTTTGATACCCATATCGTACAAACATTCTAGAGTCACCCTTGGTCCACCTTTATGGCTATATCTCGAAAAGGCGTCCACCTATAGAACTAAGGATTACTCCCTTTTAAAATACTCATTACCACCTTTCATTTGATACCCATATCGTACAAACACATTCTAGAGTCACCCTGGGCCACCCTAATGGCGATATCTCGAAAAGGCGTCCACCTATAGACCTAATGCCCACTCCCTCTTAAAATGCTCAGTAACACCTTTCGTTTGATACCCATATCGTACAAACATTCTAGAGTCACCCTTGGTCCACCTTTATGGCGATATCTCGAAAAGGCGTCCACCTATAGAACTAAGGATTACTCCCTTTTAAAATACTCATTACCACCTTTCATTTGATACCCATATCGTACAAACACATTCTAGAGTCACCCCTGGCCCACCCTAATGTCGATATCTCACCTATAGAACTAAAGCCCATTCCCTTTTAAAATACTCATTACCACCTTTCATTTGATACCCATATCGTACAAACACATTCTAGAGTCACCCTGGGCCACCCTAATGGCGATATCTCGAAAAGGCGTCCACCTATAGACCTAATGCCCACTCCCTCTTAAAATGCTCAGTAACACCTTTCGTTTGATACCCATATCGTACAAACATTCTAGAGTCACCCTTGGTCCACCTTTATGGCGATATCTCGAAAAGGCGTCCACCTATAGAACTAAGGATTACTCCCTTTTAAAATACTCATTACCACCTTTCATTTGATACCCATATCGTACAAACACATTCTAGAGTCACCCTGGGCCACCCTAATGGCGATATCTCGAAAAGGCGTCCACCTATAGACCTAATGCCCACTCCCTCTTAAAATGCTCAGTAACACCTTTCATTTGATTCCCATATCGTACAAACACATTCTAGAGACACCCCTGGTCCACCTTTATGGCGATATCTCGAAACGGCGCCCACCTATGGAACTAAGGATCACTCCTTTTCAAAATACTCATTTAACAGCTTTCATTTGATACCCATATCGTACAAACATATTCTAGAGTCACCCCTGGTCCACCTTTATGGCGATTTCTCGAAAAGGCGTTCACCTATAGAACTAAAGCCCATTCCCTTTTAAAATACTCATTACCACCTTTCATTTGATACCCATATCGTACAAACAAATTCTAGAGTCAGCCCTGGTCCACCTTTATGGCGATATCCCTAAATGGCGTCCATCCATAGAACTATGGCCTAGTCTCTCTTAAAATACTCTTTAATACCTTCCATTTGATACACATGTCATACAACCAAATTCCAGGGTTACCCTAGGTTCATTTTCCTACATGGTGATTTTCCTTATTTTGTCTCCATAGCTCTCAACTGAGTATGTAATGTTCGGTTACACCCGAACTTAGCCTTCCTTACTTGTTCTTATTACTGCTTTGGCATCGGGTTCTGAACTATATTCCAAGTTTCAAGCTTGTAGCTTACCGGGAAGTTACTTAAATTTCAATTACAAAATTCGTGCCAGCCTGCCAGCCTGTCAAGTCAAGCTAAATAAAACCGTTTAAAAAGTGGCGCAGTGTAGTTCCGTGTGACCTGGAAATAAATGCTTCTCAGTGAAAACTCATCTGCCTTGCAGATGCCGCTCGGCGTCGAAAACATGCAGGTCCCGTCCCGCCAATTTCTAGACAAAATTAAAAGGAGCACAACGCAAATTGAAAGAGAAGCTCGGTCTAGATCTCTTCGAAGGTATATCGCGCTTCGTAATTATTTTTTATTTAATTTTATTTCGTTAGGTGACCGACCCAGTCTAGTACATATGTACTTTATGTTTTTAGTATTTAATTCCATTGATTTTTCACCATTTCGAATTCGGCGTTTTAATTTTGTGCCCAAGCAACTTTTTACTATAATCAATAGACTACAAGGCCGTGGGCGCTGATGAATTGCCTGCGGAGCTATTTATTAGCTTCTGTGCGAAATATGGTCGGACGAGTACATGCCTGACGGTTCGAATCTAAGAGCTCATTGCCAAGTCCAGAAGAGGGAACTAGCAAACTGCGTCAATTATCGCAGAAACAGCATTCTTGATAAAGCATTTAAGTTCCTGTTAAGCATATTTTGCGAAAGATTGAAGCCCACCGTGAATCGGCTGTGAATGGACCTTATCAGTACGGTTTCAGACCTGGTAAATCTACCATTGACCAGATTTTCACTATGAGCCAAATCTTGTGAAAGAAGAATTGACACACAAAACTTATGCGGCTGCGCTAAATGACGTTGAGCAACACCATCAGCTCAGTCCGAATTGGGAAGGAACCCTTCCAGCCGTTCGAAACTAAACGCGATTTCGTACAGGGTGACCTATCGTGCGATTTCTTTAATTTGATGCTGCAGAAAATAATACTTGCTGCTCAAGTCAACCGCTTTGGTGCTATAATCATCAAAAACGTGCATTTACTGGTGTGTGCTGATGATCAATCAATCTCTACAACAGAGATGCTCTGAAGTGTTTCGTAGAGCATCGTAAATTTATTCGGCGTTCACGAACATGTCGTGTGAACGCAGCGACTGAAACTCAGCAGAGCAAGCAGTGAATCAGTTCTGAAATCAGTTCTAAATTCTATGCGCTAGCTTTTTCCAAATCCTCCTTATAAACACATACTATTACAAAAAATATTGCGGTCGTATTGGATGCTCTGCTTGCTTTGTGGAGCACTGCTCTACAAGTCACTTATCCTACCTGTCCTGAAACATGAAAACATCTGATGAAGGCGCTGGCAGCGGCGAGAACCGAAGGAGATTTAATGATGAACTGTACAAACCTTATGCAGATATCAACACAGTACAGCGTATTAAGACACAGCGGCTACGCTGGTTAGGTTATGTTAAATAAATAAAATAAATAAAATAAATGTAAGGCGCGATAACCTCCGAAGAGATCTAAGGCCGAGCTTCTCTTCCAATTTGCGTCGTGCTCTTCTTGCTTTTCCCTACAAATTGACCGGACGGGACCTACATATTTTACGCCGACTCCGACCGGCATCTGCAAGGCAGATGAGTTTTCACTGAGAGCTTTTCGTGGCAGAAATACACCCGGAGCGCTTGCCAAACACTGCCGAGGGGCGACCTCGCTTAGAAAAATTTTCTTCTAATTGAAAAACCTTATTTCTAAAATTTTGATGTTGCTTTGCCCGGGGTGTGAACCCAGGGCATACGGTGTGGTAGGCGGAGCACGCTAACATCACACCACGGTGGCTGCCAATTTATTGGTTATGTTATGCAAATGAAATATGGTGATGGATCAAGAATGTACGAGTATTCTTAGCGGAACTCGCCTACGGAATCAAAGGAAGATGGCGGTACCCCCTCCGCTAAGAGAACCACATGCAAACGATTAAAATTCCCTTGGTGTTAGCAATTGGCGCCAGATAGATCCAACGAAGAAGCGACTAGTGTAAGCACCAATTTAGTAAACAATAGATTTCGATTACAAATAATCTACGGTGAATGCGTTTGCCATTACAAAGGTGACGTACAATAGTGTCAATGGAACTAACGTCAATTGACATTAATGCTCTTTTGAAAGAGAATTAATGTCAATGACACTGATTCCAAATCCGAAAGAGAACGAATGTCAATTGACTTAAGTATGCTTTGGGACTATTTAACGCCGCCCACGCAAAAAGGAGCTGGGAGTAATAAGACTATGACTTGCGTTGCGGTTGTAAGTACGGATCTGGTGTTGAGCTGGCCAAATTTAAATTGTTTTTAATTGCTTTAATCTTCGTAATTTCTGAAAAGCGCAAGAGGCGAAAATTTGCAAAAAAATTGCGCAATTTTTAATTCCTAATTTCTATTCATATTACGATGCGATATTAAGATATTTTTCGAATAAACTCTACAAACTAAAAAAACGCCTCACGTGCGATTTTTTCCAAACTTTCGCATGCGTTGCTTTTTTTTAATTTTTGGAATTTATTAAAAAAATATCTTAATATCGTATCGTAATATGAATAAAAAATTTGGAATTAAAAATCGCGCAATTTTTTAATAAAATTTTTATTTTAATTATTATATTGGAATGCCATTGACATTAATTTTCTTTTAAAAGCGTATTAATGTCAATTGACATGAGTTCCATTGACACTATTGCACGTCAACATTACAACAATATACAATTCCTCAAAGAACGCTCAGTTTGCGCTGCACAGGGGCTTTGCATACCAAGCTCGGGATGGAATGCTGCAGGATAGTGGTATAACGCGAAATGGGCGAGATTCTTTAGTAAGTTCGTTAAGGATAATTATAGGCTTAATATTGTAACGAATTTTGGGAAATTCCGCTAATTTTAAACCTTCTGCTAACGTTCGAATCGCTGATTTGTCGGATAAATAACTCCAATATTCACTATTGGAAAATTGTCTTTATTTAGATTACTTTGGGAGTAGTACTTCACAGTTATATTTCACAACTAATAGCGTGTTTATATCAAAACTGATTAGTTATTCCTCAGCTTGCTTTTATACTATATGTTGCCCCGTACGCATATTTCTCCCAAGATCTAGACTTCTCACCAACATGGAACAGTTGTATCGCATACTTGGTTATTTAGCTATATGCGTGTGTATGTGTGAGTAACAACTTCTGCTCTTAGCTGATGACTACATGTGTGTTCGTTGCCTTGTACATAAGCGTGGCTGCTTACCTTAATGTGTACATTTACATAAGTGTGGCTGCTTGCTGTTTTTGTTGTTGTGATTATTTACTAACAGCATAGTGATGCTAATACATATTCGTCACAATATATTACACATTACGCATATGCTTACACATTCACCAGAACCCCCCACAGTAAAAATAGCAATATTAAACATTGCATTTATGTATACACCATAAAGAATACCTCTTACAAAGACTACACTTACGCTTACGCTTACACCTACGTCTTGCATTTAAATTCAGGATTCCCCCATATCGAGGGAAACGATGTTTACACATTAATAATATGTTCACTTGCACCAAAATGAAGATTTTAACACAATTCAACAAGGTTCTACATAACTAGTGAAAGAAACACACATTTTTTGGAAATAAATGAAATAAATTTCGACAATCCATTTCCTATTTTACGGCCACCACTGTATGTGAGCTATTGCCAAAAACAACAACTGTCTGGTTTCATTTATCACTTCTTTGCAATTGCAATTTTTTTTGTTGTCACTTTTTAAATTTCAGCAGCTCAAACATCAAAACATACTTTGAAAATTAAATATAAATAAAGCTTAGAAAAAGCAATGTAGAATGGATGACCTTGAATTTGCCAGAAAAATTAAGTGTCTATAAACAATAGTATTATGTTTTTTTTTTGTTTTTGTTAACGTAGTACATAACCAAATGTTGATAAATAATTATTTAATTAAAAAATTATCAAATTATCGCCTTTACTAAGCACAATGGAAACAAAATAACACAAAAGTAGATTGCGTTACATTTTCCAAACAATGCCTTTGCATAGCGATGAAAGCCACGACTGTCAAATTTCTTTGATTTTCGCAATTTGTATGAGTTAAGGGTGGCAGCAGTGTTGCCATACCATATTTTTTTCGGACCAAAACTTAATATAAGAATAGCTCAAATTATAGAAAATAATGTGATCATTTTCTACTGCTTATTTTTCAGAATATTTTGAGGATCAAATGGAATTTCAGCAGAGCTTAACACAGCTCTTTGCTAAAGGTTGACTATCTTTAAAGCATTTTGATGAAGAGTAAAGAAGCAACTAGTTTACCGACACCTCTAGTTAACACAGAAGAAGCTTTGCCCTTGTGTTGACCTTTTTAAAATAAGTAACCTTCTTCAAAAAAGATATTGTAACGAATTTTGGGAAATTTCGCTTATTCCAAACCTTCTGCTAACGTTCGAATCGCTAAACTGTTGAATAAATAACTCCAATATTCAATAATGCAAAATGTTCTTTATTAGACTACTTTGAGAGTAGTACAACTATACTTCACAATTATACTTCACTTCGCAACTAATGGCGTGTTTAAATCAAACTGATTACTGACTACTAAGCTTGCGCTGCTTTTATACTCTCCGTTGCTTCATTCGCATATTTCTACTAAAGCCTAGACGTTTCGCCTTCTAGAATTGCTGTATCTCCTGCTTGGTAATTGATTATATGCGTGAGTAAAAACTTCGGCTGATGATTACATGTGTTTGTGAGTATCTCTTCGTTGCCTTGTATGTATGTGTGTAAATGATGATTAATTTGTTCATGTACACAGGAGTGGCAGCTTAATTTATTGTTGTTGTGCCTTTTGTACTAACAACATAATGATGCTAATATTCGTCACAATATCTTTTTAAAAAAGTAACCTTCAAAAAAGTTTCCTTTTTCAAATAAGTAACATTTTTCAAAAAGTAACCTTTTTCAGAAAGTAACCATTTTCAAAAAGTAACCATTTTCAAAAAGTAACCATTTTCAAAAAGTAACCATTTTCAAAAAATAACCTATTTCAAAAAATAACCTTTTTCAAAAAAGTTACCGTTTTCAAATAAGTACTCTTTTTCAAAAAATTTACCGTTTTCAAAAAAATTACCTTTTTCAAAAAGTAAACTTTTTCAAATATGTACCCTTTTTCAAAAAGGAACCTGTTTCAAAAAAGTAACCGTTTTGAA
Source organism: Eurosta solidaginis (assembly GCF_040869045.1). NCBI lineage: Eukaryota > Metazoa > Arthropoda > Insecta > Diptera > Tephritidae > Eurosta > Eurosta solidaginis. The sequence goes on from NC_090320.1 coordinate 225,812,070, forward strand.
AAAAGTAACCTTTTTCAAAAAGTAACCTTTTTCAAAAATTTTACCGTTTTCAAATAAGTACCCTTTTTCAAAAAGTAGCCTTTTTCAAAAAATTTACCGTTTTCAAAAAAATTACCCTTTTCAAAAAGTAAACTTTTTCAAATATGTACCCTTTTTCAAAAAGGAACCCGTTTCAAAAAAGTAACCGTTTTGAAAAAAGTAACCTTTTTCAAATAAGTACCCTTTTTCAAAAAAGTTACCTTTTTCAATAAATTAAACATTTTCAAAAAGGTACCTTTTTCAAATATGTAAGTACCCTTTTTCAAAAAAGTACGTTTTTAAAAAAAGTAACAGTTTTCAAAAAGTTACTTTTTTTAAATAAGAAACCGCTTTCAAAAAAGTTACTTTTTCATAAAGGTTACTTTTTCAAAAAAGCGTAAGAAGTAACATTTTTCAAATAAAGTAGAATTTTTAAAAAACGTGATCGCTTTCAAAAATGTAAAATTGTTCAATTAAGTAACCTTTTTAAAACAAGTAACGTTTTTCTAAAGAGTATTTTTTAAGTAATGTTTGGGATAATCACTGACACTGGTTCTCAGCTTATCTGTTGATGTGGTTATACATTTTACACAATTTGAAAAAAAAAGAAATACCCTAGAGATAAATAATTTTTAAGCAGATCAGTCGATATTGAGGTGGTATAAATACCACATCGATAATCATCAAGTTATTAATATTTTTACTGTCTTATCAAGACTGAGATGGTATATGAAACCGACTAACCCATTTTTCGAGTTGTGCATGTTTTTGATTTCAAATTAAATTTTAAATTGAAATTTTAAATAAACTATGGCTGTTTTTTTACTGTTTTGTAAAAAAATTGTGGTTTTTTGTGGTGGTGCTAATATTTTACTGTGGTAGCACTGCATAAGACATAGACCAAGGGCCCCTGGGTTTAAATCCAGTGCAAAGTAGCATACAAAACTTGGAAAAAAGTTTCTTCAATTAGAAACAAGTTTTTCTAAGCGGGGTCGCCCTCCGCAGTGGATTGGCAAGCACTCCGAGTGATTTCTGCCATGAAAAGCTTATCAGTGAAAATTCAGCTGCCTTGCAGATGCCGTTAGGAGTCGGCATATAACATGGAACCTAAAATTGTACGCAAAATTAAAAAGAAGGACGATACAATCGCATAAACGAACCCTCCGTTTTAGAAGCAAGACACTACTATCTTCGTTTGCTTAAAAGCTGTAACTAGAATTTGTTTGTGGAACGAAATGTGAGCCATACTTGAGCTTGTGCAGTACATTAACACAGACATTCGATAATTTGATTAGGCGTAAGTGATAAAAACAGCTGAGCGCTTTTTCGCTGATGCTCTGTTCTAGGTAACAACGACTGACTGAGCTAGTCAGATAGTAAAGTCGCAAGTCGATGGCTCGATGTGGGCATGGGAGTCACTAATTAACAAATACTTTTCGAGCTAAAAATATGCCGTTTTCTTGCAGAGCTCACAGAGTATATTAACTTTGATTGGATAACGGTTGGTTGTACAGGTATAAAGGAATCGAGATAGATATAGACTTCCATATATCAAAATCATCAGTATCGAAAAAAAATTTGATTGAGCCATGTCCGTCCGTCTGTCCGTTAACACGATAACTTGAGTAAATTTTGAGGTATCTTGATGAAATTTGGTATGTAGGTTCCTGGGCACTCATCTCAGGTCGCTATTTAAAATGAACGATATCGGAAAAACCGAAAAATTGCGATAATTCATTGCGAAAGACGGATAAAGCGATGAAGCTTGGTAGGTGGGTTGACCTTATGACGCAGAATAGAAAATTAGTAAGATTTTGGACAATGGGCGTGGCACCGCCCACTTTTAAAAGAAGGTAATTTAAAAGTTTTGCAAGCTGTAATTTGGCAGTCGTTGAAGATATCATGATAAAATTTGGCAGGAACGTTACTACTTGTACTATATATGTTCTAAAAAAAAATTTGCAAAATCGGATGAAGAACACGCCCACTTTTTAAAAAAAAATTTTTTTAAAGTCAAATTTTAACAAAAAATTTAATATCTTGACTGTATATAAGTAAATTATGTCAACATTCAACTCCAGTAATGATATGGTGCAACAAAATACAAGAATAAAAGAAAATTTCAAAATGGGCGTGGCTCGGCCCATTTTCATTTAGTTTGGCTAGAATACTTTTAATGCCATAAGTCGAACAAAAATTTACCAATCCTTCTTAAATTTGGTAGAGGCATAGATTCTATGAGGGTAACTGTTTTCTGTGAAAATGGGCGAAATCGGTTGAAGCCACGCCCAGTTTTTATACACAGTCCACCGTATGTCCTTCCGCTCGGCCGTTAACACGATAACTTGAGCAAAAACCCATATATATTTACTAAACTCCCTGGTTCACATTTTGGTCGATATCGCGGAAACGCCTTCACATATACATCTAATGGCCACTCGCTTTTAAAACCCTCATTAATACCTTTAATTTGATACCCATATGGTACAAACACATTCTAGAGTCACCCGTGGCCCACCTTAATGGCGATATCTCGAAAAGGCGTCCACCTATAGACCGAAGGCCCACTCCCTCTTAAAATGCTTAGTAAAACCTTTCGTTTGATACCCATATCGTACAAACATTCTAGAGTCACCCTTGGTCCACCTTTATGGCGATAACAAGCTTTTTTTTGCATTCAAGTAATAAAGGCGGTAAAGTAGATTTATTCTTTGATTTGAATATATCATTTCAAGTGGCTAGCAAAGAAAGAAGAGAAGTTTGGGAACTCTGCATGCATAATAAGAAGTGTCCGTGGACATAAAAAAATTATCTTCATCAATTTGGGAAATCAAGTAACATGTCTTTAGGGTGCCTTTGAGGGGATGTCTTGCCTACACAAACTAGCCGCATCCTAAAACTTCGACCCAGGTGCTGGCACTCTCCTCCATATGGTACCACCTGGTAACGCTTCGGTGGCAAATTCGAGCGGTGACCTTGTCCTCCCCCTTTAACCTTATTTCCTTATTTCCTCCCAAAGCTCGAGTCGGTACTCCTTTCATCTTTCATTCAGGGCCATGTTTATCATGGAGCGGAGGCTATTCTTCAGCCCAGGACCGATCGTACATGACGAAGAGTCACACCCTGCATAAGGTGCTCCATGCTTTCTTTTATGGAATGTGGCGGATAATGTAATTCGTGGGAACACGAATATTAATACAAATTTGGAGCTTAACTAAGCTTAAAAGATATGGTCGATTCCGACTTCTCGGCAAAGACCGCAAGTAGTCTCTCCTCCTTGGGAGCGCCAAGGGATATCAAGTCTTCCTCCACCTGACTCTCCTAACTCAGTGAAGGTCTCCCCCTTCCTCTGCTTCCAAACTGCGGTGTCCACTAAAATTTTTTCTTGACCAAAGCGTCTTCGTCCATTCGCATAACACGACCTAGCCAGCGAAGCGTTTGGGTTTTTATCCGCTGCACTATCGTCATATATGCTGTTTACTGTGTCGATGCTGAAATAAGTAGTTCCCACAGTGTCCCAGATTACCGCAGCGTCTTTCAGGCGAAAATTATAACCGTGAAGGAAGCAGCAGAAGTCAACATATATATTGATAGTCAGGCGGCGATTAGGCAATAAATACACACAGTACTTCAGTATGAAGTGTTCTGGAATGCAAATAAGTATTCGAAAAAATTCGCTCAGGCCGGACCATATATCTTTACTGGGTTCTCGGTCATAAAGTGATAGAAGGCGACGAAACGGCCGATGAGTTGGCACAGGAGGATGCAACACTCGCTGAAACGACTATAGACGTCCCAATACGTTTGGGAGAAATTAAAAGGATACAGGAGTTGCATATGATCCATCAAGCAGGAAATGCGAGGACAAAAGCGCGGGGCTGCAAAATTTCCAAGATCACGTGCAAAGCCTGCGATATTAGACTCACAAAGTGGCTCATATCTCTGAAAAGAGGAGACTTATGGCTCACAATGAGCATACTAGCTCTACACTGCCTTCTGGCGTCACATGCTTATAAGTCAGGCCTCGTCAGTAATGGAAGATGTAGGAAGTGCGAGCTGCAGGAAAAAAACGGTTGAGCACGTTCTGTGTTCATGTCCTACGCTCGCGGCAGAGTTGCCAGATCTCGAGGCAGTAATTAAGCTAGGTCCTAAAAAACTTCTAGTGTTTGCCAAGGCGACGGAGTTATTCTATAACATAAGTCCTGGTACCTTATTTGAGGTTTTCCGTTTGGACGTCAAACAAATTCTGGTAACACTTTGGACACGTTCAGTCTATGTGAGGTCGTTACCTAACCTATCGTAAAATCTGCATAAAGTTTATACAGCTCTTCACAATATCTCCTTCGATACTTGCTGTCGGCATCACGGACTGTGCCGTAAATCTTCCGGAGAAATTTTCTCTTGAATACTCCAAGAGCCATTTCTTCTTCTCTGATTCCGAGCTATACATCAGGCCAGGTATGGTGAGCGATTTGTAGAACGTGATTTTTCTTCATATCAAAGTAATAAGAAAATTCGCTGTAAATCCCATATTGCAACTATGTGACACAATTGCCCCTAAGCTCAGAATCTCACATAACTTTAAGGTGTCCATTGTTAACAGAACTATTCGGCAGCAGAGAATCCATTTAATAGAACGCTGGTTCACATCTCCCATCATTCGCTCTGGCAAGGCAAAGACTCTCTCATCAAAGTAACATGACTCATAATCCCTTTGTGATATGGTCAAGCACAATAGATCTAAATAATGTTCGCAGTGCATTGAGCCTAATAATAATAAACATAAGGGAGAGTAATGTTCTCCAGAAAATGGAATAATATTTTTGGTGATGCCAACGGTGAGAGTCGACAGAGATTTAATGTCTTAATGAACAAGCTTTATGCGGAAATCAGCATAAATAGTTAAACTAATAAAATCAGCACGTCAGAAGCTAATTCTCTGGGGACTTTCGACTATTCGTTGGCAGTTGAATTAGCGTACACACAGCACCACAAAGCAGACAAGGTACAAATACTTTACGTATGTATGTTACTATTTTAGCGAACTTTGCATCGATTTCTTGTATAAATAAATATAAATAGGAGTCCAATTGCGTTATTTAACTTATGGCATATTTAGATTTAACTGACTAAAGCGTGTGAAAGATTGCGGCGAGTAATGGTGCAATTTCGTGTTATGATACCACGGCCGGTATCGGCGCAATTAATACAAACATCTGCACTCATTACTCAGCTCAACTCCAACAAAGCACCACACTGGACGTCAGCGGGTTATTTCACCTACCGGCAGGCCCGCGACTTAGAGGTACTAAGACATTTTTTATACCTTTCATGAGCATAAAATGGCATATTAACTTTGGTCCGATGTTTGTAACGTTGAGAAATATAGAAGATAGACTCACCATTAAGTATACCGAATTGATCAGGGCGACGAAATGAGTTCATATAGCCATGTCCGGTGTATAAACCTATCATTTTTTCAGTTTAGAGGAGTTTTCTACGAACAAACAGAGGGCCTACCAATGGGTTTAAGCATAAGTCCGTTTCTATGCAATTTGTTCATGAACAGTTTAGAAGAACAACTTGTTCAAAGCTCTCTATTCCCACGCTTCTATTGCAGATACGTTGACGATTGCTTTATTATTATGGAGAGTGAAAAAATCGAAGAAACCCTGACTCTATTCAATTCAAAAAATAATGCAATACAGTTCACATGTGAATATGAATCCAATAATGAGCTACCGTTTTTGGACCTAAAAATAAAACGCGATATCGATGGAAATATCGAATTCGATATATATCGGAAGCCCACCTCGACTGATCGATTTATTCCGATTGAGTCCAATCACCACCTTTCCCACAAATTAGCCGCTTTCAATTCTATGGCTCACCGGCTAGTAAAAGTGCCGCTCAGTGCTTCGGCATACAAAAAAGAAAAGGAAAAAATCGTGAGCATCGCGAAAACAAATGGTTATAGCTCCAGCATTATATTGCAAATAATTAAAAAGCACCACAACAAAAAGGAACGAAGGGAGAGTAGTTCATTTTTTGACACAGTGGGCGTGGATGATAAGAAGACTTGGTGTAGCATGACTTATGATCCAAATAGCTTTAATGACTTACAAAAACTTTATAGGCAAGTAAATGTAATGTTGGCCCCAAAAACAACAACAAAGTTAAAATCCCTATTGAAAACAACGAAGGACAGATGTGAAAATTTGGACAAGCCGGGCGTGTATTCAATAACGTGCTCTCAGAAAAACGACGATGGGAATATATGCGGCGCTAAGTAAATTGGTCAGTCGTCCCGCACTGTACGAATTCGGTTAAATGAGCATTTAAAATATATAAAGAATATTGACCCGAGAAGTGGAATCGCTGAACATGCTTTATCGAATAGGCACCGAATAAGCGAAGACGATTATCAATTAATAAAAGCAGAAACAAATAATAGCAGATTAAATATTCTAGAATCTTTACATATATACATATGTAAACAAAAGTGACTCGGTAAATCGTGATACAGGCCCACTGTATTCGAGTCTATTGCCAGCTCTTCAGTAATGTTTGATGATTCCGTTTATTGTTATACATACAGACATATATAATTACTTTGTTTTTTGCTCTTGTAACTCTCTTTAACTTGTTACATTGTATTAGCTTTTTCTAAATTCGTTTGTTTGATTTAGTTAAGCTTACTTTGTTTATTATACTCAGTTGAGCAGAGCTCACAGAGTATATTAACTTTGATTGGATAACGGTTGGTTGTACAGGTATAAAGGAATCGAGATAGATATAGACTTCCATATATCAAAATCATCAGTATCGAAAAAAAATTTGATTGAGCCATGTCCGTCCGTCCGTCCGTCTGTCCGTTAACACGATAACTTGAGTAAATTTTGAGGTATCTTGATGAAATTTTGTATGTAGATTCCTGGGCACTCATCTCAGATCGCTATTTAAAATGAACGATATCGGACGATAACCACGCCTACTTTTTCGATATCGAAAATTTCGAAAAACCGAAAAAATGCGATAATTCATTTCCAAAGGCGGTTAAAGCGATGAAACTTGGTAGACGGGTTGACGTTATGACGCAGAATATAAAATTAGTAAGATTTTGGACAATGGGCGTGGCACCGCCCACTTTTACAAGAATGTAATTTAAAAGTTTTGCAAGCTGTAATTTGGCAGTCGTTGAAGATATCATGATGAAATTTGGCAGGAACGTTACTACTATTACTATATATGTGCTAAATAAAAATTAGAAAAATTGGATGAGGAACACGCCCACTTTTTTAAAAAAAATTTTTTTAAATTCAAATTTTAACAAAAAATTTAATATCTTTACTGTATATAAGTAAATTAAGTCAAAATTCAACTCCAGTAATGATATGATGCAACAAAATACAAAAATAAAAGAAAATTTCAAAATGGGCGTGGCTCCGCCCATTTTCATTTAGTTTGTCTAGAATACTTTTAATGCCATAAGTCGAACAAAAATTTACCAATCCTTATTAAATTTGGTAGAGGCATAGATTCTATGACGGTAACTGTTTTCTGTGAAAATGGGCGAAATCGGTTGAAGCCACGCCCAGTTTTTATACACAGTCCACCGTATGTCCTTCCGCTCGGCCGTTAACACGATAACTTGAGCAAAAACCCATATATATTTACTAAACTCCCTGGTTCACATTTTGGTCGATATCGCGGAAACGCCTTCACATATACATCTAATGGCCACTCGCTTTTAAAACCCTCATTAATACCTTAAATTTGATACCCATATGGTACAAACACATTCTAGAGTCACCCCTGGCCCACCTTAATGGCGATATCTCGAAAAGGCGTCCACCTATAGACCGAAGGCCCACTCCCTCTTAAAATGCTCAGTAAAACCTTTCGTTTGATACCCATATCGTACAAACATTCTAGAGTCACCCTTGGTCCACCTTTATGGCGATAACAAGCTTTTTTTTGCATTCAAGTAATAAAGGCGGTAAAGTAGATTTATTCTTTGATTTGAATATATCATTTCAAGTGGCTAGCAAAGAAAGAAGAGAAGTTTGGGAACTCTGCATGCATAATAAGAAGTGTCCGTGGACATAAAAAAATTATCTTCATCAATTTGGGAAATCAAGTAACATGTCTTTAGGGTGCCTTTGAGGGGATGTCTTGCCTACACAAACTAGCCGCATCCTAAAACTTCGACCCAGGTGCTGGCACTCTCCTCCATATGGTACCACCTGGTAACGCTTCGGTGGCAAATTCGAGCGGTGACCTTGTCCTCCCCCTTTAACTTTATTTCCTTATTTCCTCCCAAAGCTCGAGTCGGTACTCCTTTCATCTTTCATTCAGGGCCATGTTTATCATGGAGCGGAGGCTATTCTTCAGCCCAGGACCGATCGTACATGACGAAGAGTCACACCCTGCATAAGGTGCTCCATGCTTTCTTTTATGGAATGTGGCGGATAATGTAATTCGTGGGAACACGAATATTAATACAAATTTGGAGCTTAACTAAGCTTAAAAGATATGGTCGATTCCGACTTCTCGGCAAAGACCGCAAGTAGTCTCTCCTCCTTGGGAGCGCCAAGGGATATCAAGTCTTCCTCCACCTGACTCTCCTAACTCAGTGAAGGTCTCCCCCTTCCTCTGCTTCCAAACTGCGGTGTCCACTAAAATTTTTTCTTGACCAAAGCGTCTTCGTCCATTCGCATAACACGACCTAGCCAGCGAAGCGTTTGGGTTTTTATCCGCTGCACTATCGTCATATATGCTGTTTACTGTGTCGATGCTGAAATAAGTAGTTCCCACAGTGTCCCAGATTACCGCAGCGTCTTTCAGGCGAAAATTATAACCGTGAAGGAAGCAGCAGAAGTCAACATATATATTGATAGTCAGGCGGCGATTAGGCAATAAATACACACAGTACTTCAGTATGAAGTGTTCTGGAATGCAAATAAGTATTCGAAAAAATTCGCTCAGGCCGGACCATATATCTTTACTGGGTTCTCGGTCATAAAGTGATAGAAGGCGACGAAACGGCCGATGAGTTGGCACAGGAGGATGCAACACTCGCTGAAACGACTATAGACGTCCCAATACGTTTGGGAGAAATTAAAAGGATACAGGAGTTGCATATGATCCATCAAGCAGGAAATGCGAGAAAAAAAGCGCGGGGCTGCAAAATTTCCAAGATCACGTGCAAAGCCTGCGATATTAGACTCACAAAGTGGCTCATATCTCTGAAAAGAGGAGACTTATGGCTCACAATGAGCATACTAGCTGTACACTGCCTTCTGGCGTCACATGCTTATAAGTCAGGCCTCGTCAGTAATGGAAGATGTAGGAAGTGCGAGCTGCAGGAAAAAAACGGTTGAGCGCGTTCTGTGTTCATGTCCTACGCTCGCGGCAGAGTTGCCAGATCTCGAGGCAGTAATTAAGCTAGGTCCTAAAAAACTTCTAGTGTTTGCCAAGGCGACGGAGTTATTCTGTAACATAAGTCCTGGTACCTTATTTGAGGTTTTCCGTTTGGACGTCAAACAAATTCTGGTAACACTTTGGACACGTTCAGTCTATGTGAGGTCGTTACCTAACCTATCGTAAAATCTGCATAAAGTTTATACAGCTCTTCACAATATCTCCTTCGATACTTGCTGTCGGCATCACGGACTGTGCCGTAAATCTTCCGGAGAAATTTTCTCTTGAATACTCCAAGAGCCATTTCTTCTTCTCTGATTCCGAGCTATACATCAGGCCAGGTATGGTGAGCGATTTGTAGAACGTGATTTTTCTTCATATCAAAGTAATAAGAAAATTCGCTGTAAATCCCATATTGCAACTATGTGACACAATTGCCCCTAAGCTCAGAATCTCACATAACTTTAAGGTGTCCATTGTTAACAGAACTATTCGGCAGCAGAGAATCCATTTAATGGAACGCTGGTTCACATCTCCCATCATTCGCTCTGGCAAGGCAAAGACTCTCTCATCAAAGTAACATGACTCATAATCCCTTTGTGATATGGTCAAGCACAATAGATCTAAATAATGTTCGCAGTGCATTGAGCCTAATAATAATAAACATAAGGGAGAGTAATGTTCTCCAGAAAATGGAATAATATTTTTGGTGATGCCAACGGTGAGAGTCGACAGAGATTTAATGTCTTAATGAACAAGCTTTATGCGGAAATCAGCATAAATAGCTAAACTAATAAAATCAGCACGTCAGAAGCTAATTCTCTGGGGACTTTCGACTATTCGTTGGCAGTTGAATTAGCGTACACACAGCACCACAAAGCAGACAAGGTACAAATACTTTACGTATGTATGTTACTATTTTAGCGAACTTTGCATCGATTTCTTGTATAAATAAATATAAATAGGAGTCCAATTGCGTTATTTAACTTATGGCATATTTAGATTTAACTGACTAAAGCGTGTGAAAGATTGCGGCGAGTAATGGTGCAATTTCGTGTTATGATACCACGGCCGGTATCGGCGCAATTAATACAAACATCTGCACTCATTACTCAGCTCAACTCCAACAAAGCACCACACTGGACGTCAGCGGGTTATTTCACCTACCGGCAGGCCCGCGACTTAGAGGTACTAAGACATTTTTTATACCTTTCATGAGCATAAAATGGCATATTAACTTTGGTCCGATGTTTGTAACGTTGAGAAATATAGAAGATAGACTCACCATTAAGTATACCGAATTGATCAGGGCGACGAAATGAGTTCATATAGCCATGTCCGGTGTATAAACCTATCATTTTTTCAGTTTAGAGGAGTTTTCTACGAACAAACAGAGGGCCTACCAATGGGTTTAAGCATAAGTCCGTTTCTATGCAATTTGTTCATGAACAGTTTAGAAGAACAACTTGTTCAAAGCTCTCTATTCCCACGCTTCTATTGCAGATACGTTGACGATTGCTTTATTATTATGGAGAGTGAAAAAATCGAAGAAACCCTGACTCTATTCAATTCAAAAAATAATGCAATACAGTTCACATGTGAATATGAATCCAATAATGAGCTACCGTTTTTGGACCTAAAAATAAAACGCGATATCGATGGAAATATCGAATTCGATATATATCGGAAGCCCACCTCGACTGATCGATTTATTCCGATTGAGTCCAATCACCACCTTTCCCACAAATTAGCCGCTTTCAATTCTATGGCTCACCGGCTAGTAAAAGTGCCGCTCAGTGCTTCGGCATACAAAAAAGAAAAGGAAAAAATCGTGAGCATCGCGAAAACAAATGGTTATAGCTCCAGCATTATATTGCAAATAATTAAAAAGCACCACAACAAAAAGGAACGAAGGGAGAGTAGTTCATTTTTTGACACAGTGGGCGTGGATGATAAGAAGACTTGGTGTAGCATGACTTATGATCCAAACAGCTTTAATGACTTACAAAAACTTTATAGGCAAGTAAATGTAATGTTGGCCCCAAAAACAACAACAAAGTTAAAATCCCTATTGAAAACAACGAAGGACAGATGTGAAAATTTGGACAAGCCGGGCGTGTATTCAATAACGTGCTCTCAGAAAAACGACGATGGGAATATATGCGGCGCTAAGTAAATTGGTCAGTCGTCCCGCACTGTACGAATTCGGTTAAATGAGCATTTAAAATATATAAAGAATATTGACCCGAGAAGTGGAATCGCTGAACATGCTTTATCGAATAGGCACCGAATAAGCGAAGACGATTATCAATTAATAAAAGCAGAAACAAATAATAGCAGATTAAATATTCTAGAATCTTTACATATATACATATGTAAACAAAAGTGACTCGGTAAATCGTGATACAGGCCCACTGTATTCGAGTCTATTCGCAGCTCTTCAGTAATGTTTGATGATTCCGTTTATTGTTATACATACAGACATATATAATTACTTTGTTTTTTGCTCTTGTAACTCTCTTTAACTTGTTACATTGTATTAGCTTTTTCTAAATTCGTTTGTTTGATTTAGTTAAGCTTACTTTGTTTATTATACTCAGTTGAGCAGAGCTCACAGAGTATATTAACTTTGATTGGATAACGGTTGGTTGTACAGGTATAAAGGAATCGAGATAGATATAGACTTCCATATATCAAAATCATCAGTATCGAAAAAAAATTTGATTGAGCCATGTCCGTCCGTCCGTCCGTCTGTCCGTTAACACGATAACTTGAGTAAATTTTGAGGTATCTTGATGAAATTTTGTATGTAGATTCCTGGGCACTCATCTCAGATCGCTATTTAAAATGAACGATATCGGACTATAACCACGCCCACTTTTTCGATATCGAAAATTTCGAAAAACCGAAAAAATGCGATAATTCATTTCCAAAGGCGGTTAAAGCGATGAAACTTGGTAGATGGGTTGACGTTATGACGCAGAATATAAAATTAGTAAGATTTTGGACAATGGGCGTGGCACCGCCCACTTTTACAAGAATGTAATTTAAAAGTTTTGCAAGCTGTAATTTGGCAGTCGTTGAAGATATCATGATGAAATTTGGCAGGAACATTACTACTATTACTATATATGTGCTAAATAAAAATTAGAAAAATTGGATGAGGAACACGCCCACTTTTTTAAAAAATTTTTTTTTAAATTCAAATTTTAACAAAAAATTTAATATCTTTACTGTATATAAGTAAATTAAGTCAAAATTCAACTCCAGTAATGATATGATGCAACAAAATACAAAAATAAAAGAAAATTTCAAAATGGGCGTGGCTCCGCCCATTTTCATTTAGTTTGTCTAGAATACTTTTAATGCCATAAGTCCAACAAAAATTTACCGATCCTTCTCAAATTTGGTAGGGGTATAGATTCTATGACGGTAACTGTTCTCTGTGAAAATGGGCGAAATCGGTGGAAGCCACGCCCAGTTTTTATACACAGTCCGCCATCTGTCCTTCCGCTCGGCCGTTAACACAATAACTTGAGCAAAAACCGATATATCTTTACTAAACTTAGCCCACGTACTTATCTGAACTCAATTTATCTTGGTATAAAAAATGGCCGAAATCCGCATAACCACGCCCACTTTATCGATATCGAAAATTACTAAAAATGAAAAAAATGCCATAATTCTATACCAAATACGAAAAAAGGGATGAAACATGGTAACTGGCTTGGTTTATTGACGCAAAATATAACTTTGGAAAAAACTTTGTAAAATGGGTGTGACACCTACCATATTAAGTAGAAGTAAAAGAAAAAGTTCTACAAGGCGAAATCAACAGCCCTTGGAATCTTGGCAGGAATACTGTTAGTGGTATTGCATATATAAATAAATTAGCAGTACCCGACAGATGATTTTCTGGATCACCTGGTCCACATTTTGGTCGATATCGCGAGAATGCCTTCACATATACATCTAAGGGCCACTCGCTTTTAAAACCCTCATTAATACCTTTAATTTGATATCCATATCGTACAAACACATTCTAGAGTCACCCCTGGCCCACCCTAATGGCGATATCTCGAAAAGACGTCCACCTATAGACCTAATATCCACTCCCTCTTAAAATGCTCAGTAACACCTTTCGTTTGATACCCATATCGTACAAACATTCTAGAGTCACCCCTGGCCCACCCTAATGGCGATATCTCGAAAAGGCGTCCACCTATAGACCTAATGTCCACTCCATCTTAAAATGCTCAGTAACACCTTTCGTTTGATACCCATATCGTACAAACATTCTAGAGTCACCCCTGGCACACCCTAATAGCGATATCTCGAAAAGGCGTCCACCTATAGACCTAATGCCCACTCCCTCTTAAAATGCTCAGTAACAGCTTTCGTTTGATACCCATATCGTACAAACATTCTAGAGTCACCCCTGGCCCACCCTAATGGCGATATCTCGAAAAGGCGTCCACCTATAGACCTAATGCCCACTCCCTCTTAAAATGCTCAGTAACACCTTTCGTTTGATACCCATATCGTACAAACATTCTAGAGTCACCCTTGGTCCACCTTTATGGCGATATCTCGAAAAGGCGTCCACCTATAGAACTAAGGATTACTCCCTTTTAAAATACTCATTACCACCTTTCATTTGATACCCATATCGTACAAACACATTCTAGAGTCACCCTGGCCCACCCTAATGGCGATATCTCGAAAAGGCGTCCACCTATAGACCTAATGCCCACTCCCTCTTAAAATGCTCAGTAACATCTTTAGTTTGATACCCATATCGTACAAACATTCTAGAGTCACCCTTGGTCCACCTTTATGGCGATATCTCGAAAAGGCGTCCACCTATAGAACTAAGGATTACTCCCTTTTAAAATACTCATTACCACCTTTCATTTGATACCCATATCGTACAAACACATTCTAGAGTCACCCCTGGTCCACCTTAATGGCGATATCTCGAAAAGGCGTCCATCGATAGACCTAAGGCCCACTCCCTCTTAAAATGCTCAGTAACACCTTTCATTTGATACCCATATCGTACAAACAAATTCTAGAGTCAGCCCTGGTGCACGATATTCCTAAATGGCGTCCATCCATAGAACTATGGCCTACTCTCTCTTAAAATACTCTTTAATACCTTCCATTTGATACACATGTCATACAACCACATTCCAGGGTTACCCTAGGTTCATTTTCCTACATGGTGATTTTCCTTATTTTGTCTCCATAGCTCTCAACTGAGTATGTAATGTTCGGTTACACCCGAACTTAGCCTTCCTTACTTGTTTTTATTTTGTTTTGGTTAGTTGATCGCAGCAACTGATGAAGACACTACGTGTGTGTCGAAACAATTGTTTTGCTCTTGTATTTTTAATTTAATAAAGACAAAAACAATAAATATATTGTTTAAACGACTTTAAGGTGTATCAATTTTATATTGTCGTGGGTGTGAGTCGTTTACCGCTCTAAACTAACTATTTAGTTATGTCCGTCTGTCCGTCCGACCGTATGTCTGTTTGAACGCAAAATAGTCCCTCAAATTTTGAGATATCTCAATGAAATTTGGCACAAGGATGTATTTTTTTATTATATTAGACATTTGTGGGATCCGGTAGGATCGGACCACTATAACATATATCTCCCATACAACCGATCGTTCAGATAAGACGATTTTGGTCATTCCTGTCGCAATTTAGAAAGTATAAACGTGAAACTCGGTGATATATATTCTAATATATCATAGAAGATATCCTGAAAAAATCACTTTAATCGAAGCTATATATAGTTATATCCCATACAACCGATCGTTTTGGCCATATCTCCCTTAGTTTCCAATATAAAAACGTGAAACTTGGTGATATATATTCTAATATATCATAGAAGATTTCCTGTAAAAATTATTTCGATCGGAGCTATATATAATATATATCCCATACAACCGATCGTTCAGATAAGGGGGTTTTTTGCCATTTTTTATTTTATATTTATCTTAAAAATCGTCTAGGTATATACATCTGTTCACTATATATTTCTTATCTTATACATCCGATTATTTGGAGATTACGAACGGGATAAGATTATCGTTCAGCCCCATTCGTGAAAGGTATGAAGTCTTCGGCACAGCCGAAGACAGTCCCGTCCTTACTTATTTTTATTTCAGGAGGGTCTTTAATTGTTCCATGTGCAAATTTTAAACCGAATTTCAAAAGCAACGAATATTGATAATGATCTTTTGCCTCGGCCTTCGAACAGTGAGGAGACAATAAAAACATCAAACAAAAATGTATGTTTACATGAATCCGAAATCGTAAAGTTTTCGTGGTGGCACTGATGAAGGTTCATCTTCGAAAAGTCTTCCAACAATACAATGATCGTCATGACGAGGTATTTCCTACCTCATTGTTAAACAGAATCTTGCCAAATGGTGAGAAAGTGGAGCGTGACTGGTTAGTGTGGAGTGGCAGTAGCAATGCGCTTTATTGCCTACCATGTCGGCTGTTAAGCACCAATAATTTATTAAATATTCGAAATTCCAGGTAAGGAAGAAGCTATACGATAAAGTGCCATCACACGAAAATAGTCAAGATCACATTAAATGTTATATTCAATGGCGATGTTTACAAAATCTAATTCAAAAGGAGGCTACAATTGATACACTTATCGATGAACAGCTAATCACTGAAACTCAAAAGTGGAAAGAAATTTTATATAGAATTTTGGACACTATTTTATTTTTGGGTGAAAGAGGCCTAGCTTTCAAAGGCGAAAGTAATATATCTTGGTGAACGCAACGATGGACATTTTTTGGGCATCTAAGATCTCATAAGCCATTATGATCCGATACTTAGAGATCATTTGGAGAAAGTTAGGATTTCACAACAGCAGCACAAACTTTTACAAGTTCACTATCTTTCCCCAGACATTCAGAACGAGTTTATAGAAATTTGTGCAAAACACGTGAGGGAAACTATATTAGATCAACGCAAGAAAGCCAAGAATTTTGCTGTTATCGTTGCGTCAAAGTTTCCGGAAATGAGAAATTAGAGCGAGACGTTTTCCTTTTTGTGGTAAATTGAAGACATGGATGAAACTACGGTTCGGGCGAGCGGAGAAAAATTTGTCGAAAAATACAAGTCAGGCATTTCTCAAAGCTTAAAGCTCAAAGCCACTCTTTGATATCCGAACCCTTTATATTGAATTGAAAGATTATTTGAAACAATATGTGCCTGTTAAAAGAGAATTTTATTTCTACGTTACAATAAAATAGTAAAAATAATAAATATTCTGTGTTAATTTTTTTTTCAGCTCTTAGTCCAAAAATCATTCAGTTGATGTGGCAAAAATTTTTTTGATGTAATCCATCAATAATGATTCATGAATGAGACGTCATTAATTCAAATTAATCAAATGTATTAGTGGATTTTCTATAGGGGGCCCGTAAATTGTTTTTTCTCTACGGCCCTGCATACCGGTGGTGAATCCTGCTTATTTAGCAACGGAGGCTCTGGCGATCCCAAGTTCCTCATGGAAATAGGAGGTGGGGGACGGGATGGCCTAGAAGGTTAAATATGGTCATATTAAATCTTTCCCGAGACGGTCGGGCTTGTACCTTAATGGTGCTTGTTACCCGAACGTACCGGATCTATATCCAGCAAAGGACCATTAACAGTGTTAAAAATCCTTAAAACCTTCGTGTAGTGTGTCAGAAAGTCAGAGAAAGACTCAACAGTACTACATGCATTGAAAATATTACATCGATTGTGAAGTTTATCCTTTACTATGAAAGCCTTTTTTAGTGGGAAGCCTCACAGAACATAACGTATATAAATATATAACGTGGAGGCGGCCTGCAGTTTGTTAATGCTCAGTTTAAAGGGAGCTTTGAAAACTATTGTAACGAATTTACTGCAATTTCCCTTATTTGCAATCTTCTGCTAACGTTCGAATCACTAAACTACCACTATTCAATAATGCAAAATGGCCTTTATTAAAGTACTTTCAAAAATAACACTGCTACTGCTCGACAGATGGAATGCTTAAATCAAACTGATTGTCGCGCCTCTACTGTTGGTGCTTTTATACCCTGTGATTTCTCGTTTGCATACTTCTAGGCTCTTCCAGAATTTACTTAGTTACTGCCATATAATTATAACTACAGTTGCGCGTGTACAGCTTCTCATATGCGCGTGGATTTGTGAGCGACACTTCCACAATTATAATTGCATACTTTTAGGAGCATCTCAGATAAGATATCTGCATGTGTTTGTGCGTCTCTTCTCCGCTGCGTGTACGTACATATGTGTATACATAATGATTGATCTATTGATGTGCATACAAGTCACTGCTTAGCATAGGCTTAGAGATGATAGTATGCCTTAGTGTTGCTAATATTCGTCACACTGCCCTCCACCTAAGTCAGATCGTCCCGATCAGACAAATCTCTCGATCTAACCGCTGCTAGCCTCTCCAAATGAACCACCCTTCTATTTCGTGGCTTCCCAATTGTTTTTATGCGGTAGATGACATCACTTACTTACTTACTTAATTGGCGCTTAACCGTCTAAACGGTTATGGCCGTCCAACAAGGCGCGCCAGTCGCTCCTTCGCTCCGCCAACCGGCGCCAATTGGTCACACCAAGGGAGTTTAAATCGTTTTCCACCTGGTCCTTCCAACGGAGTGGGGGCCGCCCTCTACCTCTGCTTCCATAGGCGGGTTCCGATAGAAACACTTTCTTGGCCGGAGCATCATCTTTCATTCGCATAACATGGCCTAGCCAGCGCAGCCGCTGCGTTTTAATTCGCTGGACTATGTTGATGTCTGCGTATAGCTCGTACAGCTCATCATTAAATCTTCTTCGGTACTCGCCATCGGCAACGCGTAGAGGTCCATAAATCTTTCGAAGAACTTTTCTCTCGAACACTCCCAAAGCCGCTTCATCTGCTGTTGTCATGGTCCATGCTTCTGCCCCATATAGCAGGACGGGTACGATAAGTGACTTGTAGAGTATGATTTTCGTTCGCCGAGAGAGGACTTTACTTTTCAATTGCCTACCTAGTCCAAAGTAGCATTTATTGGCAAGATTGATTCTTCGCTGGATTTCAGTGCTGATGTTGTTGCTAGTGTTGATGCTGGTTCCCAAATAAACGAAGTCTTTTACTATTTCGAAATTATGGCTGCCAACAGTAGCGTGGTTGCCAAGGCGCATATGCGCTGACTCTTTGCTCGATGACAGCAGGTACTTCGTTTTGTCCTCGTTCACCATCAAACCCATCTTTACCGCTTCTTTTTCCAGCTTGGAGTAAGCAGAACTAACAGCGCGGGTGTTTAGGCCGATGATATCAATGTCATCAGCATATGCCAGTAATTGCACGCTTTTATAGTATATTGTTCCAGTGCGGTTAAGTTCTGCAGCTAGTATAATTTTCTCCAGCATCAAATTAAAGAAATCGCACGATAGGGGGTCACCCTGTCTGAAACCTCGTTTAGTTTCGAACGGCTCGGAGAGGTCCTTCCCAATTCTGACTGAGCTGATGGTGTTGCTCAACGTCATTTTGCACAGCCGTATAAGTTTTGCGGGGAAACCAAATTCAGACATAGCGGCATATAGGCAGCTCCTTTTCGTGCTGTCGAAGGCGGCTTTAAAGTCGACGAAGAGGTGATGTGTGTCGATTCTCTTTTCACGGGTTTTTTCCAAGATTTGGCGCATTGTGAAAATCTGGTCGATGGTAGATTTACCAGGTCTGAAGCCGCACTGATAAGGTCCAATCAGCCGGTTCACGGTGGGCTTCAATCTTTCGCACAATACACTTGAAAGGACCTTATATGCGATATTAAGAAGGCTGATTCCACGATAGTTGGTGCATTTTGCAGTATCCCCCTTCTTGTGGACTGGGCAAAGAACACTTAGATTCCAACCGTCGGGCATGCTTTCGTCCGCCCATATTTTGCTAAGAAGCTGCTGCATGCGCCTTACCAACTCCTCGCCGCCGAACTTGAATAGCTCCGCCGGCAATCCATCAGCGCCCACGGCCTTGTTGTTTTTCAATCTGGTTATTGCTATTCTAACTTCGTCATAATCGGGCGGGGGGACATATATTCCATCATCATCGATTGCGGGATCGGGTTCTTCATCTCTGCGCGGTGAATTGCTGCCTCCATTTAGGAGAGCAGAGAAGTGTTCCCTCCATAATCTAAGATGACATCACTGATCCTCTTCACAACTCTGTACGGGCCTTCCCAACTGCACCGATATTTGGATGGAACACCTTTCCGCCGGTGAGGGTTGTATAGCAGTACCAAATCTCCCTCCAAGAAACCTTCCGAATTAAAGTTCTTGCCATGCCTGTGTCTCATCTTACTATTCATTACCCTGGGCCGCTCCCTCACACTCTGTTCTTTGGCCAATGAAGAACTACTTCGCAGAGGTTGATCTTGACGGATTGACTTTGTATCATCAGTATCGTCTTGACGTTTCACAACAGTAGTGCGCGCTGGCCTGAAACCACCCTTGCATTCTTTCTGGAAAATTCGTTCCTTCGGTTTTGTGCATCCATTTGTTTTTGTCAATGCCAGCGTTTCTCTCGCAGGTATTTTTGATTTCGCTTTATTTGGCCCATTCGATCCATCAACCTTTGACTTTCGTGGTCTTTGTCGAGTCTTCTCCACTAGTACTCGATTACTACTGAACCCTTTCGCCAAACTGAAGTTTAGTGGTATATCCTGGTTCTTATAACGCATAATCCTTCTCTGCATGTCGATCCTGATGTCATGGTCAACTAAGAAGTCCACTTCCAATATGACTTCATCAATAATCTCCGCTACAACGAATTTGTATAGAACCATGACCTCCCCAATTAAGACTTCAAATACCACTTCTCCCTGGACTTGGTTACACTCGCCAGTAATCGTACGCAATCTTGCGCTAGGTAATGGCTTTACTCTCCTGTTGACCAAATCAGATCGGATCAAGGAATGAGATGCGCCCGTATCGACAGTCAGTACACGTTCTTTGCCATCCACATTTCCTCTGACGTTAAGACTACTCGATGTTCTTCCAATTTGCGAGACAGATATCACAGGACATTCAACAGCTGGAGCTAGCTCTCGATTTTACATCTGGCACGCTGTTGCTCATCTCCTCCCGCTTTGCGTGTACGGCGATCCAAGTTGGAACTACCAGGACCGGTGCTGCAATGACGTGCAATGTGACTTGGGTTACCGCACTTGAAACACTTCATAACTCCGGCATTTTTCTGTTGTAACCCCTTCAGTGCTTCCAAAATTGTGTCTACCCAGTCTGGTCTTTCCACTTCCACGCGATGAGCTTTGTACTCTGGCTTACTGAAAAGTGAGGCTGTTTCCTGAGTCAGTGCATGCGATACCGTTTCAGCAAATGTTAATTTTGGATTCGCATATGTAGCTCGTTTCCCTACCACATCTCGTATGCCATTTATGAAGTTCTAGATTTTTACCCTCTCGGTGTATTCCACGGGTGCGTCCGCATTTGCTAGATGTGCCAGCCTTTCAACATCCGACGCAAACTCTTGGAATGTTTCACCAGGCCTCTGGAATCGGTTCAGTAACTCCATTTGGTATATCTGCCTCCTATGCTCGGTTCCGTATCGTCTCTCTAGAGCGCCCATCAATGCTTCATAACAGTTTCGTTCGCACTCTGGATTAGTCTGTAAAATTTCAGCTGCAGGCCCTTTCAATGCTACGAACAGTGCAGCAACTTTATCTTCAGCATTCCAGTTGTTCACTGCTGACGTCTTCTCAAATCGAAGCTTGAATACCTGGAAAGGAACAGAGCCGTCAAAAGATGGATTTTTTACCTTCGGATTGCTCGCTGGAACAGCTGGGCGATTTAGCTGTAACTTTTGCATAAGACCTTTAAACGCTGCTATCTCGGCATAAATTTTGTCCTCGAGTTGTAAAATTTTTGCATCCTGCTCTTCCAGTTTCGCAAAGAGGTGCGATGATACCTGTTCCGAAATTTGTGTCGACATTCCAGATATACGTGCCTTTTGCGCTTCCATTTGAGATGACATATATGTCTTCTGTTCTTCCAATTGAGATGAAATTTGCGACGCCATTTCTGAAATGCGTGCCTCCTGTGACGCCAGCTGAGATGCCATTGTCGATGTTTGTGCAGATATTGTACTCGTCACTGTCTGCGGTGTTTCGTGTTTTTCTTCCATTTTTGTTGTTGTTTTGCCGCTATCAAAATGAAAAACATACTCCTCAGCATTGATTCCTTCAATTACTATAGCTACACTTAGTCGTCTTTGTAGCTGAGATTTATTGCCAAAAGTAGCCAATCCACGGACTTCCAACTCCTCCTTCAGTTGCTGGATCGTCAACTCACTCAACTTTGCCATGTCCAAGTTGTATTCCCAATCTTCGGAATTTATTCAACAATTCCTCTTCTGACACCAATTGTAACGAATTTACTGCAATCCCCTTATTTGCAATCTTCTGCTAACGTTCGAATCACTAAACTGTTGAATAAATGACACCACTATTCAATAATGCAAAATGGTCTTTATTAAAGTACTTTCAAAAATAACACTGCTCCTGCTCGACAGATGGAATGCTTAAATCAAACTGATTGCCGCGCCTCTACTGTTGGTGCTTTTATACTCTGTGATTTCTCGTTTGCATACTTCTAGGCTCTTCCAAAATTTACTTAGTCACTGCCATATAATTATAACTACAGATGCACGTGTATAGCTTCTCATATGCGCGTGTATTTCTGAGCGACACTTCCACAATTATAATTGTATACTTTTGGGAGCATCTCAGATAAGATATCTGCATGTGTTTGTGTGTCTCTTCTCCGCTGCGTGTACGTACGTATGTGTAGACATAATGATTGATCTATTGATGTGCATACAAGTCACTGCTTAGCATCGGCTTAGAGATGATAGTATCCCTTAGTGTCGCTAATATTCGTCACAATATGTTGTTGTTGTTGTTGTTGTAGTGATAAGGTTTGTCCCCGAAGGCTTTGGGGGTGTTATCGATGTGATGGTCCTTTGCCAGATACAGATCCGGTACGCTCCGGTAACACAGCACCATTAAGGTGCTAGCCCGACCATCTCGAGAGCGATTTATATGACCACATCAAACTTTCAGGCCATAACTCCCTCCCCACCCCCTAGTTCCATGAGGAGCTTGAGGTCGCCAGAGCCTCGTCTGTAAGTGAAACAGGATTCGCCACAGGTAGGAGAGGTTGACAATTGGGTTTGGAGAAGCTATATATTGCGCTGGCAACCTGAAAGGATTGCGCTACACCGCCCCTTGAATCTGGTATTTTAGTCGCCTCTTACGACAGGCATACCTACCGCGGGTATATTCTGACCCCCTAACCCGCTGGGGGTCTTTGAAAACCATCCTACCACCCCTTGACAGCCATCCCACACGCAGACCTAGTGGCTGAGAACATATCGCTAAAAACTGCAAGCGCTAAATGCCTGCAAATTACGCCAGAAAGTCTGAATGATTTATATTAAGTTTGGCAGACGAGAGCAAAATGTATATTTTTCCAAAATTTGGTGCTCCACTTCGGTGGGAACCGTGCCTTTTTACTTATTTTCTAAGCGTTATAACTCTACGTATTGTGGCGAATATTAGCATCACTATGATGTTAGTAAATAATCAAAAACAGCAAGCAGCCACACTTATGTACACGTACACATTAAAGCAAGGAGCCACACTCATGTACAATTCAACGAAGAATATTCCATACACATAGCCAGCAGCTTGAAGGGGAGAGATTATTTCACATGCTTATATGTAGCCGGCAACTAAGAGCAGAAGTTGTTACTCACACATACACACGCATATGGCTAAGAGAAAACCATAAACTACAGATATACATGTATATAGATAAATATCCAAGCCTGAGGTACAACTGTACTAGAAGGAATGCTCGTGAAACGTCTAGACCTTAAGATAAATGGGCGAACGAGGTAACCGAGAGTATAAAGGCAGCGCAAGCTGACGAATCAGTAATCAGTTGGATTTAAACACGCTATTAGTGAAGTACTACTCCCAAAGTAGTCTAAATATATACCATTTTGAAATACTGAATATTGGAGTTATTTATTCGACAGTTCAGCGATTCGAACGATAACAGAAGGTGAATAATTATCAGGAACTCCAAAAATTCGTTATAGTATATTGCCCGCGACCAATGATATTAAGTAGGCATATTTATGATATGAATCGAGGTGTAAAAAACTTTGGGCAAGTGGCATCGCCATTTTGGAATTATTTCGCGTCTATCTCCAATATCCGAGTCATATCTAGAATACCGGGATCGTTGCGGACTATTTTGGGAATTTTTGACTATTTTCGGAAACACTTCTGCAACATTTCGGGATTATCTTTGAGATCAGTTGGTGTCCATTTTCGCATGTGTTCGGTTTCGAGGTCAATGCTTTACTATTTCCATATCATTCGGAATCATTTCGGGATTGCTTAAGGATCATTTGTGGATTGTATTTATTCCAGAATTTCGTTATTGGTTTATTGTATATTTGGGATCATTTCAGATAGCCAAGAGTCTGTGAACTTCCGGCTATATTTCATTTCATTTCATTTATTTATTGACAGTATTAGCACAATAAGACCTTGTATGATCTTTTATAGTGCAACAATGGTTACATAATAATGAGTATAATTTTTATACTCAGTTGAGCAGAGCTCACAGAGTACATTAAGTTTGATTGGATAACGGTTGGTTGTACATATATAAAGGAATCGAGATAGATATAGACTTCCATATATCAAAATAATCAGGATCGAAAAAAAATTTGATTGAGCCATGTCCGTCCGTCCGTCCGTCCGTCCGTCCGTCCGTTAACACGATAACTTGAGTAAATTTTGAGGTATCTTGATGAAATTTGGTATGTAGGTTACTGAGCACTCATCTCAGATCGCTATTTAAAATGAACGATATCGGACTATAACCACGCCCACTTTTTCGATATCGAAAATTTCGAAAAACAGAAAAAGTGCGATAATTCATTACAAAAGACCGATAAAGCGACGAAACTTGGTAGATGAGTTGAACTTATGACGCAAAATATAAAATTAGTAAAATTTTGGACAATGGGCGTGGCACCGCCCACTTTTTAAAGAAGGTAATTTAAAACTTTTGCAAGCTGTAATTTGGCAGTCGTTGAAGATATCATGATGAAATTTGGCAGGAACGTTACCCTTATTACTGTATGTACGCTTAATAAAAATTAGCAAAATCGGAGAAGGACCACGCCCACTTTTAAAAAAAAAAATTTTTTAAAGTAAAATTTTAACAAAAAATTTAATATCTTTACAGTATATAAGTAAATTATGTCAAGATTCAACTCCAGTAATGATATGGTGCAACAAAATACAAAAATAAAAGAAAATTTAAAAATGGGCGTGGCTCCGCCCTTTTTCATTTAATTTGTCTAGGATACTTTTAATGCCATAAATCGAACAAAAATTAACCAATCCTTTTGAAATTTGGTAGGGGCATAGATTTTATGGCGTTAACTGTTTTCTGTGAAAATGGGCGAAATCGGTTGATGCCACGCCCAGTTTTTATACACAGTCGTCCGTCTGTCCTTCCGCATGGCCGTTAACACGATAACTTGAGCAAAAATCGATATATCTTTACTAAACTCAGTTCACGTACTTATCTGAACCCACTTTACCTTGGTATGAAAAATGAACGAAATCCGACTATGACCACGCCCACTTTTTCGATATCGAAAATTGCGAAAAATGAAAAAAATGCCATAATTCTATACCAAATACGAAAAAAGGGATGAAACATGGTAAGGTAATTGGATTGTTTATTGACGCGAAATATAACTTTAGAAAAAACTTTATAAAATTGTTGTGACACCTACCATATTAAGTAGAAGAAAATGAAAAAGTTCTGCAGGGCGAAATAAAACACCCTTAAAATCTTGCCAGGTATTACATATATAAATAAATTAGCGGTATCCAACCGATAATGTTCTGGGTCACCCTAGTCCACATTTTGGTCGATATCTGGAAAACGCCTTCACATATACAACTACCACCACTCCCTTTTAAAACTCTCATTAATACCTTTAATTTGATACCCATATCGTACAAACTCATTCTAGAGTCACCCCTAGTCCACCTTTATGGCGATATCTCGAAAAGGCGTCCACCTATAGAACTAAGCCCCACACCCTTTTAAAATACTCATTAACACCTTTCTGTTGATACCCATATTGTACAAACAAATTCTAGGGTCACCCCTGCTTCACCTTTCTGGCGATATCTCGAAACGGCGTCCACCTATGGAACTAAGGAATACTCCCTTTTAAAATACTCATTATCACCTTTCTTTTGATGCCCATATTGTACAAACAAATTCTAGGGTCACCCCTGGTCCACCTTTATGGCGATATCTCGAAAATGCGACCACCTATACAACAACCACCACTCCCTTTTAAAACCCTCATTCATACCTTTAATTTGATATCCATATCGTACAAACACATTCTAGAGTCACCCCTGGTCCACCTTTGTGGCGATATTCCGAAAAGGTGTCCACCTATAGAACTAAGCCCCACACCCTTTTAAAATACTCATTAACACCTTTCTTTTGATACCCATATTGTACAAACAAATTCTAGGGTCACCCCTGGTCCACCTTTATGGCGATATCTCGAAACGGCGTCCACCTATGGAACTAAGGATTACTCCCTTTTAAAATATTCATTAACAGCTTTCTTTTGATACCCATATTGTACAAACAAATTCTAGGGTCACCCCTGGTCCACCTTTATGGCGATATCTCGAAACGGCGTCCACCTATGGAACTAAGGATTACTCCCTTTTAAAATACTCATTAATACCTTTAATTTGATATCCATATCGTACAAACGCGTTCTAGAGTCACCCCTGGTCCACCTTTATGGCGATATTTCGAAAAGGCGACCACCTATACAACAACCACCACTCCCTTTTAAAATCCTCATTAATACCTTTAATTTGATATCCATATCGTACAAACACATTCTAGGGTCACCCCCGGTCCACTTTTATGGCGATATTTCGAAACGGCATCCACCTATAGAACTAAGGCCCACTCCCTTTTAAAATACTCATTAACACCATTCGTTTGATGCCCATATTGAACAAACAAATTCTAGGGTCACCCCTGGTCCACCTTTATGGCGATATCTTGAAACGGCGTCCACCTATGGAACTAAGGATTACTCCCTTTTAAAATACTCATTAACACCTTTCATTTGATACCCCTATCGTACAAACGAATTCTAGAGTCACCCCTGGTCCACCTTTATGACGATATCTCGAAACGGCGTCCACCTATAGAACTAAGGCCCACTCCCTTTTAAAATACTCATTAACACCTTTCGTTTGATGCCCATATTGTGCAAAAGCATTCTAGAGTCACCCCTGGTCCATCTTTACGGCGATATCTCGAAAAGGCGTCCATCTATAGAACTTAGGTCCACGCCCTTTTAAAATACTCATTAATACCTTTCATTTGATACCCATATCGTACAAACGCATTCTAGAGTCAACCCTGATCCACCTTTATGGCTATATCCCTAAATGGCGTCCACCTATAGAACTATGGCGCACTCCCTCATAAAATACTCTTTAATGCCTTTCATTTGATACACATGTCATACAAACACATTCCAGGGTTTCCCTCGGTTCATTTTCCTACATGGTTATTTTCCCTTATGTTGTCACCATAGCTCTCAACTGAGTATGTAATGTTCGGTTACACCCGAACTTAACCTTCCTTACTTGTTTAAAACTTAAAACTTAAAAATGTATATATTATTCCATAAAGTAACAAAAGTGAAAATATATAAACTTCTTGTTGTTTTATTTGGAGCTTTTCGGCCGGTTTATCTCAATAAAATCTAGTTTTTTATTTCAATCAACGCGTTTCGACGCATATTCGCGTCTTCATCAGGATTCTAATTTATTTTTTACAGCATACAGCAACAAATACATACAGCGATGAACTTCAAAGAAGACGTCGACAACATAAACTGCGCTTATGTCACAACGATCAAAGCCAATGCAAAAGATTGACGAATAAAGACGTGCTGTGCGGCTTAACTTTTTTACAAAATGTATCTGTTTGTTAATAGCCGTGTTTTTTAACACGCGCGTATACGTTTCGTTTGCGCGTGTTAAAAAACGCCTATCTTCGCTTAGATAATGCTTAGGAGACCCATCTAGCGGCTGTGGTAAAACAACTAGCTACAGCAACAGGGTGTACCGAAAAGCGGAGACGCAACGCTCTGATGGCCATAGGGTATAACATATAGCTGAATCAGTTGCGATGAATTGTGGACACACATATAATACATAGAATTAGTGTACAGGGTGAAACAAAGACACATATTTCAGTTACATCTGAGTATAATGCGTATTGAAATTTAGTAGGACAAAATTTATGCGCAGCAATTTCAGAGGTGTATTTATAGTTTGTCTCTTAGCAGTCAATATAAAGTTTAAGCGTAAACGGATATACGCGTGTTAAAAAACACGGCTAATGTTATGTGTATAATATACACTGTATATGTATATGTTTATATGTGCTCAACAACTAGACGAATTTAATGTTGTCAATAATGTAAGTTTGGTGAAATGTAAAATCAGTTTTATATGTAACATATTAATTTGCCTGTATTTAATAACTTTGTTTTTCGTATTTTCTAAAAAATAAATTAGAATCCTGATGAACACGCGAATATGCGTCGAAACGCGTTGATTTAAATAAAAAAGTAGATTTTATTGAGATAAACCGGCCGAAAAGCCACAAATAAAACAACAAGAAGTTTAACTAAAATACTTGGCCCTACAAAATTATTTATGAAAATATATAAGTTTAACAAGAATTGTGACAGACATTTAGCAACAATGATTGACTAGATTAATAAGTAGCTAAACTCAGATTCTAATTTGTATAAGCTTTACCAAAGAAAGAAAATATAACATTCTTAAGGTTGCTTCTACTTAAGCTATTGCGAACCGAGTTGGGTATAGAGTTCCAAATGCGGATAGCATTGACAAAGAAAAGTCTTGCAGAGTTTAGATAATTGTAGATGGGCACGATCAAGTCATTTATGCGAGCAGATCTAGAGAATGTTAGCTTGTTATATAAATAAGTAGGCATTTTATCAGCAATCACACGACACAAAAATATACAGTTCCTTGCCTTAAGATACTCAGATATTTCACAACCCAAGAGACTCGTTCGCCACGCTGATATATGATCATATTTAGCCAACCCGAAGACATACCCCGTGATATGATTAAAGGCGACATCAATCTTATGTGCCGATTTTTAATCTAATTTGCTGTATATACAATCCGAATAGCAGATAATTGGTAGTATTAATTGTATAGCAAGCCGCTTCCTAATTCCAAGAGGGGTGAAGGGGGCAGACATTCGTAGATTACGTAGAGTGTAGTAAACTTTACTGATAACAGCGTTAATATGATCATCACAAGAGAGACTAGAGTTAATAACAGATTCTTTACTTTAGACCCGTACTTAAGGCATTTACTATTGATATATAAAGCTGGTAGATTTGATGAGTTAATTTGCCTTTTAGATATAGGTAGCACATACGATTTATCACTATTAAGGGAAAGATATGTTTTTGAAAAAGTTTGGGCTCCGCATCTCTGGGAACAGGAATCATTTTGCGACAATCCCCGGTTAATATTGGAGTTGTTTTACGGTAACACTTAAATTATTCCGGATTTATTCGGGACTACTTTTGTATAATTTTCGGAATTATTTCGGGATTTCTAGATCACTTGGGGACGATTTCGGGGTTTGAGTTTGTGTGCGCGATCATATTAGTTGAACTGGCCGGTCCATGAGGACCTCGCATAGACTGAATGAGTCCGTAGTGTTGATTATATTAATATCCATACCGAAATCCATTTCGGGAGTGCGCACGGGATCATTTCGTCATTGTTCTCGAGACGATTTGAGACCAATTGGCGGCCATTTTGCGATAATTTAGAGGTTGATTTCGAAATTGTTTTCACCATCTTTTTGGAATCACTAGAATAACATCACTAGGATCAATTTTCGGGACTGTTTCGGAGCAATATTTGGAATCGTTTGTGAGAATGTTTTCTGAATCGCGTGGGTTTCATTTTAGAACCTTTTCGGTTCTGTCGCCATGTAATTTCAGGACTGTTTCGGAATTATTTTCAGGTAATTTGTAGGATGTTCGGCATCATGTCAGTATTGTTTTCGATATCAATTGGGACTATTTGGAAATCATTACGGAGCTATCATCGGTACATTGTGGAACTATTTTGAGATCATTTCAAACGTATTTAGGAATTGTTTTCGTGATAATTACAGGATTGTATTCGGGATTATTTGAAAACTATTTCGGAATTATCTCCGAATCTTTACGGCAGTATTTCGAAATTGTTTTCAGGGTAATTTCGTCGCTCTGGATTTTTTTTTATACTCAGCTGAGCAAAGCTCACAGAGTATATAATTTTATTCGCATAACGGTCCCCGTAACGGCATACACTAATCGAGAGAGATATAGACTTCTATATATCAAAATGACCTTTGCGGAAAAAGAAATTCATGTCCGTCCGTCTGTCCGTAAACACGATAACTTGAGTAAATTTTGAGGTATCTTAATGAAATTAGGTATGCAAGTTCCTGAGCCCTCATCTCAGATCGCTATTTAAAATGAACGAAATCGGACTATAACCACGTCCACTTTTTCGATATCAAAAATTTCGAAAAACCGAAAAAGTGCGATAATTCATCACCCAAGACGGATAAAGCGATGAAACTTGGTAGGTGGGTTGACCTTATGACGCAGATTAGAAAACTAGTAAAATTTTTGACAATGGGCGTGGCACCGCCTACTTTTAAAAGAATGTAATTTAAAAGTTGGCAGCTGAGTATGTAATGTTCGGTTACACCTGAACTTAGCCTTCCTTACTTGTTTTGTAATCATTATGTGAGTATAATCAACCTAGACCAAAACTCGGTATGAGGCTCGTATACACACATACATATGTACACAGAATTTTGAACTACTCCTCATGACTTCAACAAACAATGCGAAAATATTAATGACTGCGACTTGCTACTCGAAAAAATATGCAACCACACAAAACATTAAAACGGACCCGCTTCTCTTACTTGGCACTTCGCGTCAGATCCTTTTTGAACACTTCATGACGGCCCCCTACTCGCCATACTCTAAGCATATCTACTGTCAAATCTTAAAATCTTATTTATAATTTTCTACCGATAAGATAGTAAATTTGCGACTGAGTTTCAATTTTATTAAGTATATTTTAAACGATGCTGTAATATAAGCGCAAGCCTGCAATCCGAAAGTCGAGGAGTTGATGACAATTTTATTTGCCCAAGGCGTTTTGGAATTACGTTAAGCCCAAAATATTATGCTCGATTACTCCTAAATTATGCTTCATTATGCGGCTAATCTACTTGCTGGCTTTTCCCGCTTCTACTTCGTTACGAAGATGGAATTCCCACAGGAGTGCCTCTCAACGGTTGACTCTCCTATTAACTTTGGTGCGTTAACGCTTACCATTGATGATGAGGTGTCGGCTTAACGTTGTTGTTGTTGTAAAATACTGTGGCGAATTTTAGCATCACTAAGCTGTTAGTAAATAAAGGCACAACAACAATAAAGCAAGCTGCCACTTTCGTGTACATGAACGCATGAATTTGATCCATTTACACGTGTACATATGTACATGAAAGGTGACGAAGAATAACTCACGCACACACATGTAGTCATCAGCAGAAGTGGGTTCTCACACATACACACGCATATTGCTGGTAACCAAGCAGAAGATTCTAGAAGGTGAAACGTCTAGACCTTTGGAGAAATATGCGGACAAGGCAACGGAGAGTCTAAAAGCAGCGAAAACTGAGGAATGACTAATAAGTTTGATTTAAACACGCTATCAGTCACGAAGTGAAGTATAATTATACAGAATATTGGAGTTATTTATTCAACAGTCACACTCTTAATTCGTTTACGGCCTAGTAGAGTGTGCTACAGGGTAGCGTCCGGGTCATTATTTTTGAAGTTTTCATAAACGATATTTCCACCTTCTGCCAGCACCCTAACTTTCTGTATAGATTACATCATTGTCATTTAAACGTTTGCAGGGTTCGTCATCACTAAAGGCTTGTCGTCTTATCCAAGGTTTTAATTGTTTTTTTATTGGAGTGTGGTTTATGTGGCGGGTTCCAGGTCCAGCGCACAACCCGCTCAGCGGGGATGCAAACATTTCTTGCACGTTTATATAGGGATCCGCTTGATCCAGACACACACCCGCTTATAGCCGCACCTTGTGGTAATTAGACGCTGCTCATGAAGTCCCCAGCTAGCTCTCAAACCGATTGATGGAATGGCCTAGCTAAGTACATATAATTACTTATTTATTTCAAGGTAGTTCTTATCTACGTAAATTTAACATTTTTGATGTCATTCTTTTTTGAAAGTTTAAGCAGTAAAACAAGTTTTTAGTTCTCCTATTTACACCAAGGTACATACATATGTATATTCATTGTTATTTTTGCTTAAGTTCAAGGATAATGGATTATGCAATATCTTTGGTGTGTTGGCATCTATTGTGAGTGAAAATAAATTACATACATATGTAACTACATAGGCAGATGGTAGATGTAAACAAACACCAAAATGGGAAGGTGACCTGAACATAATCACTTGCTTGTAGAACTTACGAATGTATCAGGGTTGCCAAATACTGGATTGTTTATTAAGGTTTGCATCGAAAACTAGAATAAACGTTGGTGAAATGTACGTACAGTCGGTTAACAAATTCGCATAATATTTTCGAGCAGTTTTTTTATACCTTTCATGAAAATTAAATGGTATATTAAGTTTGTCACGAACCTCAAAATTATAGGTCCTTAAAGGAAAATAGATAGACCTACCAATAAGTATACATAAATGATCAGAATAAAGAGCTGAGTTTATTTAACCATGTCCGTCTGTCTGTTTATATGCAAACTAGTCCCTCAATTTTTGAGATATCTTGATAAAATTTGGTGAGCGGGTATATTTAGGTGTCCGATTTGACATTTGTCAGAACCGGCCATGATTTATTTTGTCAAATGCTATTCTATATCTAGAAAACCACAAAAAGCTTCTCCCCCACAATCTTCGCAAAGCGATGATGCTGTGGGTTTACCTGTTTACCTGCATGGCAGGATGCAGGGGTAGTTACCATAGTGTCCCGGTAGATCCATTGATTAACTATGCTATTAAATCTCCCTAGTCTTTGTAGTTTTGTCAACTCGTGAAATCTGACACTGTCACCGACCAAATCCTTATGCTACCTTATTAACAACATACGCAGAGCAAATGTCGACCATATGGGACTCAAATTTCAATCCTTCTGTAATTTCCTCCAACGGGTGAGGGACCTTAGAATATACTCGCGGTAAGTATGCGTATGCGTAAGAGGTAACTGAAGTACCTGATGGATCTAGGGGTGGGAGGGCGTTATGGCATACTAGATTTCATGTGGTCATTCCAAATCGTTCCCGAGATGGTCGGACTTGTACCTTTATGGTGTTTGTTACCAGAACGCACCGGATCTGCATCCGGCAAAGGATCGTTAACACTCTCCAAGGCCTTCGGGGAGTGTCCTTATCGCTACAACAACAATGAAAAATAACTTCTCCTTTATAATTTTTTCTAAAAGCTTCGATTATGCTGTGAGTTTGGCCGCTGATACGCTTTCAAAGATATAGGTAGAGTAAGACGCATTTTGATCTCAGGATGAATAAACCAAAAGCGAATGAAAAAAATTTTTTTCGTTCAAAAGATATACACGAAAAACCGAAAAATGACCCCGGACCCCTACGAAAGCGGGGGTGGGATGCATAGTCCTTTTGGCAGAACACCTTAGTGCGATGACGGTATTCGGGCGCGCTTATGAAAAATACGCTGACCAGTCGGGATTCAAGGGGTTGTGTAGCGCAACCCTCTCAAGGTGTTGCCAGCGCAGTGTATAACTTCACCAGCTTATTTGTCAACCTCACCTACCCGCGGCGAATCCTATTTTATTAACAGACGAAGCTCTGGCGACCCCAAGCTCCTCATGGAACTAGGGGGTGGGGAGAGAGGGATGACCTCGTTCCCGAGATGGTCGGGCTAGTACCTTAATGGTGCTTTATTACCGGACCTATATCCGGCAAAGGACCGTCAACATCGATAACACTCCACAAAACCTTCGGGCAGTGTCTTTATCGTTAATACAACAACAACATCAACATCATCAACAACAACAACATCAACATCATCAACAAGAACAACGCTGACAAGACAAGTGGGGTAGGATAAAATTAAATCCGTGCAAAATCCCTTTGTCAGCCGCCGTGGTGTGGTGATAGCGTGTTCCGCCTACCACACCAAAGATCCTGGCTCCCGCCCCGTGCAAACGAACTTAAAAACAAGTTCTTCAATTGGAAGAAAGTTGTTCTAAGCGATGTCGACCCTCGGCAGTGATTTAGCAATCACTACGAGTGTATTTCTGCAAATAAAATCTTCTAAGTGAAAACTCGTCTGCCCTGCAGATGCCGCTCGAAATCGTAGGTCCCGTCCCGCCAATTCGCAGAAAAAACTCGGCCCAAAATCTATTCGGCGGTTATCGAGCCTTACATTTACTTATTTAAAATCCATTTGTACACATTGTTGTTCCCGTTTATAACAACATTTCAAGAACCACATGAAAATGTCCATCTTCAACTGCAAATATCTCCGGACAGACGCGTATTAGCAGTTGAGCGCTGTTGTTGGCTTTTACCAAATTTTTTATATCCGCTTTCGCACTCTAAAATCGGAGGTGGAAACTGGATTTGATACCACCTTTGATAATTTTTGATAAAAGTTATTGTAATTGATATTTTTGGAGAAGTTTTAGTAGTTCTGTGCCCTCAGCGGGGTAGGGGGTCAGAACATGCCCGCGCTAGGTATGCCTGTTGTAAGAGGCGACAAAAATACCAGATTCAAGGGGCTGTGTAGCGCAACCCTTCATGTTACCAGCGCAATATATAGCTTCTCCAAACCCAATTGTCAACACTAACATATGAGGCTCTGGCGACTCCAAGCTCCTCATCGAACTTTGGGTGGGGAGGGAGGGATGGCCTGAAGGTTTAATGTGGCCATATTAATCGTTACCGAGATGGTCGGGCTAGCACCTTAATGGTGCTGTGTTATCGGAGCGTACCGGATTTGTATCCGACAGAGGACCATCACATCCATAACACTCCCGAAAGCCTTCGGGGAGTAACCTTATCGCGACAACAACACCAACAACAACAACAACAGCAACAACAACCAACGTAACCGAGCTATTTGGACTCAAAGTAAAGAATGAGCAGCGTTACCGAAATGATATTAACGGAAAACCGAAAAATGGTCCGGGGTCCCTCCGAAACCAAGGGTGGGATCCATAGTATTTTTAATCAGAACACGTTTTTTACTTGCTCCCTACTTTATGATGCACTAAATTTAGTTTCCCATCCCAATGCCTTTCGAACCCCACATAAATTTGTATCTACTTTGTTCATGGCTATCCCATTATCCAGCTCCTTCCGATGTTGGCTTGCATCCACGCATTTGAGAAATTTACAAAACTCGAAATTATATCCAGCCCACCCTTCTCA
This sequence comes from Eurosta solidaginis, assembly GCF_040869045.1. Classification (NCBI taxonomy): domain Eukaryota; kingdom Metazoa; phylum Arthropoda; class Insecta; order Diptera; family Tephritidae; genus Eurosta; species Eurosta solidaginis. The sequence continues at coordinate 225,847,280 of NC_090320.1, forward strand.
AACAATAGAAAGAGGTCCAAAATCGCCATTAATCGCTTCAATTACATATTTGTTTGTCTTTTGACTGCCCTTCATGTATATATACATATATACTTAAGTATATAAATATTCTCCTGTATCTTTGCAGAGAACAATTTTGTCTTAATTTTGTTTTCTTGTGTATCACTTTCAGCCACTTACCAATTCTTTGGTCTCTTCCATTTTTGGACTTGGTTTTCTCGTGTGATCAAGCAATCGAAAAATGGATTTTTCTTTCCTTTTTGTTATAAATTTTTATGTTTTGCGGAAGTTTATAATGTACTACATTTAATGGACACTTATTAAATGCACTTGGTATTCAATTCATAACATTTCTTTCAAATTTTCCATATTTTTTTACTCACAGCACACAAAACCATGGCAGCACGGGACAGCTGATTATAAACTTTTTTTATTAGATTTGATACATCAACTTCCGACGCAGTACGATTTTGACATTTGTCCATCGAATTTACAAAAACAAAAGCCGTGTTTTTTATACACGCGTATGCGTTTACGTTCGCGCGAAAAAAACGCCTATCCTTGCTTAGATAATGCTTAGGAGACCCATCTAGCGACAATGGTTAAATAACTAGCTACAGCCACAGGGTGTACCGAAAAGCGGAGACACAACCCTCTGATGGTCATAGGGTATAACATATAGCTGAATCAGTTGCGATGAATTGGGGCCACACAAAGAATACATAGAATTAGTGTAGAGGGTGAAACATATACACATATGCCGTATTTCAGTGAGTTTTACAGCTCCGGCTCACGCTCAATTCTCACGGGAATGCTCTGGATCATTGAGAGACTTGAGAAGCAGATGTCGTGAAATTTTCGCACACGCGAAATGTGATAGGCAGATGTCGCCGCTGTTTTTCATTTAACTCATACGGCAAATGGCTAAGCAGCGACATCTATTTTTGAAAAATTAGGTATATTAAAGGCCGCGTTGCCAACCTAAAAAGAAGTAATTAACAAATTATCTAGCTCACAAATTGAACCAGACTTCTATCTGGATTTATCTGGCTCAAATCGTTGTTGTTGCATTTTAATGCAAAAGTATTTATCTGGTTCAGGATTTTGCCACCGGATGATAGCTATATTTCAGTAACATCTGAGTATAATGCGTATTGAAATTTAGTAGTACACATTTTATGCGCAGCAATTTCAGAGGTGTATTTAAAGTTTGATGCTTAGCAGCATTGTTTACGATATAGTTTGGCAGCTTAATTCGAGGTTATGTTGCGAATAGAGTGGAAGGCACTCGCAGGCCGTGAAAATAGGCACTCGAATGGAGTGGAATGAAAACAGTAGGAAGACCAGAGTTGCATTGGATCAATCATTGTTTAAATATTAAAGATAAATTTAGAAAATATAATTAAATACTTGAGTATAAGCAAACATTTTCTTTCAATTACTGCAATTAAGGTGTTCTAGATGCTATATATTCCAAAATTATAACATTTTATTTCTGTTTAAAAATTTAACTTCAATTTCCCTAAGATTTCCGTAATATGGCCATTAGTGATGTTTGTGTGTGTGTGCAAATTTTGAGCGATCACCTGTTAGTTACGCTACTTGGTAAAGTTTACAATGCTTAGCAGTCCATATAAAATTCAAGCGTATAGACGTTTACGTGTAAAAAAAAACAGGGCTAAAGTATATTGAACTTTTATTTATGTTTGTATGTATGTCACCATGCTGCCACCTTGTATCGTTCCGTCATGCACAAAACCATAGCGGAACGATACAAGGTGGCTGCATTGTGACATACCTACAAATATAAATAAAAATTTCATGTACTTTTTTTGTGTAAATTCGATGGACAAATGTCAAAATCGTACTACACCGGAAGTTGTTGTTTTCCTTTTGTACAGAATTTGACATTTCGTATGGAAAATGAATTATAGAAATTTCATTAGGTCGCAGTTAAGCTGGAGACATTGGTGCTTTATCGGTAACCGTATCGGTAGCCTTATAACAGCTGATTCGACCAACCTTATGAGAATCAATGCAATCGATTATTGGTGCCGCTAAGGTCGTAACCGTATCGTAGCCAACCAATTGGGTTTTGGTTTAAGGGCGAATTAATGGTGACTTATAACCATAAAGCCATAACCAGATAAAACAGCTGATCGAACCAACCTTATGGAAATCAATGTAATCGATTAATGGTGCCATACCATAAAGCTAACGTCATAACCATACCACAGCCAACCAATTGGTTTCTGCTTTTTCGCCATATCCATAACCTAAAAATATTTGAGTTGGAGAATTTATTAACTTTCTGTAGATTTTATTTATTGTTTTGGATACGTTCTGACTAAGAGACTTATTATACTCAGTTGAGCAGAGCTTACAGAGTATATTAACTTTGTTTGGATAACGGTTGGTTGTACAGGTATAAAGGAATCGAGATAGATATAGACTTCCATATATCAAAATCATCAGTATCGAAAAAAAATTCGATTGAGCCATGTCCGTCCGTCCGTCCGTCTGTCCTTTAACACGATAACTTGAGTAAATTTAATGGCCCACTGTTAAGCTAGTGGGCATTCGCCTAATTTCGACGACGCGCAAATTCTCCAACAAGAACAAAATTACAATAAGAGATTTACATTTGAGATGTTACATATAGTAAACACACCGTCGGATATACGACTGAACTTTAAGAGTGATAGCTCCGACTGCGCGCATATACATATATAAGCACTTATTAACCAATAAACAGTACCAAACTCCGCGTCCATAGTGTACAAGTACAAGTGTGTTGACTTATCTGTCAAGCATTCTGACAGGCACTCGCTGGATTCGGAATGACAGCGAATTCAAAATGGATACCATTACCGAATGCTCCGAATGATTGAAAAATTGAAAAAGTCCATACGATTGGTAGTCAAAAATGTTGTCGTTGAGACCAAAAATGCGACTCTAGACCTGAGATTTCCATCAGGTGAGCGAGGCTGTTTGTAGTTTTGACGTTTATCGCTTAGTGAACACACTTGGTATAGGTACACTATGTCCGCGTCACACAGGACAGACGTGAAACTTAATGTATGCGCAAAAATAATGTATTTTTATTATTATTGTTTAATTAATTAATTTTTTATTATTTTCTTACGTTTGAAGATTGTTAATTTGTGTTTTATATATGTTTTTATCAACAGTTTTACCCTGAAGACGGTTACCGTGGAGTAACCGAAATATATTGGTTAGAAGAAAAACACTTGTGTTTTATTTTTACGAAAATTGACCTAAAGCCAGCCCAACAACAAAGTTTAGTAAAATAAGTAAATTGTAAGAAATTTATTATAAATCAAGACTTGGCAGGAGTTGAGCAAGAGTCGGACGTGGACGACATTCTGTTTGCAGTTTTGAACTCAGGAAAGCTTGCAGATTATTATTTCGATGTTCCGATCATTGTATATCGAATGACAGGACAAGGCCCCAAAATTTTTCTGTTTTCTTTCAAAATTCGAATATTCGGTTTATTCAGATAACTGAAAAATCCATGTATGTTAGGTTAGGTTGCGAGGGCTGAGCTGAACACTATGGTAACAGCTCACTACTTAGGCCCATTGTAATACCCTATACGGTCTCAAAGATGACCCCTACCCTGCCTAAAGCGGGTCGAACCACTTCGTGGAATTTATATATTTTGCTAGGGCCTGAGTTCATAACTAGAGACCACAGCAAGGTCATGTAGAAAAGGTTTACCAAGGATAGCCAACTACGCCTACTAAGCGCTGGACACTGGCAGAGAAGGTGCTGGACACTCTCCTCCTCTTCTGTACATCTGCAGCTACGATAATAGTCGAAGGTCATTATCTCCATTCAAGCACCATGCGTGCCTATTAAACAATGCCCTGTTAGAACCCTTATCAGGGACGATAGAACTGATTTGTTTAAAATCATAAGCGCTCTTGTGCGCCCCTTGTCATATGAGGGCCAGGTTAGCCTGGATGTCTCACACGATGATATGGCTGACCATAGTCAATTTGCAATTCCTATAGTGCTTGTGTTCACACGAAGCCTGAAAGAGGCCATGGGTATACCTACCGAATCATTTCCCGGAAGGATATGGTCGGCAGTGCCTCTTCTGGGCAGCTCGTCTACTCTGCAGTTGTATTGAATATCCCTGTGCCCAGGTAACCATATAAGGCTCAATGGCTGAGCCATCTCGTTAAGAGATCTGCGGCATTCAGTGACCGACTTTGCCCTGCAGACGAATGAGTCCAGGGCCTTTAATGCGGCCTGGCTGTCTGACAAAATATGTAGATGGCACTCGGTACCATATGCTGTCTGGTATTCCAGTCTTGTCGCGATGGTATATATATACCATAGTTTTTAACGAAAACGTTCTTTGGCGTGCAGTAGTCACCGGTATTGAGACTGGGGCGTTCGTGCTCAGGATTGTTGCATGTCCACTAGATCCATTTGACCAGAGACCTGTTTCCCTTATGCGTAGAGCGGCGATGACCACTATTTCCTTCGCCACCAGGTCAAGAGGTGGATGGTATAGCATTGTGTTGAGTGCTTCAGGTGGAACCGAGAGCCCCGGTAATGCAGAGATCCGAACTCCGTTGCACCCAAATCCATGTAAAATTAAATACTTTTTTATAATATATCGATAAAAATAATATAAAACTCAGTTCATTTTAAAACTAGGTAAAACAAGTAAGGAAGGCTAAGTTCGGGTGTAACTGAACATTACATTCTCAGCTGAGAGCTATGGAGACAAAATAAGGGAAAATCACCATGTAGGAAAATGAACCTAGGGTAACCCTGGAATGTGTTTGTATGTCATGTGTATAAAATTTTATTTTAATTTATTTATTTAAAGTCGACGCAAACACAAAGCGGTCGACTAATTATTGTAATAGACATATATATATCTCAATACAGAGGCATTCTTAAAATTAAAAAGTTTAAAAGAGGTACATAGAAAATTAGAATGTTATAAAAATTTGACATGGCTAAACCCCCAACCCCCCCTCCCCCCAAGCGGGTCAGGGGATCAGAATATACCCGCGGTAGGTATGCCTGTCGTAAGAGGCGACTAAAATACCAGATTCAGGGGGCTGTGTAGCGCAACCCTTTCAGGTTGCCAGCGCAATATATAGCTTCTCAAAACCCAATTGTCAACCTCACCTATCCGCGGCGAATCCTGTTTCACTAACAGACGAGGTTCTGGCGACCCCAAGCTCCTCATGGAACTTGGGGGTGGGGAGGGAGGGAATGGCCTGAAGGTTTAATGTGGCCACATAAATCGTTCCCGAGATGGTCGGGCTAGCACATTAATGGTGCTATGGTACCGGAGCGTACCGGATCTGTATCCGGCAAAGGACCATCACATCGATAACACTCCCCAAAGCCTTCGGGGAGCAACCTTATCGCTACAACAACAACAACAACATCAGGCTAAACCTAAGAGTATAGCAGTATGTAAAGCGGCAAACGAACATTCAAAGCCAATGCAGTTATACAAATCATTGTAACGCGAGCACCAATGACTCAGGGGACTGTTTCTAGCAAAATTTTGCCGACATAGAGGTAAATGAAAAGGCACAAAATGTCTGGAGGCCCTAGCAGGAACCGCAAAATTTAGTTGACTGATTAGGTAAGGGGAGTCAATCCCGCCAATGATGAGCTTGTGAATGAACATAGCAAATTGCTATTTTTTAGAACTGAAATTGATCAACAGAACATTTTCTACAGGGGTCTGAAAAGTTACAATGATCTGCCTATGGATATAAAAAGTTGCAACGAAATAACAGTATTTAAAACAAAATTATATGAATATTGTAAAATCTTAGCTATAAGATAAAAAAACTGTAATATATTCTAATTTACGAATTACGCTTCTGGCCGTAATAAATAAATAATCTTATCTAATCTAGTCTAATTAATTAGAAGAAGCCTATTCCTGTATGGTTGAAGATGAGTACTTGAGTCCCAGTTGAGACCTCGTAATGCAAAAATTAAAAACCGTCTCTGAACCGACTCAATCCGATCTATATGGACTTGATATATTGGAGACCAAACAAAGAGAATAGGACGTACCAGCGAGGTATGAAGGACCTTTGTGAAATAAGGGTCATCAAACTCTTTAGCCCAACGTTTGATAAAACCTAATACACTAGTTGCTTTGTTTATAGTGGTTGAAATATATGTTGTAAAACATAATTTCGGTTCAAAAATAACACCTAGATCAGTTACAACAGATATCCGCTCTAGAGGGTTGCCGTTAAGTATATAAGATGACAGAACCGGCTTCAAACGGTGAAAAGCTATTTGCTTACATTTAGAGCAGTTCAAAAAAAAAGTAAAAATGGAAGGTATTAAAGAGTATTTTAAGAGGGAGTGGGCAATAGTTCTATAGGTGGCCATTTGGAGATATCGCCATAAAGGTGGACCGGGGGTGAATCTAGATTGTGTTTGTACGTTATGGGTATCAAATTAAAGGTATTAATTAGGGTTTTAAAAGGGAGTGGCCATTAGTTGTATATGTGAAGGCGTTTTCGAGATATCGACCAAAATGTGGACCAGGGTGACCCAGAACATCATCTGTCGGGTACCGCTAATTTATTTACATATGCAATACCACGAACAGTATTCCTGCCAAGATTCCAAGGGCTGTTGATTTCGCCTTGTAGAACTTTTTCATTTTCTTCTACTTAATATGGTAGGTGTCACACCCATTTTACAAAGTTTTTTCCAAAGTTATATTTTACGTCAAAAAACCAATCCAATCACCATGTTTCATCCCTTTGTTCGTATTTGGTATAGAAATATGACATATTTTTCATTTTTCGAAATTTTCGATATCGAAAAAGTGGGCGTGGTCATAGTCGGATTTCGGCCATTTTGTATACCAATACAAAGTGAGTTGAGATAAGCACGTGAACTGAGTTTAGTAAAGATATATCGATTTTTGCTCAAGTTATCGTGTTAACGGCCGAGTGGAAGGACAGACGGTCGATTGTGTATAAAAACTGGGCGTGGCTTCAACCGATCTCGCCCTTTTTCACAGAAATGAGTTGTCGTCCTAGAGTCTACAATGGCCCATATCTTCAAATCGACCAGAGCCAAGGCTTCCCAAGGCAGCCGGTTCTATGCACCGGAGCGGCTCGGGATTTTTCCCGACCAGGGGCTGTCAATTCAATGTAACCCCATTTAATTTGTTGCGTCTCTCCCACAAATTGTCATCCTCCCAGCAGATCCTTGCAGCGGGAAAATAATCTTTTTAGGACGGTCACACTCTTGTCAGTGTGTCACGTGCAAGGGATGGTTGCATCGGACAGGTTGTTCTGAGCTGGACCCCAAAACCCGACGTCCTTGTAACTTTTATAAATCTTTTGTGGCTCCTTGCTGTTCACGCCCAAGGGCGTTCCGTAGTCTGCGCCTAAATCACTACCGGGACGACCCCTCTTAGAAAAACTTTCTTCGATCTGGAAGAACTTGTTTCTTACATTTTGATGTTCTTTTGCCCGGGCGTGAACCCACGGCGATGCTGATGGTTGGCTAACCAAATATTCGCTCCGGTTTCCGGAGTGATATCGGTCGAACCCACCTTCGCTAGCTGGTTTTACACGCTTTGGTAGCAGAATTATCCTTGCCTTTTGGAATGACGTAGGACTTCAGTGACAAATTGAAAACGTGTAGTTTACTCCCTCATCGCCAAGGTGTCGGCATGGCTATACCATCTGGGACAATTGACTTGGTGGCTTGGCCTTTTTAATTCCTTCCTTAACCTCGGTTGAGATTCCATATATGCGGGTCCTGGCCCTTATCGTGATAAGCTCGGCTGTGAAATGAACAACAATGTTCTCGGGAATCATATAATGTTGCCATTTGGGTGTTTAGTCGCCTCTTACAACAGGCATACCTGCCGCGCCTATATTCTTAGCCCTCTGACCCGCTTCTTGTTTGCTTCGCGTCTCCGATATGGTTACCGAGCTTAGAAGAAAAATACACCGGAGGAAACTGCAGGTCTGCCCAAACGCCGCTCTCAGAACTGTCATGGGATATCTTATATTACTGCAACATCATCCACACAGTAAGGCGACACATCACACCAACCTTCTTTTCAATTACAATGAGAAACGAACGCCTTTAAAACCCCTCTTATTATGGTCCACCTCTGTCGAAACAGCAAGTTTCTTTAGACTCCCGTTAGAGGACATTGATGACAATTTGTGATTGGTCGCAGCTATTGGGTGGGCGAAGCTCTGCTACAACAACAACAGAGCAGATGATGGTTTATAACTTTAACTATCATATCGCGTCTTGCATATAAATAATTTTAAATATTTTTTAGGTTCTCAGACAAGAAAACAAATATGATCTCGACGACTAAATTGAATTCTTAGATAAAGATATCGACGCGGAACAGTTCAACTCTGCTAGCCAGCCATTACAAGCCATCGGCGCTACCGGTGCAAATAGTTTTAAAATAGTTTCCGATGTAGTCCTTTCACCACCATTAGGTACCAATGAAGATAGTGTTCCATTTGTAGAAAAAAAAAAATCAAATAAGTTGGGCCATGTTTTAAAAAACGACGTACTAAAAAAGAAAATGATGCAAATGACAACGCTTCTGCATCCCACAATTCAACTAACGCTTATTGTGCTACATCCAAAAATGAAAAAGCAAACAGTTTTGCCACCTGCATTGTTGATGAAATATCTAAACTCGATGTTGATCTTTAGCTATCAGCTAGAAAAGATATGCATAATATTTTGATAAATTTGCAAATCGAGCAGCTAAATCGGAACGGCCAAGGCGACTAGTATATACTTTTTATTTAACACTGTATGAATTTTAACTATGTACATACATATAAAATTTTTCATATTAGTTTGCTACTGAAAATATAATTATAGAAGTTGTTGGATGCTTCCACGATGGCAAAAGCTCTTTCAAACCGCATTATATATATACTCTTCTTTTTATACTCAGTTGAGCAGAGCTCACAGAGTATATTAACTTTGATTGGATAACGGTTGGTTGTACAGGTATAAAAGAATCGAGATAGATATAGACTTCCATATATCAAAATCATCAGGATCGAAAAAAAAATTGATTGAGCCATGTCCGTCCGTCCGTCCGTCCGTTAACACGATAACTTGAGTAAATTTTGAGGTATCTTGATGAAATTTGGTATGTATGTTCCTGAGCACTCATCTCATATCTCTATTTAAAATAAACAATATCGGACTATAACCACGCCCACTTTTTCGATTACGAAAATTTCGAAAAACAGAAATAGTGCGATAATTCATTACCAAAGACGGACAAAGCGATGAAACTTGGTAGGTGAGTTGAACTTATGACGCAGAATAGAAAATTAGTAAAATTTTGGACAATGGGCGTGGCACCGCCCACTTTTAAAAGAAGGTAATTTAAAAGTTTTGCAAGCTGTAATTTCGCAGTCGTTGAAGATATCATGATGAAATTTGGCAGGAACGTTACTCCTATTACTATATGTATGCTTAATAAAAATTAGCAAAATCAGAGAACGACCACGACCACTTTAAAAGAAAAATTGTTTTTAAAGTCAAATTTTAACAAAAAATTTAATATCTTTACAGTATATAAGTAAATTATGTCAACATTCAACTCCAGTAATGATATGGTGCAAAAAAATGCAAAAATAAAAGAAAATTTCAAAATGGGCGTGGCTCCGCCCTTTTTCATTTAATTTGTCTAGGACACTTTTAACGCCATAAGTCGAACAAAAATTTACCAATCCTTGTGAAATTTGGTAGGGACTTAGATTCTATATATTTCTTATAACTTATTTCTGTGAAAAAGGGCGAAATCGGTTGAAGCCACGCCCAGTTTTTATACACAGTCGACCGTCTGTCCTTCCGCTCGGCCGTTAACACGATAACTTGAGCAAAAATCGATATATCTCTACTAAACTCAGTTCACGTACTTATCTGAACTCACTTTGTACTGGCATACAAAATGGCCGAAATCCGACTATGACCACGCCCACTTTTTCGTTATCAAAAATTTCCAAAATAGAAAAAAATTCCATAATTCTATACCAAATACGAAAAAAGGGATGAAACATGGTAATTGGGTTGGTTTATTGACGCAAAATATAACTTTAGAAAAAAACTTTGTAAAATGGGTGTGACACCTATTAAGTAGAATAAAATGAAAAAATTCTGCAGGGCGAAATAAAAAACCCTTGAAATCCTGGCAGGAATACTGTTCGTGGTATTATATATATAAATAAATTAGCGGTATCCAGCAGATGATGTTCTGGGTCACCCTGGTCCACACTTTGGTCGATATCTGGAAAACGCCTTCACATATAAAACTACCACCACTCCCTTTTAAAAGCCTCATTAATACCTTTAATTTGATACCCATATCGTACAAACACATTCTAGAGTCACCCCTGGTCCACCTTTATGGCGATATCTCAAAAAGGCGTCTACCTATAGAACTAAGGCCCACTCCCTTTTAAAATACTCATTACCACCTTTCGTTTGATACCCATATCGTACAAACACATTCTAGAGTCACCCCTGGTCCACCTTTATGGCGATATCTCGAAAAAACGTCCACCTATAGAACTAAGCCCCACGCCCTTTTGAAATACTCATTAACACCTTTCGTTTGATACCCATATTGTACAAACGCATTCTAGAGTCACCCCTGGTCCACCTTTATGGCGATATCTCGAAAAGGCGTCCACCTATAGAACTAAGGCCCACTCGCTTTTAAAATACTCATTAGCACCTTTCGTTTGATACCCATATTTTATAAACGCATTCTAGAGTCCCCCTGGTCCACCTTTATGACGATATCTTGAAAAGGCGTCCACCTATAGAACTAAGGCCCACTCCCTTTTAAAACACTCATTACCACCTTTCATTTGATACCCATATCGTACAAACACATTCTAGAGTCACCCCTGGTACACCTTTATGGCGATATCTCGAAAAGACGTCCACCTATAGAACTAAGCCCCACGCCCTTTTGAAATACTCATTAAGACCTTTCATTTGATACCCATATTGTACAAACGCATTCTAGAGTCACCCCTGGTCCACCTTTATGGCGATATCTAGAAAAGGCGTCCACCTATAGAACCAAGGCCCACTCCCTTTTAAAATGCTCATTAACCCCTTTCATTTGATACCCATATCGTACAAACAAATTCTAGGGTCACCCCTGGTCCACCTTTATGGCGATATCTCGAAACGGCGTCCACCTATGGAACTAAGGATCACTCCCTTTTAAAATACGCATTAGCACCTTTCATTTGATACCCATATCGTACAAACAAATTCTAGAGTCACCCCTGGTCCACCTTTATGCCGATATCACCTATACAACTACCACCACTCACTTTTAAACCCTCATTAATACCTTTAATTTCATACCCATATCGTACAAACATATTCTAGTGTCACCCCTGGTCCACCTTTATGGCGATATCTCGAAAAGGCGTCTACCTATAGAACTAAGGCCCACTCTCTTTTAAAATACTCATTAACACCTTTCGTTTGATACCCATATTGTACAAACACATTCTGGAGTCACCCCTGGTCCACCTTTATGGCGATATCTCGAAAAGGCGTCCACCTATAGAACTAAGGCCCACTCCCACTTGAGAGCAAATGCGTCATCGGCTAATAGTACATACGGTGATAAAGTTGATGATAACGGAAGAAAACTTGGAGGAGGTATTTTAACTTCATTTCTTTCTATAGCGTATTTCAATTCCGAGTTTAGCCAAATTCCGGCGTCTCCTACTCTTCCGTTAACTCATACATCTGCATAAATAAAACGGTAATTGGCATCTGCGACTGCCATCAACACAAATGAATGATATCCTTTATAATTAAAGTATGTAGATCCACTTTTCCTCATCGGCAGTATCTTACAATGCTTCCCTGAAAAGTGTCATTATGGCGTGTAATTGAACTCCTTAATAATAAATATATTTTAATTTACCATCTAAAGCACCGATGCAATTCGGAAATCCCCACATTTCATAAAAATCCTTCGCAATATTCAGCCAGTCCTCTTCCGTTGCTGGAAATTTTAAATACTCCTCCTTTAAAGGTAAATATAGGGCAGGAATAGATTCCTTTAAAATTTTTGCAATTGTCGATTGCTGAATGCGGAATGGCAATTGAAGAGACATTTGGCTTTCACCTGCGATGGTAAAAAGTTGTAAAACATTTCAAGGGGAAATCACACACATTGCTTCTGAACGAACAGTTGGTTGCGTAAAAATGACACCTTAAACTGAAAGCGCCATATCGTTTGGGGTTTTATCCTACATATATAGGCAGAGCACGCTACTATCACACCAACACCACGGCGGCTTACATCGAAACCGACCAATTATTTCTGTCAAAATTGGTTATATTCGGAAAAGGTCTCAAAACAAATACCAAATTAGTTCAGAATTTATCCCAAAAACTACACCCAAAAAGTCGTTATTTCGAAGTGATCCGCAAAAGTGGTCGCAGATTGATCCAATAATCTTTGTTAATTCCAGAAATATAAGACTTGCTTCCCCCAGTAAAACCTCAATCCGTCGCCAAAGACCCCAAGTAGTCCACATTATCAGCATAAAAACCCAAATGAAGTGCTGGTTTTTAGTAGTTTTTATGCTATGTTCTGTTAGTTATAAAATAAAATAAAATAAATGTAAGGCGCGATAACCTCCGAAGAGATCTAAGGCCGAGCTTCTCTTCCAATTTGCGTCGTGCTCCTCTTGATTTTCCCTACAAATTGGCCGGACGGGGCCTACCTGATTTTATGCCGACTCCGAACGCTTTTCATGGCAGAAATACACCCGGAGCGCTTGCCAAACACTGCCGAGGGGCGACCCCGCTTAGAAAAATTTTCTTCTAATTGAAAAACCTTATTTCTAAAATTTTTGATTTTGCTTTGCCCGGGGGTTTGAACCCAGGGCATCCGGTGTGGTAGGCGGAGCACGCTACCATCACACCACGGTGGTTCTGTTAGTTACCAGTGGCCAAATAGCGCAGATTCAATTGTAATCGTTCTCCTGGCCCAATACAGCTTCTCATTTTTGTATCTTTTTTCGTGATGTACGGACGCACTTTTTCCAGCAGCATCTCGAACTGAGCAGGAGTCATTCGTAAGATGTTTCGATATAGCTTGCTGTCTTCGCACTGAATTTCCCTAAATAGCTTACAACTAAATCCTACGACGAAAATAAAGTATAAATATAATGCAAGTAAATTCCTATTTAAGGTATTGTAGTTTACAATTCTTTGCTGCTCTCCCCATTCCGATGGATGTTCGGCAAGGTGAGCACGCGAAACTGCAACCCTAGTAAAAAGAACGTGACTTGGCGAAGCAACTCAACCCTAGAATCCCTAATATCAGGAATCTTGAGTTGGATATTATGCGAGTGGTAAATGAACACAAACTTTCCAAATGGGAAGAACATATTAAGAACTGTAGCCTCTCTGCTGGTGTCGGTTAATTCTGGTGAACCGTCAAATCTTTGCCTAGCTGGAAAAAATACAATGCTGAAATTTCCATCGCATTTGGCGATCAAACTCTCGACGAAATGCGCTAGCGCTTTCTGCCGGTAATTTATAGTGCATCATATATAGATAGACAAGGCTATAAGTCCTACAAATAGACGGACACATAAACACAAGCACGCCCATTACCGTCACCACCACAGAGGCTACCACGTCATTGTATATTGTGTATGAAGCATTGCAGCGCATTCTTGCAAACTTCATTATTAATTAATAAGGTTTAGGGCTTACCCTCTGTTTCTCTTTTCAAAAGCCATTGTGCGGCGTATTTCTTTTTCTTTAGTTTCTGTTTCCCTCTTATCGTAAGAGCGGAAGCATGCAACAAACAATTTGTTGCAATATTTAAAATTTCCAACACCATTATTTTTTATTTATTTAGTTTTAATTTATCAAAATAAAAAGTATTGACAGAAAAAAATGAACGAAAATATCCAAGTGTCAGAAAATATAAAGAAAAAACGGCCGAATGTCAAAAAAACCTATTGAAATACAAACTGGCTAGTTTATTTTTAACAGCCTAGATTGTATTTTCTTTGTATTTCGATAGTTTTTTCTTACATAGCTTGCCCGTTTCCACTTACACCAAAATTGCATGTTCCATTTCTTTCGCACAAAATACACGAAAAAATACAAGAAAAATACAAGAATATAAAGTAGTGTCATATAGGTATAAACAAATTTTTTGGCGTTCCAACTCTAGAGCAAGCAACATATAGCTGGCCATGGGAAAAGCACGGACTCTCTAAATTTAATCCTGCAACAGTAACCGATTGTCGTTGTGCTTTGCTGAATGCAATTGCAAAAGCAAGGCGTACAGGAAACTGTAAGAGCTTAAAATTGAATGACAAAAATGTAGGAATCATTGGGATCCGTGGAATGAGCACATCTTCACCTGCGCTTTTACCGCTGATGGTTGTTGTTCCGATTACATTCGGCATTAATTTCTTAACGCAAAGTCTGGTTCCATTGTGTAAACATTGTATAAGATTAGATTGTGAACGTATAATAAGGTTAGATTGTAAACGTAGTATAAGGTTAGTTAAGGGTAACCCTATAAGCACAACATATTCTGTAAATATTGGCAACACCAGATACTAATATAGAAGAAAATGGCGGAGCACTTCCGACTAGGGGTGAAAAGCGTCGACAACGTGGAAAACTAACATCCAAATAAAACAAATAATAAAACCAACATCCACGCATTCTAAAGCTTGAGGTATGGGGTTTGAACCAAAAGTAATTGTAAATCGCTTAAATTTTTCGAAAATGGCAAATACCAGACAAGATATAATAAATGCCCTTAATGACGCTTTTATGGATGTGTTATTATGGATATTCAGCATATGTTTTTATGGAATATTCAACTCATCTGGTATCTATAATTGTTCAATAAATTTATTCGTTCAATATTCACTAGTGATGGACGATATGGCGATTTTGAGCTATCAGTGAAAATAGATATGGCTATTTTTGAATATCGGCTATTTTTTATAGCTATAGCGATCGCTTTATTTCAACAAGCGATTCCATACAGAAGAGCGATTTTGAGCTATCAGTGAATATAGGTATGGCTATTTTTTACAGCTATGGCTATTTTTTACAGCTATGGCGATCGCTTTAATTTATCTTTAATAAGCGAATCTGCAATTATTTGTATACTTGTATATAAAAAATGAATGTTTAAGTCTTTTTACCAGAGTAGATTGAATGTTATACATTAATTTATACTAAATTAAATTTTATTAGAATATATGAACCAAAATTGGAATAAAAAGAAAAAAGTATGTACCTTTAATTGTAAACTAATGTAATGTGAAATTCAAATTTTCTGAGATGTTATGATATATATTATTAACTGGCTGACGACAATATGTTCAGACTCGTATTACACTCAATGAGATGAAACTAGCTGAAATAAATGTATATGCATCTTTGTTTTATAAATTTTGTTAATTGAAAATGCTTTGATTTTTAAATGTAAGATGAATCAACCCGAAATAAATCTGTATATATAACACCATAAAAACATGATTTATTTACTATATTATACTACACCGATGTATTCAGAAATACTCCGTATGAATTTATTCTAAAAGTTGTATTTGGCTGCATAAATTTGTACAGTAAAGTGAATCAATTTTTAATGAAAAATACAGAGGAAAAATATAGCAAATTCTTCAAACTATTACAAAAATATTCTTTAGCAGAAAATTAGCCACCCACTGCAGTGCCCTAGAAATTAGCCGGAGAATTCAACCATATACAAACCATATGACAAATCTTGAATTGCATTCTCCCAAAAACCTTAAATTTTGAGTTAATCTGTTTACAATAAGACGAGTGATATATGTTTTTATAATTGTTTTATTTTAACATCAAAAACACAAATTTTATAAAACTGTTAACGGCTACTGCCTAGAAGTATGAACTTATGAATAACACAGGCAATCAATCTCAGGCCAAGTCTAAAGACCCATGTCTATTTGGCGTCACATAGTGTAATTAAAAACAAAAAAAATTCAGTCATTCCATTTCTTTTATACATTTCATGAAATTAAAGTTTTAAAATTAACTTATATTGCTTGTTTAATATTTTGAGAAATATTAATTATTTTATTATAAATACTTAAATATAAAATCAAAATATAACGAATTTTATATTTTATGATTGGCGTTTAAAAAGATAAGCATTTTAACCTTTTCATGATCTAAGCGCATTCTTCTCTCGCTTAAAATAAGGCCGGCTTGAGAAAAAAGTCTTTCACAGGGAACCGATGTTCCTAAACACCCCAACTTTTCGCGAGCTATAGGAGATAGATTGGGATACTTGTAATTGTTTTTCTGCCACCATAAAAAAGGATCAACTTTCGTGCAATTACAGTTTCTTCTATATACCTCTGCACTTCGATAATTGCTCTTGAATGAGTTGTGCCTTGCGGTCTCTTTGATCTTTGCGTTGATTATTTTTGAGTTCGATCTTTCGCTTGTTTGTAAAAATTACCCAAACCACGTGGCTGCTTTTCTAGCCGACTTCACAATGTCGTCGTTCTAGTTGTTGCACAAGTTTGCTTTGTTCCGTTCGCTGTTTCGGAAAGTAAAGCACACAGATGAGCAATGATGAACGATATCTCACTATCGATGATTGCATCGCTGCTATTAGTATTAGAATTCCATGCTGAAGGAAAATCGCCAATCGCTATAATCGCTATTGGCGATATTCTGCCAGAGGTGATTGTCATTCGAAAGAATCGAATGAAGGAAAATAGCCAATCACTGATATATTTGGATTGCAATAGCTATAGCTATTAGCGATTTGTCAATAGCGGCGATGCAATCACCAATAGCGAAATATCGAGCCATCACTAATATTCACGATACATTTTAATTATATATTCGTTTAATGATAAATTCAAAAGTAAAGTAATATAAAAATTTTCACATCAAATATAACATGAAATATAAAAATTTGAAACTCGATTTTTAAAGAAAAATTAAAGTTTTAACAATAACAAGTATTTCGTAACAACGTGTAGTAAATCCCTACACTACTCCCCTCTTCCAAATTGTTCCATATTTAACAAATTAAAAGTAACTCTTTTTGTTTTATTCAAACAATTATATTTACTCGCATCCAAATATGCAGGTTTAATTCTGTCTATAGAAATATTCATGAATTTATTATAATAATTAATTTTGAACCACTTTGGTGTTTTCTCTATTACCTCAAATGGTCCTTCATATGGCTCTTGTAATCCAGTTCTCTTTCTGTCAACTCTAACTAATACAAACTTGCAATCATATAAATCTTTTGGAACATAAACTAGTGAATTTTTATGATGAGATATGTTTGATGCACAATTCTTTAAATTTTGTTTTAATTTTAACAGAACATCAGATGAGTCAAAGTTATTTTCAGATCGAACTACCATTTGCGAAGGAAGTCTTAGATTTTCCCCATATACCATCTCTGCAGCTGTAGATTGAATGTCTTCTTTATAGGATGATCGCAAACCTAACAACACTATAGGTAACTCCTCATACCATTCAGCTGCACTTCCACTTGCCATAATTGAAGCTTTAAGTTGCCTATGAAAGCGTTCAACTATTCCATTAGCTTGCGGATGATAAGCAGTGGTTATGATTTTATGACTTCCTAATAGTTTTGAGAGCTCTGTAAAAACCTGCGATGTAAATTGCGCTCCCTGATCAGTTGTAATTGTCAACGGAACTCCAAATCGTGATATATACTCACGAAAGAAAGTTTCTGCCACATTTTTCGCGGAAATATTTTGAAGATGATATTTTTCTCGCCAACGAGAATTCCTATCTATTAAAGTTAATATATACCTAAAACCATGTGATGGAGGAAGAGGTCCAACGATATCTAAATGTACATGTTCAAAACGTCCTTTTGGAATCGGTATTTTCGAATCTTGCGATTTTGTATGTCTATAAATTTTACTTTTTTGACAATTAATGCACTCTTTCGCCCACTGGTTTACATCTTTATTCATTCCTGGCCAAAAGTATCTATTAGTGATTAACCGGCGTGTTGCTTTAATACCAACGTGGGCTATACCATGTAATTTCTCAAACACTAATTTTCTTAACACTTGAGGTATATATGGCCTTGTTAAATTAAGTGATGTCTCACACCAAATTTGAATATTTAAAAATGGAACTGATATTAGTTCTAATTTATGTCTACAATTTAGATTTTCTACTAATGATTTTATTTCACCATCTTTTCCTTGTTCAATAAATAACTCTTTTAAATTTATATCAATGGTTTCTAACGTTAAAATTTCGGGTATCCTTGACAACGCATCCGCAACACAGTTTAATTCCCCTTTTATGTATTTAATGTCACTAGTAAATTGGGATATGAACTCCAAATGTCTTGTCTGTCTGGGACTTCGATCCACCTTTTAATTCAATGCAAATGTAAGTGGCTTGTGATCCGTATAAACCGTAAAAGATCTACCTTCCAATCAATGTTTAAAGTGTTTAATAGTTAAATAAATAGCGAGTAACTCTCTATCAAAAGTACTATATTTACATTCAGACGGACTAAGTTTCTTAGAGAAAAAGGCTAACGGTTCTTTAGTATTGTTGATTTCCTGTTGAAGAACTCCTCCAATAGCCCTATTTGATGCGTCTACAGCAACAGAGAGAATTGCTTCACTGTTGAAATGTGTTAACAATGTTTTCTTAGCAAAACTCTCTTTTACTTTCTCAAATGCCTGCAATGTTTCATCAGACCAAACAAGTACCTTATCTTTGCTCTTCGATGCTTTTGTTATCATGCTGTATATTGGGTCTAGCATTCCAGCAAGCTTTGGTATATACCTCTGGTAAAAATTAACCATTCCCACAAACTTTTGCATTTGTTTGATTGACATTGGCCGTCCAAAATCAAGAATTGATTGAATTTTCTCCGCTGATGGTTGAATACCTTCAGACGATATGTTGTAACCTAGGAAATTAATTTTACCTACTCCAAAAACGCATTAGGTGGCTTGATATTCAATCCGTACTTATCTAAACGTTGAAATAGTATATTAAGATGTTGTAAATGTTCTGATTCATCTTTACTAGCTATCAGTATGTCGTCCAAATAAACAAATATAAAATCTAAATCGTTCAACACTTCATTTATAAACCTTTGGAATGTTTGAGCTGAATTTCGTAATTCAAAAGGCATTCGGACGAATTCGAACATTCCAAAAGGTGTAGTTATGGCAGTCTTATGAATGTCTTCTTCGACAACAGGTATCTGATGGTAAGCCCTAACCAAATCTATCTTTGAAAATATTGTTTTATTTTTGAATTCGATATGTAAATCATGTATGTGTGGCAAAGGGTATCGATCAGGTACAGTGATTAAATTAATCCTACGATAATCTCCGCAAGGACGCCAGTCATTTGCGTCTTTTTTAGGTACTAAATGTAATGGCGATGTTCCATGTGATTTAGATGGACGGCATATTCCTGATTTTAATAAAAAATCGAATTCAGTCTTTGCTATTTTAAATTTAACAGGATCTAAACGTCTTGGCCTACAAAAAGGTAATTCGTTATAATATGATGAACTGTCGAATGATTAACCTTTTTATTACAATCTGGCTTAGAAGTTAAAGAAGGAAAATTTTTTAAAAGTTTTGTATATTGATTTTCAACTGAAAATAATTTAGGCAATGAAATATTGCAAAACCCGGATATAGCATCTACAGATAAACTAGTTAGAGGATCTATTAATTTCTTATTCTTTATATCTATTAAAAGTCCATATTTTTCTAAAAAATCTGCACCTATGATCGGTTTTAAAATATCTGCAACAAGAAATACAAACGGAAATTCTCGACGGAGTCCCAAATTAAGTTTTAATAATTTTTTTCCATAAGCCGAAATCATGCTGCCATTAGCAGCCGTTAAAATAATATCTGAAGATATTGTTAGTCGCTGCAACAACAGCGCTGTCTAGTTTGTTTGACTAGGACCATTTTTCTGGAAAGCACACGGTTCTTCACATTTACGAGCTTTACTGCCGAAACGATAATGATACTTACATAACCAGTTTTGAGACTTTGATCTACCTCGCGACTGAGAATTCCTGCGAAAACTAAAATTCCGCCTTTTTGGACGTGACTGTCTGTCATTAATTTGTGTTTTAATCTCGTTAATATCTAATTGTAAATGATTAAAACTTTCACATATTTTTGTTGTGACCTTCGCTAAATTCTCTACAATTTTTCCAAATTCATCAATATTAATAGAAGATGTAACAACTCTATTTCTAACTGCACAAATTTCATTACCACTGGTTATCTCCCAAATTTTATCTGCCAGTTGCAAAAGATCATTAATATTATTTAAATTAGCACTAGTCAATGCAACATAAAGATTTTTTGGAAGTTTACGTAACCAAAGATTTTTAAGGAAATTTGAATCGATAGTATTACCTGCTAGTTGGTCAAGGGTCCTATAATATTCAGAAGGTTTCCGATCACCTATCTCAGTATCTGATAAAATTTTATCCAATCTTCTCTGTTCGCTTAAGGAGTGCCTATCAATAAGAGTTTTCTTTAAATTGTCATATTTTCCACTTTCAGGTGGATTTTGAATAACATCTAATACATTTGCGATAATGTCTTGTGGTAAAGCAGTTATTACAAACTCGTATTTAGTCAAATCTCTAGTTTTACCTTTTGTAGCAAATTGCGTCTCAGCATGTACGAACCATCCTTCTGGACAGTTCGACCAAAATTGCGGTAATTTTACCGAAGTGGCACAAATTTCATTCCTATCGTAAGGATTGCGTATATTTTCTGACGAAAACTCACATGGATCCTCTATATCTATAAGAGACCTGTTTTGTCTATATCCTGCGCCCGTTTCACGCGGAGAATGAAACATTTTGAAAAAGGTTCACAAAATATAAAAAAAAAAAAAAAAATAACAATCCTATAGACTTCTATAAATATATTATAAAATTAAAATCGAATTATATGATAATAAATATTTAATAGTTGATGTAGATATGTTGTAACGTTACAGCTGAATGACTGCACAGGAAATCCACACGAAACGTAGTGACCGAAATCACTACCACACACTTTAGCGACGCTCTGATCCACGTATTAACGTAATTCGATGACGAAAGTAGAACAAGTAGACATTGTAGTATACATAATTCTTTATCAAATGTAAAGGTAACTCACAAACGCCGTCGTTTGCTGTTGCAGTGATGAATTACTTTATAGATAACTGCGCTGTTGGTGACTAACTGAGAGCAAAAATGTATAGAACTTTCTAAGTGATTCCAGATGCAGTGAGTATAATTGAGGATATGTATGTGCGTATGTATTGGGCAATTTGACTGCTGACTCAGATGTACTTTTGAGTTTGTGTTATACTCCTTCAACAAATAAGTCGTAACTTGACTGTACGACGTGTTCTAGTTGACGATTTCCGCTTTGTACCGTTGATAGCATTCGTCCTCAAAACGTTCACATGAACAAAAATACAAAAGATACTTACACTGCTGTAAAATTTAACTAATGGTATACAAATTAGTTGGGAAGAACTATATCTTTTGGTGTTGCTGGAGTAATTTGTTAATATCAAGCAGCTGAAGAGAGTGAAGATGCATTAGCGCAGTCGGTAAAATGTTTGTTGTGCTGCTTGAATATTTTGGCTTCTGCTAAAAACTTTACGATTTTATGTGATGATCTGAAGATAGAGTAACACCAAGAAACCTTCCAGAAATATTGATTGTATGGATTGCTGGCCGTTTGTTGTATATATCTAATATTCCGCTTTGAGTAAAATTTCAGCTTGAATTCGCAAGGATTACGTCTAGAAATACGTTTGTTGTATATATCTAATATTCCGCTTATATCTAATATTCCGCTTATATCTAATATTCCGCTTTGAATAAAATTTCCAGCTTAAATTCGCAAGGATTACGCTCTTCGGTTCCTGGCGGGGTCGCCAAATTTTATGGATGTGTTATTATGGATATTCAGGATATGTTATTATGGATATTCAACTCATCTGGATATTCAGGATATGTTTTTATGGAATATTCAACTCATCTGGTATCTATAATTGTTCAATAAATTTATTCGTTCAATATTCACGATACATTTTAATTATATATTCGTTTAATGATAAATTCAAAAGTAAAGTAATATAAAAATTTTCACAACAAATATAACATGAAATATAAAAATTTGAAACTCGATTTTTAAAGAAAAATTAAAGTTTTAACAATAACAAGTATTTCATAACAACGTGTAGTAAATCCCTACAACGCCGAGGTAGATTTTCCATATACTGCTACGACGGGTCAACTTCGCAATCTGCTACGGAGCATTATAGGCGCATCAATATCAGGATTAGCTGAACCTGATGATACAACCGCTGTTGCAGACGCTGCCGTTAATTCTGACACCGCCGATGATGAAAATGCTGCCACAAGTGCCGACGCTGCCGCTATTGTAAATTCCTAGAATGCCGATACTGCCGCTATTGTAAATTTCGAGAATGCTGATACTGCCGCTACTGCAAATGCCGATACTGCCGCTATGTAAATCTTGAGAATGCTGATACTGCCGCTAGCGCAAATGCCGATACTGCCACTACCGCAAATGCCCGTGCCACAAATGCCGATACTGCCCATGCCGCCGTTGCCGTCGCCGAACGTATTCCGCGATCATTAGCTTACATTGACCAAGAGGTTTTGGCCCTTCGAAAACGCCTAGAAATGATGCAGTTGATGCAACAAATTGAGCAGCTTGAAAACCGTAAATTTGATGGAAATCAACGCCGCTTGGACTTTGGTGAAATTGAGCACGCATTGCCAAAATTTAGCGGAGATGATGTTACCTACCCGGTTCACCATTTTATGCGAGATTTTGATGAAATTTTGGAGTCAACAGGTGCTAACAACCATTTTAAGCTTCTCGCTCTTCGCCGCTGCTTAACTGGCACGGCACGTGTATTTTTAAATACTACAAAAATATTAAACCACAATGATTTGGAAAAAGCCACTATTAAAGAATATGACTTTGAGGTGTCCCGGCAGAAAATTTATAAGATGTTAGCAGAGCGTAAATGGAAAAAGAAAGACGAAACTTTACATCGTTATGTTTTGCATATACAAGCAATCGCGAAGCGAGCTAACAACAGAGGCAGAGGTTATTGATTTTGTGATTGATGGTATAGGGAATGCCGTACCAAATGCCCACTTACTACTATCAGCGCGTAGTATTGACGAACTTAAAATGCTTATAAGTCGATATCAAAATAAATATTTCATGGTCGGAAATTCACCAGTTGCAGTGAGCCAGAGAGCACAGCAAGCTAACCAGCAAAAACCAGAAGTGAAACCGCACTGTTATAATTGCTCTCAGTATGCCCATACATTAAGCCAAATTGCCCATTTCCACTGAGACCAGATAGGTCGTGTTTCAAGTGCTGGAAAACAGGACACGATCATCGCGCCCAAATCCGTAGAAAGTGCTGAAGCATAAGGACCAGGTCGCTGCCGTATTTCATGAAAGAGCCGAAGACTTTACTGAAGTGGACACTTAGAATTATGTAAGCATAGAATATAAAATAGGTAGTAAAGTAGTATCTAATTCAGTGGTTGTTCGTTTTGATACCGGTAGTCCGGTTAGCTTCATTCGGAAGTCAGACGTCCCAAAACATCTGACAAAAGGAATAATGAGGGGGACAGTGTCTAAATACACGGCGATCGGAGGAAATAAATTCAATTTTCTTAGAATTATTATACTTCCTATAAAATTTAAAAATGAAATAAAAGCTGTTGAACTTAAAATAGTATCAGATGAAAATATGTCTTTGCCAGTTATTTTGGGACGTGACTTTTTAGAATTGTTTAACATAAAATTGGTTAAAGTTAAGTTTGATGGACCGGTTAAGAGAGAATTTGAGATGAAACCAAATGCCGAGGAAATAACTAATTTTGTAAGTGTGATTGAAAACCATGCCGCAGTTATCGAAGCCGAAAATGAGCCAAAAATATTTCCAAATTATGCAAATGATGATACTGACATGAGTTAGAGTTAAAATTATTGACGAGACTCATTTAAATACCACTATTAAGGTAGAACCGTATAAGTATGAAATGAAGATACATCTCACAACTGATGTCCCATTTCATTGAATCCCAGACGACTTTCTTATTCAGAACGGAGCGAGGTTCAATCAATGGTAGACGAGCTGTTAAAGGGAAATATAATTAGGCCTAGTAACTCTCCGTATGCCTCTGCAATCGTGCTGGTGAAAAAGAAAAATTGTAATACTCGTTTGTGCATTGACTATAGGGCCCTGAACAAGATAACAGTTAGGGATAACTACCGTTTACCTCTAACTGATGACTGTATTGAGTTCCTTGAAAATAAAAAATTGTTTTCGTTATTAGATTTGAAGAGTGGTTTCCATCAAATACAAATGGAACCTGGTTCAATTCCGTATACTGCTTTCGTAACACCGAATGGTCAATACGAGTACCTTAAAATGCCATTTGGATTAAAAAATGCCCCGCTGTCTTTCAACGCTTTATTAACAGCGTATTTCGGGACTTGGTTGAAAATAGGACGCTTATAGTCTACATGGACGACATTCTTATTGCCAGCCAGGATTTTGAAGAGCACAGAGATGCACTTAAGACTGTTTTGGAACGGTTGTCTATGCGACGACTAAAACTTAATCTTGTTAAATCGAAATTTGGATATTGTGAAATAGACTACTTGGGCTATGAAGTATCACAATCAGGTATCAGGCCAAATGATTCGCATATTATCTTGTTAAATCGAAATTTGGATATTGTGAAATAGACTACTTGGGCTATGAAGTATCACAATCAGGTATCAGACCAAATGATTCGCATATTAAGAGTATACGCGATTTCCCAATACCCGTCAATCAGAAACAACTACAATCTTGTTTAGGATTTTTTTCATATTTTCGTTTGTCCAGTCTTTTTCGCAAATAGCCAATCCACTTCAAAACCTTCTTAAGAGAAACTCTGATTTCAATTTCGATGGGAATTGCCTCAATGCCTTTAATGAACTTAAATCTCGACTGTCCAACAGTCCAGTCCTTGCAATATACAACCGTGATAGAGAAAGAGAATTGCACTGTGATGCTAGTACAATTGGATTTGGTGCTGTCTTACTACAGAGGCAAGACGACAAAAAATTTCATCCAGTTTCTTATTTCTCAAAGACTGCGTCAAGCACTGAATCCAGTTACCATAGTTTCGGACTCGAAACTTTAGCGATTATTTACGCCTTAAGAAGATTCAGAACTTACTTGGTATGCTTTTTAAAATTATAACGGACTGCAACTCATTAGCTGAACTCAGCTAGAGAACTACAATTATAAAATACAACATAGGAAAGGAGCCTCAATGGGACATGTTGATGCTTTAAGTAGGGCAGAGGTAGCATTAATTACAGATACTAACGACGTAGAATTTCAGATTCAAATAGCACAGGAGAGGGATGAGACGATTGCTTCCTTGAGAAATCGTCTCACCGAAAGCGCTGTTGAAGGGTTTGATCTAATAGATGGTTTGATATATAAGATTAAGCACGACAAAAAAAGGAGGTTGTATGTACCCTCCGAAATGGAAACAAATGTCTTACGAGTGGTTCACGAAAAATTGGGTCATCAATCCGTTGATAAGACAGTTAGTAAGCTAGACATGTATTATTGGTTACAAAATATGAAAGCAAAGGTAGAAATGTTTGTTAGAAATTGTTAAAATGCCTAATGTACGCAACTCAACCCAGGGCCAAGGAGAGATATTTTCATGCAATACCAAAAGTTCCACTTCCGTTTGATACATTGCATATTGACCATTTTGGTCCATTACCATCTATAAACTCAAAGAGGAAGCATATATTAGTTGATGCCTTTACTAAATTTGTTAAGCTGTCGCCTCTCCACAAGCCAACGGGCAAGTTGAACGCATAAATAGGATTGTCAGCGAGCTGGTAACCCTACTCACTAAAAAGGCAATGAACAACAAGATGGCTGTCAGTCAGTCGATTGCGAGAACTAAAAGAGAAAGCGTCCGAACTGCAGAGCCAGCGTGGAATTTATAAAATTTATACAAAAACTCTGTACAAATAAACTTTTTATTAACGTTAAACATCTTTATTGAAATTATTTCATTGGAACTCAAGAGGTCTCCTGACAGCCTCAGAAGTTGGATGAAATCCACCCTTAAAAACGTAAAACTCGAAATACAGCATATAATTGAATAAGTGCAAGTGTGTGTGCAAAAACATTCAATTGTGAAAATATGTGTTTAAACGAGTAAAAATACATATTATCGAGTTTAAAAAAAGGTGTTCGCCATTAAATTAAATTAACATATCGTTTATCTAACGCATAAAAGAAGTTGAGACTCCGCTAAATCAATTCGTGGTAAACGGGGCTCCTCTGCACTTACGTTTTAGTATTGTATTCGTCGTTAATTTAAAATTTGCGAGTCCATACGAAAAAGAATTTTCTCAAAACAAAAGTTCGAGTGAAATTCGGCAACAACGCTATTCGTCTTTACTTGTTCGTGAAACATATTCTCTCTCAGCATGACCAGCCTGAAGAGAATTCACCAGCAACGTCATTCGTTTCAACTTTAATATTTTTCTCTCAGTACGAAAAGCTGAAAGAAACTCGTCAAAACACTGTTCATTATTTTCTCGTGGAACGCATTCTTCTTCAGCACGCCTAGCCTGGAAAGATTCACCAAGAAAATAAAACGTCGTTCGCTTCGCATCGTGGAACGTATTCTTCTTTCAGCACGAATAGCCTGAAAAGAATTAACCAAAATAAAACGTCATTCGCTTCGTATTCTGGTATATCATCTCGTTTTATGTTATGTTTATTTTGTTTCATTTGCATACATGGTAAACCACTTGATGATCATTGAACGCACACGCAAGGTTTATAGGTATTGGTAGCAATAGTAATGCAACCAAAGCGACAATAACAATCAAATTGTCTGTTACGTTCATTTGTACTCGCAGTACTCGCTACAAAATCATTCAGTTGTGTTTGGTATTCGTTTTACCATTCGTATTTATATTTTAACTCAACTCTACTCGTTGAATATCATTAGCAAAACAAAACGTGAAAAATGGAAAACGTTCGTTCCGCAAACGTCGTTGAGCTAAGACAAATGTGTAAAGATGCAGGACTTCCAACTAGTGGTAACAAAAACACTTTAATAAAACGTTTAGAAACACATATCCGTACTGAAGAACATTATTTAAGTGCAAGTTCCATATTGTCACAGCGTGTGGCAGATTTAGAAAAAACTATTCGTGAAATGGAAATACGGTAAAGTGATGTTGTAATGTATAGCAATTTCGAACCGCAGTGTATCTCTTCACCACTAGATACACAAGCAGTGCCGTTGTCTACAAACGTACATACAGTGCAATCGGTTGTGCCACCATTGCAGACGGCGATCCCGCATCCGTGTCCACCACCTTCAACACAAACATTTCCAATTTCTGTTAGTAGTGCCTTCCCTAATGCGCAGGGTGCACCCGTATCGTACTCAATACCGGTTTCCGGCGGTTATGCTCAGCCGATTTTTCAACCTAGTATTAACTACACGTACCTTCCAAGTTACACTGCACGACCCGTCCAAGCCAATATTCCGTACATTTCCCAACAGCCGGTTTGGCAATCGCGCCCTATGTATAATGTCCGTGAAATAATAGAGCTATTGCCAACATTTGACCCACTTTCAAGTGTATCTTTAAATGCAACCCAATTCATACACCGCGTCGAAATGGTACGAAATGCATACGGCATCGATGATAGTATTTTACTGTGTGTGGTGCAACAGAAAATGCAGGGACCCGCTAAACAATGGATCGACTCCCTGCAAGTCGTATATACGTCGTGGTCAGAATTTTCTAATCGATTAGTGTGCGACTTCCCATGTCTACAAAGTGTCGCGGATATGCACATAAAAATGTCCCAAATGAAAAGAAATACGAATGAATCACCACAAGAATTTTATTATCGTATGGTTGCGTATGGTATGAAAAGAGGCATTCCAGAAAACGATATCACTATACATATTGTGAACGGTATAAATGATGCGGACCTTAAACGAAAAATATCTAATTATTACTCGCGATGTATTGATTTGTTGCGTGATATCAATAACTACAATATATTTAACGAGGTTAAGACGAATTCACAAGCAAGGCCAAAACCAATGGTCCTAACAAATGCTACGTCCGGTTCGCGAGATATTGCTACAAAACCCAACGAAAATGTAAAGTGCTACAACTGTTTGAAGTTTGGGCATTATTCAATAAAATGTCCAGAACCGCAGAAAAAAACCCGTTGTGAAAAATGTTAACGCACTAATCACACAATCGAAACTTGCCCGGAAAAATCAAATAATACGGTAAGACTAATTAATCAATCCGTTCAACCGACGAATGAAATTATCGACGTAAACATCAAGGAGATTAAAGTGAACGGACTTTTGACAAATTCTTTCGCAGATCCTGGCAGTAGTCGTACTCTTGTAAGAGGCAGCTTTGCCAGGAAGCTTGGCAGCTGTACACCGTGTTTAATAACATTGAATGGGTTTGGTGGCGGTAAATTCGTATGTAATGAGAAAATAAACTTGATAATAGAAATTGACTGTGAGAAAATTGAAAGTGACGGGTTGATAGTAGAAGATAATTTGATAAGTGAAAATGTTTTGCTTGGGACTGATAGTTTGTGCAGAAACGGAAGTCGGTTGGTTATCGATAATGAAGGTTGTCGTATTGAAAATGTTTTAAACATTCGTGAACGTACTACTCTCGTTAATAAAGATTTTGACAAACTCGAACAATTACTCTCCTCATTCCGCGGTGTTTTCTCGGAAAAGGTTTCAGAACTCGGTAGATGTAACATCATGAAAATGAAAATCGAATTAAACTCCAATATACTGGTAAATATGAAGCCATATCGTCTGCCATTATCAAAGCGGCCGATTGTGGCAGACATAATCAAAGACTTACTCGATAACGAAATCATACGTTTATCAGAATCCTCATATGCCTCACCAATTGTACTGGTCGAGAAGCAAAATGGTGAGCATCGCCTCTGTGTGGATTACAGGAGCCTAAACAAAATCACGAACAAAACCTCATATAACATGCCAGTTATGGATGAACATTTCGCTCAGCTAGCAGGTAATAAATATTTTTCAATTCTAGACCTAAGAATGGGGTATTATCAAATAGAGCTCGAAGAACAATCAAAACATTTCACAGCATTTGTTACCAACGAAGGGCATTACGAATTCAATAGAATGCTGTTTGGTTTAGTCAACGCTCCGGCCGTGTTCCAAACGGTAATGAATAGGTTAGTATCCAAGATGAAACCTGGGGAAGTTTTGGCACATTTGGATGATGTCATAATACCAAGCCGCACCATTGATGAAGGATTACAACGTCTTAAAAAGTTCTTATGTATCTTGGGCGATAGTGGGTTGACATTGCGTATAGACAAATGTAAATTTTTAGAAACACGAATCGAGTACCTCGGTCACATGATTACCGAGAACGGTATAACCCCTGGAAATCGCAAAGTATCAGCTATTAAAAATTTCCAAGTGCCTACGAATGTCACCGAATTAAGACGGTTCTTGGGTCTCACGGGCTTCTTCAGGAAGTTCGTTCCTGATTACTCGCTAATAACTAAGCCCTTGACCACGCTTCTACGCAAATCTGAACAAAACTCGTTCTGCTGGACTGATCTTCAACAGACCTCGTTTAAACGAATTATCGAACTTTTGACAACCCCTCCGGTACTGGCCCTATATGATCAAACCGCGCTGCACGAGATACATACTGATGCCAGCAGTGTTGGTCTAGCTGGTGGGCTGATGCAGTCACACGATAACAAGACGTGGCAGCCTACAATGTACTTCAGTCGACACTGCACAGATCCGGAAAGTCGCTACCATTCATATGAATTGTAAGCCCTCGCCGTTGTTGAGGTACTAGAACGATTCCGCATTTACTTGTTGGGCAAAAAGTTTCGTTTGGTGACTGATTGCTCAGCCGTGGCCAAGGTACGAGATAACAAGGAACTAAAGCCTAAAATCGCGCGTTGGTGGTTGAAGATATCGGAGTTCGACTTTGAAGCAGTACATCGTTCAGGAAGCAGACTTGCGCACGTATACGCAATGAGCCGAGCGCCTGACCAGCCCCCTGAAAACGTAGATCCGGCTGGATCTATCTTTGAAATAAACTCCGACGTTAATGATTCGCTTTATACGATGCAAATACAAGACCCGAAACTTCGTGAAATCATCGCCATTTTGCAAGGCCACGTAAAATCTCAGCGAGCTCCAGAGATCAAGAAATATTTTCGTATCCAAAATTATCGCCTTTATCGTCAAGAAGAAGATGGACTGAAATTTGTCGTCCCTAACTCCGTACGTTGGCGCATTGGTCAACTTTGCCACGACAAGATGGGTCACCATGCTTTGGAGAAATCCATTGATCGAATTCGCAAAACGTTTTGGTTCGCATAAATGCGGAAATACATTAAAAATTATATCGCCGCTTGCACGGAGTGCTGTTATCGTAAGGCCAAATTCGGTAAGGCTGAATGTACTTTGCATTTCGATCCGGTAGATCCGATTCCGTTCCGCGTTATTCATATCGATCATCTCGGGCCGTTTATTCGTAGTAAGAAAGGGAATTCGTACGTCATAGCGATTTCAGACTCGTTTTCCAAATATTTCATTGTTAGACCGGTTCGTGATACAAAAACGACGCACGTAATAAATTTGTTAAATGATGTAACGAGCTATTTCGGGCTGCCCCTTAAAATTATTACGGACCGTGGAACCGCTTACACGTCGAAGGCATTTACCACGTATTGCGAGCTGAACGGTATAAAGCACGTAAAAACAGCGGTACGTACTCCGCGAGCAAACGGGCAAGTCGAGCGGGCAAACCAGATGATTTTAAATTATTTACGAACCTCGGTTGATAACCCTAAGGAATGGGACTTGTTGCTGCGAAATTTGCAATTTACAGTCAACTCGCAACCGAATAAAACGACCGGATATAGCCCAAACGAGCTAATATTCGACTTTAACTTGCGTGATATCGTACACAATTTGTTAGTTGCCGCCGTGCATGATGACGTCGACCAAACCGTAGAGAAGATTCCGATAGACGAAAAACGTATACAAGCTACGGAGAATATCGAACGCGAACGAGAAAAATGGAAAAAACGGTTTGACAAAAAACATACAATCCCTCGAGTTTATCGCGAAGATGATTTAGTTGTCATTGAGAACGAAGCCGCCGCTACCGGTGAATCGAGAAAATTAGAGTCAAAATATCGTGGTCCGTATCGTATAGCCAAAGTCTTAAACAATGACCGGTATTTAATCGAAGACATTCCGGGTATGTCAATAAAGTCGCGAAACTACTCTTCTGTTTTCGAATCTAGCAAACTGAAACCTTGGCGTAGAAACTGTCCCGAACTCGATGAGAACGAAACAAGCGACCTAGAAGACAACGAAATCGGGGTGGATTCCATAT
Organism: Eurosta solidaginis; assembly: GCF_040869045.1. Classification (NCBI taxonomy): domain Eukaryota; kingdom Metazoa; phylum Arthropoda; class Insecta; order Diptera; family Tephritidae; genus Eurosta; species Eurosta solidaginis. The sequence continues at coordinate 225,878,986 of NC_090320.1, forward strand.
CAGGAAAGGCCGACTGTCAGCAAGCTGGTAACCCTACTCACGAAAAAGGCAATGAACAACAAGATGGCAGTCCATTGCGAGAACTAAAAGAGAAAGCGTCCGAACTGCAGAGCCAGCGTGGAATTTATAAAATTTATATAAAAACTCTGTACAAATAAACTTTTTATTAACGTTTATTGAAATTATTTCATTGGAACTCAAGAGGTCTCCTGACAGGATTATTAAAACAATGCTAGGGAAATTAACGGATCCAATAAACCATGCCGACTGGTGTAAAAAGCTGCTGGAGGTTGAATACGCTATAAATAATTCGGTTCATAGCACCTGCCGCGGCACACCCAGTCGGCTGCTATTTGGGGAGGAGCAAAAAGGAACTTTAATTGATGAATTCACGGAATACTTTCAGGACAAACTATATTCCGATGCAAATCGAGACTTGGTCACTATACGGGAAAAGGCCTCCAAAGAATTAAAAAACTGCTCTCCGCGTCTGGTACAAAATGCAAGACGTATGAAGTAGGAGACTACGTAGTCATAAAAAATGTTGATACGGCCGTAGGTGTCAATAAGAAATTTTTGCCTCAGTATAAAGGACCTTAGGTAGTGCACAAGGTATTAGGGAATGATCGCTATGTCATTCGTGACATTGTGAATTGTCAACTAACCCAGCTTCCATATGATGGGATCATTGAAGTCCATCGCATTCGGAGATGGGTAAAGCCGATAACTGCGACATTGGTAGAGGATGCAGTGACTGATTCTTTAGCTTAATTGCCATTAATATATTTATACATAGGATCGAGGGCGATCCATGGTCAGGAATGACCGAGTTGTAAACACTGTATAAGATTAGATTGTGAACGTATAATAAAGTTAGATTGTAAACGTACCCTGCAAAAATTGTTGGATTACGTGTTCCATTTTCTTCATGTTGGAGTACTCTAACAATACTCCTTTGCAATGCGTTTGCGGACCACCATCAGCCGATCATTGCTCGTTTTTTAACGACCGTGATCACAACACGATGACGATCGAACAGAGTTGCCAAAAGTAAAATATTGCATACAAATAACTGATAATAAAATTTTACTTTGGCAACTCTGATAAAATGCAACAGCGCACTGGTTTTATGTATACATACTATAGTATAGAGAAATATTAGTTTCTTTATTCACGCAAATGCTAAATAACATAAGAATATTCGTAGTACAAAATATAAAAGTTGTATTGCCCCTCTTCATTTACTTTCATTTTAAATTAAATTCACTCCGATAATTCTTTCCGACAACACAATTCCTCTTTAGTACTTTGGCATATGATCCTCTGTGGGTGCTCCATGGAGTACTACAGTCAAAGTATTTTGGAATGTACTCTCACCTTTGTACTCTATGGAATACTCACAAACAAAGCGGGAGTGGGATCACCTACTCCTCTCCTAGGACATCGCAATGTTAATTGGAGCACATTTTTTGTATGAATACAGATTAGATTTGGAGCAGTCCTATACTCCCAAAGGAGTATTCCTTACCTTATTTATAGAGTACTCGCGGTTTTTGAAGGGTAGTATAATACTGTTTTCACATATAAAATTAATGATCTCATTTCACTTTCTAATGAAATTGTAAAATTTTTTGCTTTCACACAGAAGTAACTGCTCGATTAGTATGAAGGATGAAATGTCAAGCGAATAAAATGACAATGCTATATGACAGACAATCATGGCGGAACGATACAAGGTGGCAGCATGGTGACATATGTACCTACATACATAAATAAAAATTCCATGTACTTTGTTTTTGTAAATTCGATGGACAAATGTCAAAACCGTACTGGGCCGGAAGTTGATGTATCAAATCAAATAAAAACAGGTTATAATCAGCTGTTCGATGCGGCCACCTTGTATCGTTCCGCCATGCAGACAATGACATTTACTTTGACAAATGACATTTTTAAGCAGTGAACACACCAAAAATTAACACCCCTATTATGAACTCATACGATACACGATAAACGCTTGCAATCTGTTATACCATATTATGAAATAAATTCTAGCGTGTGAAACCCTATCGTTAGCGTTTATCGTTTATCGTGGTATTGCCATACGCTAACTATCGCATCAACTGTTCAATTTTCTACGCTAGCTATCGTTGATAAATTTTTGCACGATACGTTGGGAGCTATTTAAATAAAAGTAAATATAAAATTATTACAAAATCCAAAGGACCCAACTAAAGCCTCATTCCCAACACTCTGTTGCAACACCCTGAGCAAGAAGCCTTAAAGTGGCACAAACCTTCAAAATATTTGGGATGGATGACCTATTTTTATGGGCGCGCAAACTGCCTTCTACCTCTGTTAAGACATACACTGAAATCTATTTTGTTTATTAAACTTTTTTTACTCTTAGTATGTCAAGTACTTACAGTGTAGAGTTCATTTCAAGAAAATTGGAAGCATCTCTCAATTTTCTTTTTTCTATGGTTCTATGCAAGTTTCGTCAATTTGTTCATTTGATTTTATATAAAAGGCAATATACATAGGTAGCAGAAAATATTTTATTATTACAGCTTTTAAAATTTTTTGCCACTTTTACGTACAAGACAATTGAATTGTTAGTATTTACGTTTTGTTTTGCTATCTGTTTCGTATAGATTCACAAAAATTTGTAAACAAAACTCTGCCGTCATTCACAATAGTACATCGATCGGGCGTGTGGAAATCGCAATATGAAAGCTGATTTTTTACGATACGCTAGCAAGCGTTTATCTTCTATCGTATGAAAATTCATAATAGGGGTGTAAAGCCGTGGTTACTCACGAACGTACGTAGAAAAAACGTGTCAGCTGACACGACCTATCTTATGAGTGTGCAATGTAAACGAAAACTCACCGACATGCAACGCCCGTACGTACGTAGCCCGGAACGTAGAAATCAAAACAATTTTGATTTTTTCCGTAAGAACGTGTCAGCTGATCGCTCTCTCACTAGACGGAGTTGCCCAGTAAACTTTTGTGCGCTAATTTTTGACCGTTTGCAGTCTTATACAAAAACACCTAATTAAAGTTTAAAAAATTGTGAAAATAATTCGAAATAATTATGTAAAAGTGCAGATTAGAAATATGTAATCTATTTATATATAATTAATATTAATTCCAGCCTTTTACAACATCAAAAATTAAATTGGAAAAAGTTGATGTTTCCATAAACATGCATGCAAAATTGTCAATGGCAATAGTGCTTATCTGTAAACAACACACACACAAATATGTTATGTACATGTACACAGACGCACACAATGATTCCTACGGGCTTGAGAGTTCGGTCAAACGTGCTTCGTACGACAAACGGCCGTACGTACGGCACACGTCGGTGGGTAATTGCCGCATAAGAAACTGAACGCTCCCAACAGAGTTGCATTGTGCCGCGAACTGCCGTTATTATTCAATAAGCCGTCTGTGTGAAAACAGTATAAGGTTAGTTAAGGATAACCCTATAAGCACCACATATTCTGTAAATATTGGTAACACCACATACTAATATAGAAGAAGATGGCGGAGCACTTCCGACTAGAGGAGAAAAGCGTCGACAACGTGGAAAACTAAAATCCAAATAAAACAAATAATAAAACCAACATCCACGCATTCTAAAATTGCACAATTTTGGTGGGTCTAAATTCCGAAGAAGCTTGATTGGTGAGCCAATTTTCAATGTTAATATATGCGCCGGCATTCCAGGTGGTTCTAAAGAGTTTAGAAATTTAATTGGATAATTCACTATTTGATCTTCATCTGTATCTGTGTCGATCGATTTACATTTCGTTACTTCACCAGGAATTTGGTTTTCAATGCGAAGATTAATTTTGTTAACATGATCTTTTTGGGAGCTAAGGTTGCTCGTTCGCATAGCCAAAAAAAATATAAATTTAAAATTCTTAATTCTCAAATATGAAAAACCTTCGTCTTTATCGAAGGAACTTATAGCCAACATTTGGTGATGATTGAAGTGTGGGAAATACGTTTCCATAGGTAATACACACACAGAATTTGATTTCTATATACATATATAGATAGATACAGATAGACTGAAGCCATGATTCAATCAGAAGAGGTTTGCTCGACAGACGAATTTTTTGACAATTGCAGCCATTTTGCTCCCAAATCGAATTTACATCCGTTAACAGTGTTGTTTCTTTGCAATTTTTCGAAAAATATTAGTAGTAGAAATAGGAAGCATTCAGTTTACAAATCCCCGATAAGTACTGAAGTGCATAATTCCTTAGAACATTTATTTTAATTTTATGATGAATTTATTAACTATGCCATGATCTATTAGTGTGGCTGAACATAGGTAATTTTTTGAAAAGTACGGACATCAAGGAATCGTGCACTTTCGTAAACCTATGCACAGACGAAAAACGAAGCCTAAACCACTTCAAAATTCATCGTTCAACGTCAGAAACTCGACTAGTAAATCGATTTACGTAAAAATATAATTAGTAAATATCGGAGATGCCATAACGAAATGTACTTATTGAGCATGTTAACTTATTCATTCCGTACGTTCGGAAAATTCGTCACCATTTAAGAATTTGGGGAATCGGTTTATATTTGGAATATTATGTAGTATATACTTATTTGATATATTTTGACTTCGTGAGGTAGTACGAAACGAACGTGTTCCGAATATTCTAAATTAACGGAAGACTTCCATGAATACTCAACTTAAAGGAGCTTTCCGAAATTTCAGAGTAAAAAGGTGAATACTCCCTGTGTAGCAGGACCGCATAAAAGCTGAACTCTTCTGTCAAAGTCAATACCGGAATATAAAGTTCTAAGACAATAAGCCATTTTCTTTTACATTTTTTTTGGCAGACCATGTCGGCTGCCTTTTAAATATAGTCCTATCTCAAAACATTTTTCAAAAACTTCCCATTTCATGATTTGTCACAAAAACGCCCTATTTTATAATTAGATTGAAGAACGCCTCAGAATGATTTTCATTAACTCCCCCTTATGTTAAAATGCATTGAACTTATGCTCATATAGGGAGTTTTTGAAACAAATTGTGATAGTGTATTTTTGAATAAAATTCTAAACCAACATAGCTCTTTATAAATTTATGAAATATTTAGTAGAAAATTAATTATTTCCTCCAAAACCTGTTGCCATTTACAAATTTTTTATCACTACTAATATTTTTTATACTACAATTTTCGCTTTTGTACTACAATTTTCGCTAAAGGGGATTGAATTATTACCCGTTTTCCTTACTTCGTAAAAGCAACCCGTCCAGATTTTTCAATTTGGGAGTGTCAAAGTTCTGCCGTCATTGAAGAACAAACCTCTAGTAATTGAATCATGGACTGAAGCTACCAAATTTTTTTTAACGGCAGCAGATTACTAAACGTCCAAAAGGAATAACAGCCAAACTCAACAATGCAGTCAAACTTTAAGTGTTACAAGTAAGGAAGGCTAAGTTCGGGTGTAACCGAACATTACATACTCAGCTAAGAGGTTTGGAGACAAAATAAAGGAAAATCACAATTTAGCAAAATGAACCTAGGGTAACCCTGGAATGTGTTTGAATGAAATGTGTATCAAATGAAAGATGTTAATAATTATTTAAAACGTAGTGGGCCTTAGTTCTATAGGTGGACGCCTTTTCGAGATATCGCAATAAGGGTGGACCAGGGGTGACTCTAGAATGTGTTTGTACGATATGGGTATCAAATTAAAAGTATTAATGAGGGTTTTAAAAGGGAGTAGCCCTTAGTTGTATATGTGAAGGCGTTTTCGAGATATCGACCAAAATGTGGATCAAGGTGGCCCAGAACATCTTCTGTCGGGTACCGCTAATTTATTTATATATGTCATACCACGAACAGTATTCCTGCCAAGATTCCAAGTGCTTTTGATTTCACCCTGCAGAACTTTTTCATTTTCTTCTACTTAATATGGTAGGTGTCACACCCATTTCACAAAGTTTTTTCTAAAGTTATATTTTTCGTCAATAAACCAATCCAATTACCATGTTTCATCTCTTTTTTCATATTTAGTACAGAATTATGGCATTTTTTTCATTTTTCGTAATTTTCGATATCGGAAAAGTGGGCGTGGTCATAATCGGATTTCGGCCATATTTTATACCAAGATAAAGTGGCTTCAGATAAGTACGTGAACCAAGTTTAGTTAAGATATATCGTTTTTTGCGCAAGTTATCGTGTTAACGGCCGAGCGGTAGGACAGACGGTCGACTGTGTATAAAAACTGGGCGTGGCTTTAAGCGATTTCGCCCATTTTCACAGAAAACAGTTATAGTCATAGAATCTATGTCCCTACCAAATTTCACAAGGATTGCTAAATTTTTAATGAAAAAGGGCGAAGTTACGTCGATTTTGAAATTTTCTTTTATCTTTGTATTTTGTTCACCATATCAATACTGGAGTCGAATGTTGACATAATTTACTTTTATACTGTAAAGATATTACATTTTTAGTTAAAATTTGACTTTAAAACAATTTTTTTTAAAAGTGGGCGTGTTCGTCATCCGATTTCGCTAATTTTTATTTAGCACACATATAGTAATGGAGTGACGTGCCTACCAAATTTCATCATGATATCTTCAACGACTGCCAAATTACAGCTTACAAAACTTTTAAATTACCTTCTTTTAAAAGTGGGCGGTGCCACGCCCATTGTCCAAAATTTTTCTAACTTTCTATTTTGCGTCATAAGGTCAACGCACCTACCAAGTTTCATCGCTTTATCCGTCTTTGGTACTGAATTATCGCACTTTTTCGGTTTTTCGAAATTTTCGATAAAGAAAAAGTGGGCGTGGTTGTAGTCCGATTTCGTTCATTTTAAATAGCGATCTGAGGTGGGCGCCCAGGAACCTACATACCAAATTTCATGAAGATACCTCAAAATATACTCATGTTATCGTGTTTACAGACGGACGGACAGACGGACGGACATGGCTAAATAAATTTCTTTTTTCACCCAGATCATTTTGATATATAGAAGTCTATATCTATCTCGTTTAGTTTATGCCGTTACGGATTACCGTTATGCGAACAAAGTTAATATACTCTGTGAGCTCTGCTCAGCTGAGTATAAAAATAACCGAAGTTTATACGGCAGCCATAGTTCTGAAAATCCCATTTGTAGGGAAGGTGCCACGCCCCTTTTTTCCCAATTCCACATTTTACTGGAGGTGTTAGGGCTTAACGTCATATAGCTTTTTACCAATTTTCACTATCCTACCATTACTACATCCAGAGATATGCAGTATGATATATTGAAATTATGCACTCAAGTATTTCTTCGCAAAACAACAACAAGGATAATTAAGAGTAAAACTACTACAAAACGGATATTCCTTCACATGTTTGTGTGTGTGTATGAATGTGTGTGTAGGTATGCATTTTCATTATTACAATACCCTTCATCATTATCAGGTGCACAGTTAAAATTGTGTGGCTGCAACAAGAACAACAATGCAAGCATTTCCACCGTAATTAAGAACGTCATTAAGTTTATTTCATGGTAACAACGGCATTGCGCGATGCGAAAAAAAATATTTAAAAATATACACCCAAACAAATATATAGAAAAGCAATAACAATAACAAATGTTTGAATATTAGATTTAAGGTCCTGTTACACTGGATCACAAATTCCAATTTTTTTTCTGCACCAGAGACGCTATTATGAAATTCCTATGTAAAATCACACCTGATTTCGAAAATCAAGGTTATTTTTAATTCTATGGTAATATTTTAGAGATATTTACGAATAACGTTTTTTGAAAAAAATAAAAAAGTGAGTCCACTTAATCATATATATCTCAAGAACGAATTGAGCAATTCCAAAACGGTTTGAATCCTTTAAAAATAAGCCTTTTGTAATAAAACATAGCTTAGAGAGAAAAAAAATATCTGAAAAAAAAATAAAAAGTTTTCGAGATCTTTCCTCGCAAAATACAAATTTTCTTATATTTTTACAAAAAAACAAAAAGGAAAAAATCCGTAATTATTGTTCCTTATCTTTGAATCTGCAGGGCCTAGCAAAAAGTATTGTATGCACAGTTTATAGCAAATTTTATTACCTTTTAAAAGCTTCGAATCGTTCAATTCGTTCTTGAGATATATACAATTAAGTCGACCCAACTTTTTTTTTTTTGAAAAAACCGTTATTCGTAAATATCTCAAAAACGTTACCATAGAATTAAAAATAACCTTGAATTTCGAAATCAGGGGGTAATTTTACATAGGAATTTCACAATAGCGTCTCTGGTGCATTTTTGCTGTAAACCAGTGTTATTGTTGTTGTAAGCTACAAATTCGCTAACGACATCAAATGCGACTTGGTCACAGCAAGTACAACAACAACTTCATAAATAGAAACGGTCAGCACAACGTCAAACGATGCACCAAACTTTCATTTCGATCAACCCACAAAAGGAAGCGGCTGCAATAAAAACAACAATACCAACCAACTAGATGTGATCGTATAACACACAATAAAGAGAGAAGCTACACTAATAAAAACAACAACAACTTCCGACAATAGGACCGGCAGCGACCAGGCATTCAGTCAACGAACCACGCCAAACAGGAACAATAACAATGGAACAAAATTTAACATCTGCTCCTTTCATGATTTTGGAATAGCTGGAAACTAAAAAAAAAGACAAAACATAACAATAGAAACAACAAAAATAAAGGTCGTAATATGTTGTTGTTGTTGTTGTAGCAGTGCTCGCCCCACCTGATAGCCGCGACCGATCACAAATTTTCATCAATATCCTCTAACGGGAGTCCAAGGAAACTTGCCGTTTCAACAGGGGTGGACCATAAGGAAAGGGGTGTTAGAGGCGTTGGTTCCACATTACAATTGAAGAGATGGTTGGTGTCACGTGGGGACACATTGCAAGCGGGGCATACATTTTGTATGTCGGGGTTGATTCTGGATAGGTAAGAGTTTAACCTGTTACAGTATCCAGAACGAAGTTGAGCAAGAGTGGCACGCGTTTCCCTGGGGAGTATGCGTTCCTCTTCCGCAAGTTTTGGATAATTTTCGTTAAGTACTGGATTCACCGGGCAATTCCCGGCATAAAGGTCCGACGCCTGTTTATGGAGTTCACCAAGGACCTGCTTGTGTTTTTTCACTTCATACGGCTGGGTTCTCAGGTGCCGTATTTCCTCAAAATGCTTACGGAGATGACTCCTTAAGCCCCTAGGCGGTGCTGGTTCATCAATCAGATGTCTGTTGGGATGCCCAGGTTTCTGGGTATTCAACAGGAACTGTTTGGTCAGCATCTCATTTCTCTCCCTGATGGGGAGTATTCTCGCCTCATTATGCAGATGGTGTTCTGGGGACATAAGAAGACAGCCCGTGGCGATTCTGAGAGCAGTATTTTGGCAGTCCTGTAGTTTCTTCCAGTGGGTGATTTTTAGGCTTGGCGACCATATGGGTGACGCGTAGCACGTAATCGGCTGGCTAATTGCCCAAGTTCTGACAGCGAGGGATTTGAGGATTTTGTTACGGCTCTGAATTCTCGGAACAATTGCGGCTGCGTGCTCACCAAAATGTAGATCCTGATCAAACGTCACACCCAAGATTTTGGGGTGTAGGACAGTCGGTAGCGTAGTGCCATCGACGTGGATGTTCAAAATGGTCGACATTTGGGGCGTCCATGTTGTAAATAAGGTCGCGGAAGATTTAGTCGGTGATAATGCCAGGTTCCGCGAGGCGAAAAAACTGGAGAGATCAGGGAGGTAGCCGTTTATTTTATTGCATAGCGTATCGATCTTTGGGCCTGGGCCTTTGGCCATTATTGTGCAGTCATCGGCGTAGGAAACGATTGTGACTCCTTCCGGTGGTGAAGGTAGCTTAGATATGTAGAAATTAAACAAAAGTGGGGATAAGACACCACCGTGGCACCCCCTGTTTAATTCTCCTTGGTTTTGATGTTTCGTTTCTAAATTGCACCGATGCCTGCCGACCACCCAGATAATTTGCGGTCCACCGTATCAAAAGCTTTTGATAGGTCTAGCGCTACGAGTACTGTTCTATGGTGGGGGTGTTGATTTAAACCGCAATTTATCTGGGTGCTAATGGCATTTAGCGCGGTGGTAGTGCTATGGAGTTTTCTGAAGCCATGCTGATGAGGTGCTAGCTGCAAATTTGCTTGGAAATAAGGGAGCAAAATGGCTTCAAGCGTCTTTGCCACTGGCGATAGGAGAGATATCGGACGATACGACTCACCTATGTTAGCTGGTTTCCCAGGCTTAAGTAGCGGGACCACCTTGGCCATTTTCCATTTCTCAGGTATGACAAAGATGGAAAGAGACAGATTGAAGACATGCGCTAAATATTTGAACCCCTCTTTCCCTAGGTTTTTAAGCATCGGCATGGCTATGCCGTCTGGGCCCACTGCTTTGGATGGTTTAGCACGACCAATGGCGTCCTCAACCTCTTTAGCGGTGATGGTGATTGGTGACGCGCTGAATTTGTGTTTATGTGCGCGTCTATTGGCTCTCCGTCTATCTTTGTCGACCGTAGGATGCATTATATATTGTCGGCAGAAAGCGCTCGCGCATTTATTCGCGTCCGACAGCACTTTGTCGCCAAAGGCGATGGAAACTTTGTTGTTGTTGTTGTAGCAATGCTCGCCCCACCTAATAGCCGCGACCTATCACAAATTATCATCAATATCCTCTAACGGGAGTCCAAGGAAACTTGCCGTTTCAACAGAGGTGGACCATAAGGAAAGGGGTGTTAGAGGCGTTGGTTCCACATTACAATTGAAGAGATGGTTGGTGTCATGTGGGGACACATTGCAAGCGGGGCATACATTTTGTATGTCGGGGTTGATTCTGGATAGGTAAGAGTTTAACCTGTTACAGTATCCAGAACGAAGTTGAGCAAGAGTGACACGCGTTTCCCTGGGGAGTATGCGTTCCTCTTCCGCAAGTTTTGGATAATTTTCGTTAAGTACTGGATTCACCGGGCAATTCCCGGCATAAAGGTCCGACGCCTGTTTATGGAGTTCACCAAGGACCTGCTTGTGTTTTTTCACTTCATACGGCTGGGTTCTCAGGTGCCGTATTTCCTCAAAATGCTTACGGAGATGACTCCTTAAGCCCCTAGGCGGTGCTGGTTCATCAATCAGATGTCTGTTGGGATGCCCAGGTTTCTGGGTATTCAACAGGAACTGTTTGGTCAGCATCTCATTTCTCTCCCTGATGGGGAGTATTCTCGCCTCATTATGCAGATGGTGTTCTGGGGACATAAGAAGACAGCCCGTGGCGATTCTGAGAGCAGTATTTTGGCAGGCCTGTACTTTCTTCCAGTGGGTGATTTTTAGGCTTGGCGACCATATGGGTGACGCGTAGCACGTAATCGGCTGGCTAATTGCTTTGTATGTAGTCATGAGCGTTTCTTTATCTTTTCCCCAAGTTCTGCCAGCGAGGGATTTGAGGATTTTGTTACGGCTCTGAATTCTCGGAACAATTGCGGCTGCGTGCTCACCAAAATGTAGATCCTGATCAAACGTCACACCCAAGATTTTGGGGTGGTGGAAACTTTGTCTTTGTGATTAGTCGGATTCGATAGGGACTTTACGGTGGACCGAAGTTTACCCACACCGGTAGAGAGGTTACAACCTCTTAGGTGCTCCTCCCATTTCGCCCGCTTGTGTTCATCCACAAGCAATCTGATGCGTTGGTTTATATCCCTTATTTGGGGGTCGCCTGGATCAAGCTGTCTTATAAGGTCACGTTCTCTCGCTAAGTTTGCGGCCTCCGCGGGGAAGTGGAGCCGGATTTCGGGAATTCTCCCGGCAGGAATGAAATGTGCCGAGGCGGATTTAATGACCTTACGGAAGGCACGCTCCCCTTGGCGGGCATCAGTCGGGATAGGAGGGCAGCTAGGCGGCTGTCTGTAAAGGATTTATATTCTTCCCACTTTCCTTTTTTGAAGTTAATGAAAGTGCGTTTTTCAGTGACTATGAAGTCGGCGTTACGCTCAAGCGAAATAAGTATGGGCAGATGGTCGGATGCCAATGTTACCATCGGCTGCCAGTTGACGCAGTTTAAGAGTTCTGCGCTCACGATTGAGATACCTGGCGAGCTGTGACAGCTTCCTACCATACGTGTGGGGGCGTCTCCGTTTATTGTGCAGAACGTCGTTTCTTCCATTTGATCCGCCAACATCTCACCCCTACTGCCCGCCCGCAAGTTTGAATGCCATAGATCATGATGGGCATTGAAATCGCCTAAGATAATGCGATTGTTGCCAGTGAGTAAGGCCCTGATATTAGGGCGGTATCCACTGGGGCAACAGGTGGCAGGAGGGGTGTAGATGTTGATGATTTCTAGGTTTGCATCGCCTGAGCGGACAGATAGGCCTTGACGTTCTAAGACATTGTCCCTGCGGTCGATGCCAGGATCAAATATATAATATTGCATAGAGTGGTGTATGATAAACGCGATACCGCCTCCATTTCCGCTCTCGCGGTCTTTCCTGTGGACGTTATACCCAGAGCAGGTCTGCAATGCAGATCTTGCTGTGAGTTTAGTCTCTTGAATCGCAGCAATGCGGATGTTGTGCCGCTTCATGAAATCGACTATCTCCGTAATCTTCCCAGTTAGTCCATTACAGTTTAACTGCAGAATTCTAAAGTGCATAAGGGGAGACGTCGCCACTCTGGGGGTAAGTGACAGGTGACTACGCCTGGGTTGGGGAAGGCCAGGACGCAATTGCTGTTGTGGCCCTAGGACTGGGCGTCCTTGGGCAAGCATTGGGGTACCCGGATGATTTGGGTTTGCGACCTGGCAACATGGCGCGATGAAACCCGTCTGGGGGTTGCCGTCGCGGAGACCAGAACATCTAGGGAAGTGGCACCACCCAAGGCAGGAGCTGCCTTGGGCGGATGTCGCAAACATATATATTCTGTGCTGGCAAACGGTGCAAACGGAGGTAGGGACTAAGAGTCTGTTTCCCTGACCTACACGATTGCTGCCGGAAAAGAGGGGGGGGGGGGAAGACGGGGGCAGGGGCTGTTGCTCAGCATTGCTTCCGACTCTACTACGAAGATTGTAGTTATGAGTGGTAGCAGCTGTTTGAGTTGTTAACGCCGTGGGGCGCGAGCAGCAGCGGGTACTTGTTGTGGCTTGCTGAGCAGCGGGGCTGCTGGAAGGTAGTGGGGGGCGCTTAGACGTAGACTACGGGACGCCCTTGGGCGTGAACAGCAAGGAGCCACAAAAGATTTATAAAAGTTACGTGGACGTCGGGTTTTGGGATCAAGCCCAGAACAACCTGTCCGATGCAACCATCCCTTGCACGAGACACACTGAACAGAGTATGACCGTCCTAAAAAGATTCTTTTTTGGCAGATGCAGCAAAACCATTTCTCAGGACCGGGGTCAGGAGACGGACCCGGGTTGGATTCGATGCCTTCCCGGAGTAAGAGAATATGGAGCAGTCCTGCTGCAAGGAGCTGCTGGGAGGATGAAAATTTGTGGGAGGGACGAAACAAATTAGATGGGGTCACACTGAAATGACAGTCCTTGGTCGGGAAAAATCCCGAGTCGCTCCGGTACATAGAACCGACTACCTTGGGAAGCGAAGGTCGTAATATATTAATGTAGTGTTTCCTTGGCAACTATGAACACGCATCTACTTACAGAAAGGCACCCCCCCCCCCCCCCCCCCCCTGAGAAGTTCTGTGTGCAAGTGGTCTCAAAAAGAGTCATCCTGAATACCTCTTTAACAGATACGTTTAGGAATCACTCAAGTAATTGGTCTCAAACTTTTAGATGCAAACGGGAGCTGTTTCGTTTTAATTCTACATGCATCAAAATCGACTACACAGAAACCAGTGCATCAAGTAAAGAGTCAAATGTTACTTGTCGAACGTCAAACCAGTTCTAATATAGAAATGAATCATTTGAACCAAAGGGATATGTTAATACTTTACAAAGAGACCAAGGCAGTCGGTTCTATGTACCGGAGCGACTCGGGATTTTTCCCGACCAAGGACTGTCATTTCAGTGTGACCCCATCTAAATTGTTTCGTCCCTCCCACAAATTGTCATCCTCCCAGCAGCTCCTTGCAGCTCCTTGCAGCAGGACTGCTCCATATTCTCTTACTCCGGGAAGGCATCGAATCCAATCCGGGTCCGTATCCTGACCGCGGTCCTGAGAAATGGTTTTGCTGCATCTGCCAAAAAAGAATCTTTTTAGGACGGTCATACTCTGTTCAGTGTGTCTCGTGCAAGGGATGGTTGCATCGGACAGGTTGTTCTGGGCTTGATCCCAAAACCCGACGTCCACGTAACTTTTATAAATCTTTTGTGGCTCCTTGCTGTTTACGCCCAAGGGCGTCCCGTAGTCTACGTCTAAGCGCCCCCACTACCTTCCAGCAGCCCCGCTGCTCAGCAAGCCACAACAAGTACCCGCTGCTGCTCGCGCCCCACGGCGCCAACAACTCAAACAGCTGCTACCACTCATAACTACAATCTTCGTAGTAGAGTCGGAAGCAATGCTGAGCAATAGCCCCTGCCCCCGTCTTCCCCCCCCCCCCCTCCTCCTCTTTTCCGGCAGCAATCGTGTAGGTCAGGGAAACTGACTCTTAGTCCCTACCTCCGTTTGCACCGTTTGCCAGCACAGAATATATATGTTTGCGACATCCGCCCAATGCAGCTCCTGCCTGCCTAGATGTTCTGGTCTCCGCGACGGCAACCCCCCGACGGGTTTCATCGCTCCATGCTGCCAGGTCGCAAACCCAAATCATCCGGGTACCCCAATGCTTGCCCAAGGACGCCCAGTTCTAGGGCCACAACAGCAATTGCGTCCTGGCCTTCCCCAACCCAGGCGTAGTCACCCGTCACTTACCCCCAGAGTGGCGACGTCTCCCCTCATGCACTTCAGACTTCTGCAGTTAAACTGTAATGGACTAACTGGGAAGATTACGGAGATAGTCGATTTCATGAAGCGGCACAACATCCGCATTGCTGCGATTCAAGAGACTAACTCACAGAAAGATCTGCATTGCAGACCTGCTCTGGGTATAACGTCCATAGGAAAGACCGCGAGAGCGGAAATGGAGGCGGTCTCGCGTTTATCATACACCACTCTGTGCAGTATTGTATATTTGATCCTGGCATCGACCGCAGGGACAATGTCTTAGAACGTCAAGGCCTATCTGTCCGGTCAGGCGATGCAAACCTAGAAATCATCAACATCTACATCCCTCCTGCCACCTGTTGCCCCAGTGGATACCGCCCTAATATCAGGGCCTTACTCACTGGCAACAATCACATTATCTTAGGCGATTTCAATGCCCATCATGATCTATGGCATTCAAACTTGTGGGCGGACAGTAGGGGTGAGATGTTGGCGGATCAAATAGAAGAAACGACGTTCTGCACAATAAACGGAGACGCCCCCACACGTATGGTAGGAAGCTGTCACAGCTCGCCAGATATCTCAATCGTGAGCGCAGAACTCGTAAACTGCGTCAACTGGCAGCCGATGGTAACATTGGCATCCGACCACCTGCCCATACTTATTTAGCTTGAGCGTAACGCCGACTTCATCGTCACTGAAAAACGCACTTTCATAAACTTCAAAAAAGGAAAGTGAGAAGAATATAAATCCTTTACAGACAGCCGCCTAGCTGCCCTCCCTATCCCGACTGATGCCCGCCAAGGGGAGCGTGCCTTCCGTAAGGTCATTAAATCCGCCTCGGCACATTTCATTCCCGCCGGGAGAATTCCCGAAATCCGGCTCCACTTCCCGGCGGAGGCCGCAAACTTAGCGAGAGAACGTGATCTTATAAGACAACTTGACCCAGGCGACCCCCAAATAAGGGATATAAACCACGCATCAGATTGCTAGTAGATGAACACAAGCGGGCGAAATGGAAGGAGCACCTAAGAGGTTGTAACCTCTCTACCGGTGTGGGTAAACTTTGGTCCACCGTAAAGTCCCTATCGAATCCGACTAAGCACAAAGACAAAGTTTCCATCACCTTTGGCGACAAAGTGCTGTCGGGCGCGCAAAAATGCGCGAGCGCTTTCTGCCGACAATATATAATGCATCCTACGGTCGACAAAGATAGACGGAGAGCCAATAGACGCGCACATAAACACAAATTCAGCGCGTCACCAATCACCATCACAGCTAAAGAGGTTGAAGACGCCATTGGTCGTGCTAAACCATCCAAAGCAGTAGGCCCAGACGGCATAGCCATGCCGATGCTTAAAAACCTAGGGAAAGAGGGGTTCAAATATTTAGCGCATGTCTTCAATCTGTCTCTTTCCACCTTTGTCATACCTGAGAAATGGAAAATGGCCAAGGTGGTCCCGCTACTAAAGCCTGGGAAACCAGCTAACATAGGTGAGTCGTATCGTCCGATATCTCTCCTATCGCCAGTGGCAAGTACGCTTGAAGCCATTTTGCTCCCTTATTTCCAAGCAAATTTGCAGCTAGCCCCTCATCAGCATGGCTTCAGAAAACTCCAAAACACTACCACCGCGCTGAATGCCATTAGCACCCAGATAAATTGCGGTTTTAATCAATACCCCCACCATAGAACAGTACTCGTAGCGCTAGACCTATCAAAAGCTTTTGATACCGTCAACCATGGCTCGTTACTGCAGGACCTGGAAGGGTCTACCCTTCCCCCATGTCTTAAAAGGTGGACCGCAAATTATCTGGGTGGTCGGCAGGCATCGGTCCAATTTAGAAACGAAACATCAAAACCAAGGAGAATTAAACAGGGGGTGCCACAAGGTGGTGTCCTATCCCCACTTTTGTTTAATTTCTACATATCTAAGCTACCTTCACCACCGGAAGGAGTCACAATCGTTTCCTACGCCGATGACTGCACAATAATGGCCACAGGCCCAGGCCCAAAGATCGATGCGCTATGCAATAAAATAAACGGCTACCTCCCTGATCTCTCCAGTTTTTCGCCTCGCGAAACCTGGCATTATCACCGACTAAATCTTCCGCGACCTTATTTACAACATGGACGCCCCAAATGTCGACCATTTTGAACATCCACGTCGATGGCACTACGCTACCGACTGTCCGAGGAAATACGGCACCTGAGAACCCAGCCGTATGAAGTGAAAAAACACAAGCAGGTCCTTGGTGAACTCCATAAACAGGCGTCGGACCTTTATGCAGGGAATTGCCCGGTGAATCCATTACTTAACGAAAATTATCCAAAACTTGCGGAAGAAGAACGCATACTCCCTAGGGAAACGCGTGTCACTCTTGCTCAACTTCGTTCTGGATACTGTAACAGGTTAAACTCTTACCTATCCAGAATCAACCCCGACATACAAAATGTATGCCCCGCTTGCAATGTGTCCCCACATGACACCAACCATCTCTTCAATTGTAATGTGGAACCAACGCCTCTAACACCCCTTTCCTTATGGTCCACCCCTGTTGAAACGGCAAGTTTCCTTGGACTCCCGTTAGAGGATATTGCTGACAATTTGTGATCGGTCGCGGCTATTAGGTGGGGCGAGCATTGCTACAACAACAACAACAACAACCAAAAATGGTACTAGTTGCGACTAGAGGTAGTCTCTTTTTTTGCAGGGTTCTAAAAGTATTGCTGACTCTTGAGCGTCGTTAAATACGCTAACTGTCATTTGGCTCTCCTCTACTTTTGAAACATGAAAGTTATAGTTCGTTCAACCCATCAAAAGGTGAGGTGAGGTTAGGTTGTAGTGGATATCACGGGGTCACACATAAGCCAGTGTCAGTAGGCCCATTGTGATATTAGAAAAATACCTCTTTTCTTCGAACCATTTCGAGAGCTTGATAAAGGCTGAAAAGTCTTTGATATCTTGCTCTACCACCTAGCGGAGAATATCCAGGAAGGGAGCTCCCGGAAAGACTTGTCTGTCCCCACTTATCGCCGGTTGTTGCAGTCCGCTGTTTCCTACTCTTCGTCATGTTACAACACCACACAATAGGGCACTCTTAGTATTCCTGCATGCCTGCCAATAAAGCGGTGCACAATTAGCACTTTTATAAATGTGGAAATGTTATCTGTAAATAGGGTGTGAACTTAAGGGGATCTCTTAAGATCCTATTTTAGACAGGTTTGCTTAGATATCCGACATCTTTGGGTTTTGAGTCATCTATTGCTGACTTTACGGTAGCAATGGGTGGACCTAATCGTTCATTGTCAAAACGAATTTGCTCGATCTTGTGTGTGAATGTTTGTACGGGAGTTGCCACGCCCCCTTTTTCCCAATTCCACATTTTCTTGGTGGTGTTAGGGATTGACCTCATATAATTCCATACTGAATTTCAATGTTCTGGGATGTATACCTTCACAGTTATGCAGTACCAAAGATTTCATTTGTATGGGAGGTTCCACGCCCCTTTTATATATCCAAATTATTTTTAGCCTAAAACCTTCCCGTTGATCGAAAGAACCTATAGCCAAAATTTGGTGATGATTGAAGTATGGGAAATACGTTTCCATAGGTAATACACACACAGAATTTGATTTTTATATATATAGACAACAAAGCTTGCTTGGGATAGTTTTGAATTTTGTCCGTTTATGAGAAATTTTTTTATGAAAATGGTTTGAAATAATTTGTCACACTATTAATAATTTGTTGTTCACGCGATTCCCGGCATGTAATCCGATAGTTATTGATAGTGTCTAATCTTTGTCCAGAATACAGCGCAAAGATAGAAGTGAATTACTGCATTTGTTAATGCCGCTGCGAGAGTGACAATATAATTTAAAGATATACACCGCTCAAAAGAATTTAAACAAAAAATATATCCTACATTGCATGAGGTGGATCCTTAGCACAAAGCCTATCCAAAAATAGCTGGAGTTTTAGCAAAAATGGCCAAGTTTCAGGATGTCTTTTTTACCAGATGAAGCGAAGACGATCAGAAATGAGTTTCTTCGTATTAAAGGTAAGTACCATCTAGATCAAGGAGTCGACATGGTTGTCTTTTATATAAGCTCATCGATCTGTGGCCTGACTGCTACAACAAAAATATCTGTGGGCCTGGGCCTGTGGCCATTATCGTGCAGTCATCGGCGTAGGAAACGATAGTGATTCCTCTGGTGGAAAAGGTAGCTTAGATATGTAAAAATTAAAGAAAAGTGGAGAAAGGACACCACCCGGTGGCACCCCCTTGTTTAATTCTTCTTGGTTTTGATGTTTCGTTTCTAAATTGTACCGATACCTGCCGACCACCCAAATAATTTGCGTCCACCTTTTGAGACTTGGGAGAAGAAGAGACATTCCAGGTCTTGCAGTAACGTGCCATGGTTGACCGTATCAAAAGCTTTTGACAGGTCTAACGCAACGAGTACTGTTCTATAGTGGGGGTTTTGATTTAAACCGCAATTTATCTGGGTGCTAATAGCATTTAGCGCGGTGGTAGTGCTATGGAGTTTTCTGAAGCCATGCTGATGACAGGCTAGCTGTAAATTTGCTTGGAAATAGGGGAGCAGAGAGGTTACAATTCTTTAAGTGTACATCCACAAGCAATCTGATGCGTTGGTTTATATCCCTTATTTGGGGGTCACCGGGGTTGATGTTGTTGTTGTAGCAGTGCTTCGCCCCACCTAACAGCCGCGACCGATCACAAATTGTCATCAATATCCTCTAACGGGAGTCCAAGGAAACTTGCTGTTTCAACAGGGGTGGACCATAAGGAAAGGGGTGTTGTTGTTGTTGTAGCAATGTTTCGCCCCACCTAAAAGCCGAGGAAAGGGGTTTTAGAGGCGTTGGTTCCACATTACAATTAAAGAGATGGTTGATGTCATGTGGGGACACATTGCAAGCGGGGCATACATTTTGTATGTCGGGGTTGATTCTGGATAGGTAAGAGTTTAACCTGTTACAGTATCCAGAACGAAGTTGAGCGTTTCCCTGGGGAGTATGCGTTCCTCTTCTGCAAGTTTTAGGTATTGTTCTTTGAGCACTGCATTCACCGGGCAATTCCTGGCATAAAGATCCGACGCTTGTTTATGGAGTTCACTGAGGACCTGCTTGTGTTTTTTGGCTTCATACGGCTGAGTTCTCAGGTGCCGTATTTCCTTATAATGCTTAAGGAGATGACTCCTTAAGCCCCTGGACGGTGTTGGCCCATCAATCAGATGTCTGTTGGGATACCCAGGTTTCGGGTATTCAACAGGAGCTGTTTGTTTAGCATCTCATTTCGCTCCCTGATGGGGAGTATTCTCGCCTCATTATGTAGATGGTGTTCTGGGGACATAAGAAGACAACCCGCAGCGGTTCTTAGAGCAGTATTTTGGTTGCCCTGTAGCTTCTTCCAGTGACCTCCCACCAACTCCTGTAGGAATGAAAACGGCGACCTTGTAACTGATGTCCAGAGAGTGCTTAGATTATGGAGGGAACACTTCTCTGCTCTCCTAAATGGAGGCAGCAATTCACCGCGCAGAGATGAAGAACCCGATCCCGCAATCGATGATGATGGAATATATGTCCCCCCGCCCGATTATGACGAAGTTAGAATAGCAATAACCAGATTGAAAAACAACAAGGCCGTGGGCGCTGATGGATTGCCTGCGGAGCAATTCAAGTTCGGCGGCGAGGAGTTGGTAAGGCGCATGCAGCAGCTTCTTAGCAAAATATGGGCGGACGAAAGCATGCCCGACGGCTGGAATCTAAGTGTTCTTTGCCCAGTCCACAAGAAGGGGATACTGCAAAATGCACCAACTATCGTGGAATCAGCCTTCTTAATATCGCATATAAGGTCCTTTCAAGTGTATTGTGCGAAAGATTGAAGCCCACCGTGAACCGGCTGATTGGACCTTATCAGTGCGGCTTCAGACCTGGTAAATCTACCATCGACCAGATTTTCACAATGCGCCAAATCTTGGAAAAAACCCGTGAAAAGAGAATCGACACACATCACCTCTTCGTCGACTTTAAAGCCGCCTTCGACAGCACGAAAAGGAGCTGCCTAAATGCCGCTATGTCTGAATTTGGTTTCCCCGCAAAACTTATACGGCTGTGCAAAATGACGTTGAGCAACACCATCAGCTCAGTCAGAATTGGGAAGGACCTCTCCGAGCCGTTCGAAACTAAACGAGGTTTCAGACAGGGTGACCCCCTATCGTGCGATTTCTTTAATTTGATGCTGGAGAAAATTATACTAGCTGCAGAACTTAACCGCACTGGAACAATATACTATAAAAGCGTGCAATTACTGGCATATGCTGATGACATTGATATCATCGGCCTAAACACCCGCGCTGTTAGTTCTGCTTACTCCAAGCTGGAAAAAGAAGCGGTAAAGATGGGTTTGATGGTGAATGAGGACAAAACGAAGTACCTGCTGTCATCGAGCAAAGAGTCAGCGCATATGCGCCTTGGCAACCACGCTACTGTTGGCAGCCATAATTTCGAAATAGTAAAAGACTTCGTTTATTTGGGAACCAGCATCAACATTAGCAACAACATCAGCACTGAAATCCAGCGAAGAATCAATCTTGCCAATAAATGCTACTTTGGACTAGGTAGGCAATTGAAAAGTAAAGTCCTCTCTCGGCGAACGAAAATCATACTCTACAAGTCACTTATCGTACCCGTCCTGCTATATGGGGCAGAATCATGGACCATGACAACAGCAGATGAAGCGGCTTTGGGAGTGTTCGAGAGAAAAGTTCTTCGAAAGATTTATGGACCTCTACGCGTTGGCGATGGTGAGTACCGAAGAAGATTTAATGATGAGCTGTACGAGCTATACGCAGACATCAACATAGTCCAGCGAATTAAAACGCAGCGGCTGCGCTGGCTAGGCCATGTTATGCGAATGAAAGATGATGCTCCGGCCAAGAAAGTGTTTCTATCGGAACCCGCCTATGGAAGCAGAGGTAGAGGGCGGCCCCCACTCCGTTGGAAGGACCAGGTGGAAAACGATTTAAACTCCCTTGGTGTGACCAATTGGCGCCGGTTGGCGGAGCGAAGGAGCGACTGGCGCGCCTTGTTGGACGGCCATAACCGTTTAGACGGTTAAGCGCCAATTAAGTAAGTAAGTAAGTAGCTTCTTCCAGTGAGTAGTTTTTAGGCTTGGCGACCATATAGGGGACGCGTAGCATGCAATCGGCTGGCCAATTGCTTTGTAAGTGGTCAGTCGAGACTAGCATCACCACATGAGCACAAATCTGGTCTTTCACACTAGAATTTTGGAAGATCCCCGCCATGTAGCATTGAGGGCCCGACATGAAGACATACCCTAAACAATGTCTTTGAGTGCACCCTTACTTATATCAATTTATTTTTCACTTATTAGATAATGATATTTAGCGCACACGATCTCAAAGAAAATGCTTCAAAACTGTTTTGACGCGTATACTAGCCGTATTGGGCTTACTGCTGGTGGTGATAATGATGGCTTTAATCTATTACGCAATAGCACTAGATATAATAGGTAAGTTGAATAAGACCAATGAAATTTATATTCATTTAACTATAAACTTTGCCTAGTTTATGAAAACTTAAAATTTTGAGTTCGCAACACGAGAAAGAGCAAAATGGGAAACTTCACTCGCATTCGAAAATATAGAGCTTGGGACAGCCACTGGATGGTTTTGAAAACGATCAAGAAATGAGGCCTGCGGATAGACCATTAACAACTGCGAAGAACCTGGAAACAGAGTTTACAAGTGAAACAGCACAGAAGTCTAAAGTTTAGAAAATATGCTTGAAAGCGCTGAGCGGCAACTCCAACCTAAGACCAACAAAGATGTAAGCGCCATCTTAGATACAAAAAATACGAGCGTACCAAGCGCGTATGATCCACAAATTTGGGAGGAACTATTTCGTAAAAGTTCGCTAGTGCAACAAGATGAGCTAATTGATACCTTTGATGCAGCAGATGTACAGGCAATGATGAAGAATGGCGCAAAACTAAACTCGGCGAATATTGACTCTTTTCAGGGTGAGTTAGTTTTTTTTTACACAAAACCCGCATTGGGTATGCGAATAGTTCAGAATTTCCATTTCAGATATGCAGATTATGTCACTCTGTGAGCAGATAGCTAAACGCTTACGCAACAGAGGCAGTTATAGAAACTCAACAAATGTAACACCTCCACCGGGTTCTCATTTTACAAGCCGCGGTCCTGGTGGATTTCCGGTGACTGGTGAAACAATGAAGGGAGTCGGCATAGAACATATAGGCCCCCACGCCAATGTGTAGGACATTTCAAAAGTAGAAAACGATGCAAATTAGAGAAGAATCGTGGCCTGAATATCCTCGCATGTATATCGCCCCAGGTAAATATTTATTTGTTTTTACATATTCGTGATTTTAGGGCTGCCGATATATTTGAGGCTGCTAAAACTAATAAGTTTTTTATAATTTTTGCAGTAATCCAGGTAACATGGCCAATGTGTTTTCCAAGAATGCCTCACCACAAAAGCAACAACAACAATTCTTTTGTACCTACATACAAAATAATGCAAATAGCAATAAAATGTCATCCGCCTCAGGGATGGGTAGTGAAGGTGGTGCCATGAATGCAATGAGTTTTTCCAATGCCAACTTTAAAATGCGTACCAGCGCACAAAATCTGTCAACTGACATCATTTATGCCTCATACTCAAGTATTCCCGATCATTTGGGCCATGCGGATAACTATGAGTGTGAGTCGCCCGAAGAGATCGGCTGCTATAGCGGCAAGGAATGTATACGGAAAAGTTCGTGGTGTGATAATTTGGTTGATTGTCATGATGGCAGTGATCAATCGGCTTGTCGTTGTATCGATCGTCTCACCAGCAATCGTATATGTGATGGCTATGCGGATTGTCCAATGGGCGAAGATGAATTGGGCTGTTTTGGCTGTACGGATGCATCTTATTCCTGTTATGATGGTCCTGAGGAGTACGCTCAGTTCCATCGATCCACATTTCTTATCGCTACAAAAACAATAACAACAACAACAACCAAGGGAGCCACGAGTCACCGGGCGTCTCCGTTTATTGTGCAGAACGTTGTTTCCTCTATTTGATCCGCCAACATATCACCCCCGCTGTCCGCCTGAAGATTGGAATGCAAAAGAACGTGATGGGCATTGCAATCGCCTAAGATAATGCGATTATCGCCAGTGAGTAGTACTCTGATATCAGGGCGGTATCCACTGGGGCAAGGGGTGACAGGAGGGATGTAGATGTTGATGATGTCTAGGTTTACATCGCCTTACCAGACAGATAAGCCGTAACGTTCTAAGACACTGACCCTCCGGCTGATGTCAGGATCAAATATATGATATTGCACTGAGTGGTGTATGATCAACGCGAGACCGCCTCCATTTCCGCTCTCGCGATCTTTTCTGTGGACATTATACCCAGAGCAGGTCTGCAATGCAGATCTTGCTGTGAGTTTAGTCTCTTGAATCGCAGCAATGCGGATGTTGTGCCGCTTCATGAAATCGACTACCTCCGTGATCTTCCCAGTTAATCCATTACAGTTAAACTGCAGAATTCTGAAGTGCACCGTGGGAGACGTCGTCACTCTAGGGATAAGTGACGGGTGAATACGCCTGAGTTGAGGGAGGCCTGAACGCAATTGCTGTTCTAGCCCTGAGACTGGACATCCCTGGGTAAGCATTGGGGTACCCGGTGTAGTTGGGTTTGCGGCACGGCAACACGGCGCAATGAAGCCCGTCAGGGGGTTGTCGTCGCGGAGACCAGGTCATCTAGGAAAGTGGCACCGTCCAAGGCAGGAGCTTCTTTGGGCGGATGGCGCAAACATATATATTCTGTGCTGGCAGACGGTGCAAAAGGTGGTAGGGACTAAGAGCCACAAAAGATTTGCAAAAGTTACGGGGACGTCTGATTTTGGGATCTAGCCCAAGACAACCTGTCCGATGCCAACAATCCCTTGCACGTGACACACTGATAAGAGTGTGACCGTCCTAAAAAGATTCTTTTCCGGCAAACGCAGCAAAACCATTTCTCAGGACCAGGGTCAGGTGAAGGACCCGGATTGGGTTCGATACCATCCCGCAGCAGGAGAGTATGGCGCAGTCCCGCTGCAATTCCGACGGTGAGGATCCAGGAAAGAAGAAATTGCAAAGCAAATTGGACGGCGCCATTGAAAAACCGCATGTTAAATGGTCAGATGTAGCTGACAGAAAACAAAATTTTTGGTACAAATGCAAGGTGTTGGCAATGATACGGATGCATTCCTGTATTGGGTGCTACCAATATATCATGGGTCTTGGATTCATCTATACGACGACGTTTCGAAAAGCGTATCTACATTCCATTGCCAGAGGCACATGCACGACTGGTAATGTTTAAAATAAATCTGGGAAATACTACAAATATGCTGACTGAGCCTGATCCTAAAGAGTTGGCAACGAAATCAGATGGATGCGTATATAAATGTTAATTAATGATTAGAGTGAATGTAGTTAAAAATTTTACATTCAACATTATAGTTACTCCGGCGCTGATATATCGATTGTTGTACGTGATGCGCATATGGTCCGGTTGCAAGGATCTGCTGAGGGATGAGACGCAACAAATTAAATGGGGTTACACTGAAATTACAGCGCTTGGCCGAGAAAAAACTCTAGTCGCTCCGTCCTAGTGCTGCCGCCAAGCAGAAAAAAGGCAGAGAAGCATTCATCACACTGTGCGTATGATGCAAAGTCAGAAACTGCTGTTGTAACTGTGCTTCCGCAGGACCGTGCCTTCTCTACTTTATTATGAATGTCAATTCACACCAATGGCTATTGCGGCGCGCGATTGACCAACAAGACGACGGCGCAGTATAGATAAAGAACGTTTGACTGCCGCAGCGAGAGCTTAAACAATTTTTGTTTGAACATAAAAAAGGATTATGCATTTTTTTACTGGTTTAGTGTAGGCTGTTGCGGCGACTTTTGAAGTGTGAAATTTATTAAAATTTTAATTTGATAGTAAGTTTAAACCAAAAAAACGCTTAAGCTTTGCAAGCATTTAATTATTATGAATATAATATAATGTAATATAACAATATTTTGCTATGTACAGTGCTGGCCACTTAGACGACGCTGCAACAATATAGCTCAAAGCAATTAATATATTTTTTATGTTGTTATTAAAGTACTTATTTCTTTTTTATATCAACCAATTAAGCGAGTTTATGTTATTATTAAAGTACTTACTTCTTTTTTATATGAACTGTATTAATTTAAGTTACAATTTCATGTACATATATAATAAAGTATGTCGTGGTACGATTGCTGTCGGAATTAAATTTGAAACCAATCAATACTCCCGCTAAGGGTTGCAGAATTATTGCTTGAATGATTAGATTTAGAACAATAATAAGTCTGACTCAATTAATAGTCGTACATTTTTAAGTTCCTCAATTACGACAGCAATCGGATTCCACGACACCTTTGAATATTCTTCAGCTGAATTTCTACTAAGCTTTAAGTTGTAGATTATTGAAATAATTGGAGTTTTTTCTAAAGCTGAATTCTATTTTTTTGCTCGCTTAGAAGAGATTTCAATTGGAAAACAAAAACCAATTAAGCAAGTTTATTTATTATTAAAGTTCTTCTTTTTTATATGAACTGTATTAATATAAGTTCCAATATCATGTACATATATAATAATATTGAAAATAATAATAATAATATTCATATGGCTGCTCCAGGTAAAGTAAATCTGCAGGTAAAATTCACGTTATATGGCGGTTATATAAATGGTAAAACCGCAGTAAAATTGATTGTCAAATGACTCCAAAATGTAGAGTGAAATGACGGAGAAATGGCCGCCATTTGACGAGCATTGTGACGTGTGTGAGCAGAACAGTACTATGATCGCATCCTATAGGTGGGAGCGGAATGCACCATCACATTAATAGGAACGAAACGGAAAATTTCGTCACAAAACCTAATCTGCCCATGCAAATGTGACTATAAATATAACCGCTGGGAAAAGTTACAATGCCCGTAAAATGACTAGTCAAATGACGTGGAGCGTTTTTGCAGGGTTATGATCACAACCACCGTTGTTGTTGCATTAGTATGATATATATCTATCGTGATCTGGATCACTGTTCACTTGAACGCGAAGATTGTTTTGACAACTTTTGCTAAAACGGAATCTGGTAACTTTAACATCATATTCCAGCTGCTGCCGGTGGAATGAAAGGAATTGTTATTTAACATCAAGAAAATATTCCTTAATAAAAAATAAGAAAAGATGTCCATAGTTAAACGTGTTCAGGTTAGTTTGGTATTGTCCTCAAGCAACGGATGTAATATATTTTTCACCTACTCATAGCAATGGGCGACTTTTGCGCGAACCTGGCACATCTACGATTGCACCTGGCAAAATCCTTTTGATTCTGCGGCGCTTATAAAAACACATCTAATGGGTTTGCACAAACCTATCTATCATCCCATGAGTAAGTAAATTACCTCATTAAAATAATAACAGCGTTAAGTGTACGACTGCACAAAAAGTTGAGCCTGCTTGTTGTGTTAATGCAGAGTAAGGAATGAAAGGAAATTCATGATTGACATTTTTGTGGATATCAGGTGGAAGGGGGATAACGCTCCAATAGAAAGTGTTGATCTAGAAAATTTGGTTTCTAGCTGCCCTTGAGGTTCTTGCAATGCTGGTGCCTAGTTGTTGTTGTAGCAGTGCTTCGCCCCATCCAAAAGGTGCGATCACTCACAAATTATCATCAATATCCTCTAACCGGAGTCCAAGAAAACTTGCAGTTTCAACAGAACTGGTCCAGAGTGAGAGGGGTGCTAGAGGCTTTGTTTCCACAAGAGCAATTAAAGAGATGGTTGATGCCGTGAGGGGACACATTGCAAGCAGGACATACATTTTTTATGTCGGGGTTGATGCTGGATAGGTAAGAGTTTAACCTGTTACATCCAGATCGAAGTTGAGCTAGAGGGACACGTGTCTTACCTAGTATTTTGTTGATGTTTTTATTGTAGCAAAAAAGACACTCCCCGTGGGTCCGAGCGTATCGATGTTAGTGGTAGTTTGCCGGATGCAGATGCGGTAGTTTCGAGTGCCAAGCACCATTAAGGTACTAGCCCGGCCGGGGGGGGGGGGGGGGGGGGGTTGAATACCCTCAGAGGATTTTGCGATACCCAACCTTTACCTAGTATTATAATTGCTGTACAACTGAATCAGGTCATTTTAATCTATTTAAAAATTGTGTGGCCAAATTTAGCTACGGTCTATTCGATAATCAGGTTGCTACAAATCAGATGCACACAAGAGTTGCTATTAACAATATGTTTGATTGTTGTAAAAAAAACGAGATACTCAACACCAGCTTATATGTTTATAACTCAGAAGTGTGTAATTAAACCCTCGGTAAATCAGCACTGGTAAATAGAAATGGAATATTTACCGCTAGATATACATTATTAATAAGTTTTACTTTTAGGAGCTCAGTATTTTACTGCTACTCAAGCAAAGGAATTTTTCTTCTTATCAACTTCCAGATGATTGTGGCGATCATGTAATTTGCATTAATACCAAAGAAATTGCTCTACCCGGCGACGAATGGGTTAAACGTGTTTATTTTCATCATACTGGTTATCCTGGCGGTGCCAGCTGGACACTAGCGTGGCAGTTACACGAAAAGGATCCAACAATGGTTATGAAAAAGGCTGTTTACAATGCGATGCGTGGCAATTTACAGCGCAGATATACAATGGAACGGTTACATTTATTTGCCGATGATAAGGTGCCGGAAAATATTCTGGAAAATGTGACAAATCAAATAAGAACACCACGCACAGTGCCACAACGTTTGGATCACATTGATAAAGAGACATTGGAGAACTTCCCTTCAATTTTAGACTATCCAAAAGATTATGTTTTGCGTTAACTTGTTGTGAAACGAAGTAGAATAAAAATGCGCGATATACCTTTGGAGAGATTTAGGCTGAGCTTCTCTTCCAATTTTCGTCGCGCTCCTTTAAATTTTCCGTATACATTTTTCCTACAGGTTTCACGCCGACTCCGAACGGCATTTGCGGTAATTCTTTACCTTAGCTCAGAACTGCTAAAACTCGTCCAACGACGTCTAAAGACGCGCTATGAACGCAGGATCACGAATCCGAAAGCGGAAATTGAAAATTTTCATGTGGTTGTTGTAATTTTGACGATTTTGTTGTACTAAATTTTCGATGTTGCTTTGCCCCGGCATGGCACTCTTACTACACGTCAAAAAATCGTAATGGTCAAAAGGTGCGTTTTGAGGCCAGGACCGCAAATCCGAAAACAAAAGTTAAGTGGACCCAATTGTTTTTTTTTTTAAAGGTTATTCGTAAATATCTCAAAAACGTTACCATAGAATTAAAAATAACCTTGATTTTCGGAATCAGGGGGTGATTTTACATAGGAATTTCATAATGGCGTCTCTGAGTTATTTTGGCTGTAAACCAGTGTAATCCGAAGGCGAAAAATTTCAAGTCCTTTAAAAGGTATTAACGAAAAACCGAAAAATGTTCCGGGTACCTCCAAACCCCAGGATGAGATCCATAGTATTTTTGTGCAGAACACCTTTTTGCGTTGGTGGCCTTCGGCCGCGCTTATAAAAAATAGACAACCCTATACATTATGCATGCCGAATAAGGGAAAACGTCAACGGGATGAGAACACCTAAATATTAATTTCATCATGAACTGCACATATCTCCTTCCGCACAGAGATAAAATTTCTGTTTTGATTATTGCTGTCGAGATTAATACACGTCTTTTGACACCTCTCACGATATTTTTGGACGCGCATTAGATGTCGACTCCTGTTCTAGACTTTTACCATACTTTTCGACGTGTATTGAGAGTGTCATGCTATCGCATAGAATAACCTTTGCCCGGGACTTGAACCCAGGATCTTTGGTCTGGTAGGCTGAGCACGCTACCATCCCATCACATCACGGCGACCGCAAAATAAAGGGCCAATTAAACTTCCTTAACCCTAACGTCATAGTCGTAACCATCTCCAATGTGATCGATTAATGGTGACTTAACCTAAAAATCGTGAAAATTTCATCAAAATGAAGAAAACGCAAAAAATTACAAACATATTCCACAAAAAAATAAGTGTCTTAGTCATAATGTATCCTAAACAATGAATAAAATCTACAAAAAGTTATTAAACTCACCAACTCAAATATGTTTAGGTTATGGATATGGCGAGAAACCAAAAACCAATTGGTTGGTTGTGATATGGTTATGGGGTTAGGGTTATGGTATTTAATTTAATTTATTTATCAGTCTACAAATTAAACAATCATACAGGCCAAATATACAGACTTAATTTAAAGATATAATGTACGATATAAATAACATATGCAATATTTTAAAATAATATTTAAACAGTATTTAATTAAACGCTTGAAAATTTCAAATTAAAAATTTGAAAGTAAGCAGAAGTTAAAACGTAGTAAATGAAAAAGACGTAGTAAGTGAAAAAGACCTCACGCAGAGTTCTCAAGATGGAGCTGTTTTCTCGGAAGGCGCACACAAGTATTTATGAAATTGACAACAATAGAGCAAATTAATAGTAGACAAAATTTAAACAGAATAAAAAAATGGACTATTTATTGACCCACTTATTAGTTTTACAATAAATAAGGCCAAGCATCTCCCTGCGGATCTGTAACGTGGGAACTGTAATGGTTTTAACCGGTTGCTGTAGGGGGGAAGATTTTTTGAGGGATACCATGGTAAGTGTTTTAACACAAAAAGCAAAAATTATTTCTAGACCGATTCCAGCTTGTCAGAATGAACCTGATAACACCGATTCCAAACTATTGAAGCTTATTCCAAAATAGGCCTGACCAACGATATAAAGAAAGTTTTTGTAAAGGTATGGTTATATCAGCATTATAGTCCGACCTAAAGGGCCAATTAGACTTCTTTCACCGTAACGCCATAGTCGTAACCATTCCCATATCCATAACCATCTCCAATGTGATCGATTAATGGTGCCTTAACCTAAAAATCGTGAAAATTTTATTAAAATCAGGGATGCACCTTAACGTTAAGCTAATCGTTTATCAAAAAATTTCCACCGTTTCCGTTGAAACACTTCGAAATATTATCGATAAAGAAATTATCAAGATAAATTGTATCTCGTTTTTAACCGAAACGAAAAGCTTTCGTTAACGTTAAAAACGTTAACAAAAACGTGATACTTTATGTTTGAATTGTGCTGGCAATGCTATAGCCAAGGTGAAGCCGTAAGGTGGTAACAACGAGCGCACATACACACACAAACTCCATATAATTTGTTTGTGTAATTCGTTGGTGGTAATGTCCAAAACACTCTGAGAAATGTTCGTACTGTCAAAATTCATGAGAAAAGTTGCAATCAGCTTGGCTATTGCTTTCACCTTTAATGACTCCGCCATCAATCAGCTTTGCCAGCATAGTTTGAAATTAATAATGAACATAAACGATTTGATTCCGTTTTGATATGGCAGAAAACGAAACGAAATCATTTCGTTAATTTGACGTTTTTAACGTTAATAAACGAAACGAAATGTTTTTGTTTCGTTTATTAACGTTAATTATCGTAACGAAATGATATCGGTTCGTTGGTTAAGCATGCCTGATTAAAATGAAGAAAACGCAAAAAATACAAACATATTCCACGAAAAATAAGTCTCTTAAGCGCCAATTAAACTTCCTTAACCCTAAAGCCATAGTCGTAATCATACCCATATCCATAACCATCTCCAATGTGATCGATTAATGGTGCCTTAATCTAAAAATCGTGAAAATTTCATAAAAATTAAGAAAAGGCAAAAAATTATAAACATATTCCACAAAAAATAAGTCTCTTAGTCCTAACGTATCCAAAACAAGGAATAAAATCTAAAAAAAGTTATTAAATTCACCAACTCAAATATTTTTAGGTTATGGATATGGCGAGAAACCAAAAACCAATTACCCTACAAGAAACGCTGATAATTTTACTAATACACTCACACTTGTAATTGACAATGCTGATGACGTAAACATTGATACTCAAATTTATGTATGTTCCTTTGTTCGCTCATGCATGTCCGCATGTTCCCAACGACAGCCTATAATCATGAAAAATGACTCAAACTGGGAAAGCTTCGGACACCTGGTACAGAACAAAAGAACATACAGCAGATACCATTATGCATGTGAGACAGATACATAATTCTCAACGGAATTTTATATATGCGATGACAGTTTATCCGATTTAATCATGTTGTCACTACTGACTGTCATATGACAATCAAATGATTATCACGGTTGTCTTGTTATTTTTTAAATTCCGCCATTTTCAACCGACGAAACCCATATAAAAAATAAGTTTAAAAAATGAAAAAGAGAGCATTTCAAAGCTCCATGCTAAAATAAAAAAAATTGAAAATAATATTAAAAAATACCAAAAGCTGTCGGAATGTATGGGGCGCACTCAGAAAATGTATACACGAAAAGTAATAGTGGTTAATGGTGATTCATTTTTAAATGTGTTTCCGCATGAGGAAAACGCTCTTCTGTTGTTTTGTTATTTTCTGAATTTAAATTGAACATCCTGAACTCGAATTCTTATAAAACAATTCATTTTAAACAAATAGGACGGCCCATACATGACACAAAAGCCATGCGCAAATATAAAACGACGGAATTTGTGCAAATGAAAATTTTGACATACACGGCTCAAAAACACTGCGCAATATTCATTTTTAATGTAGCGCCACAAATGAAACATGTGTTTTAATTGTATAAAAAAGGCACTAATTGTATAAAAAAACACTATTTATTTTCCACAGTGCTGGTAATTCACAGTATAAGTGGAAAAACTCGCACCAGAAGCGTTTATTTTCCATAGTATTTATAATTTTTATATATTAGTTGCAAGACCATCTCAACTCATTGCAGCCCTGCGCAATATTCATTTTTCAACTAGCGCAACAAATGAAACGTTTTCTAATTGTATAAAAAATTATTATGTATTATTTAATTTGTGTGAATTCCTGTTGCAAGCTAAGATGGTCCTTATGCCTTCGATATTAACATTTTTAAGCAACAATTACTGATGTTATATTATCAGAAACAACGGGTAAACTGTGTAACATTCACCACACACGAAGAAAAAAGCATGTGCAATATTTGCAGACATGCGTAAATATCAAAATCGTTTTGATTTTAGCGCAGTTCTCTGCGCAAATAGCGCAACCAGTGCACACACCGGGCAAATCCTTGTGCAAATTGGTAATTGGCACAAGGATACTTGAGCCGTGTAATTGGCGTATAAGAAACACGTATGCTTTTATCACGTACAAAATTAAAAACGTAATGAAATAAAGTAAATAAAAAGCAAAAAGCATTGTTTCATTTTTGGCGGAATATAACAATGGTCATTTATGATAGTATAACAGTCAAAGCTGATATCTACAGTAAACTATCATTTATGACACTTTTTGATAGTTAGAGTGTCAGCACTGATCCATGAAAAGGTGTTACGGTCTGCTGCTACGGTATATGGCTGCGATCTACTTGGGAGCGTGTTCACGGGAACACACCTAGCGATGTGGCAAAGGTTGCGATGAAAAATATCGGAAAAGAAGGGAACAGACAGACCGGCCATCACGAGAAAAATTTTTCTCTTCTAGCATGAGTTTCCGCCCGATACACACCAGAAAAGTGATATTTGCTATATCTTTGCAGAAAAAGTAAAAAAAAAAATATTACCGAAGTTACAGAAAGATATCGGCAACGTTATCAATCAATCTGCAGGAAAATAAAAGTGATCAAAAAGGACAACATTTGGCAATAGTTTTAGAATACATTTCTTTGCTATTAACTATAAAAAGCCGCACTTCCATTTTATGTTCAATCAATCATACCTTACTAAGTATAAAATATACGAATTTTGCTGAACGCATTAAAAACAGCGAGGAGTCTCACTACAATTGAAAAATTTGTTCACACATTTGCAAGCGGTTATGTGTACATGAATGTGGATGCAGTAGAATTACAACCACCTGTGGCAAACACCTTATATGCTCATGGGCCCGGTGAACCGGCAACAACAACAAACCGGGGAAATTTTTTTTGAATTAATTGCAACTTTATAAAATCGATTTTGTATTGAATACGTAAAACGGTCTTTGGCAACATGAACGTATTGGCACAAATAACAAATGGTAAGATTCAACAACAACAGCCAATGAATTGAATCGGCAGTATCAGCAACATCAACAACAGCAAGTTCAACCGCAGCAGCAAAGGCCGCTACCTATAGGCCCAACGAAATAAGCCGGGCACACCCAGAGCCGGCCACCTCAACCAGAACAACTACCGCAATAACCACATAAAGGGGTGAGTCCGTTCCAAAGCCCCTTGAGTGGAGCTTACATACACTCCTAGGTACACGTACATAAGGGTGGGCACACGAAACATGATATACGACACTAACGCTATTTACATCTAATCGCCACCCATTTACACGTATGATTAGCTACCTAAATTGGGTATAGTTATATGCATATATAGACATATGCCCCATTAGAGTGCGCGTCGAGTGCAGCCACCTAGAAAATGTACCAAGGTGCGTAGTGAGTAGGGGTATATGTACATATAAGCATATGACCACTTAGGTTGCACATATGTATGCAACCCCTCTTATGAAATACTTGCCTAAGTTTAGTCAGCTGGAGAATGCCAGCCGTTGTATTACGTTTGAATTCCACCACTATTGTACCTTTGCGTTAAATACGCAAAACTAATGCTATGCTTTGTGGTAACCCTAAATAAAATTTCGCATATGTCCTGGCTATGCCAATTTCGTATAGAATTTTCTGACTAAGATTAGGTAAGGTTTGCATTAACGAAAGACAACCAAGAAGGCATACCCAATTTGGAAATTTCGGATTATTAAATTTAAAATCAAGATAAATACAATTAAAGATTTGATATCAGATGCATATGCATGATGATAAATACCTTGACTATGTATGTATATTTAGCCTTAAAGGACTAGACATGCCAATTTGTATGTTATATACACATACTTGAAATGTAAAAGTTAAATATAATATTTAAAAGGTGTCAGATTATTTTTATTTGTTCTTATTGAAAATTAGTGTATTCATACATACATATGTATATTGGAGTTTTCTGTATTTTTCAACTTCGCAAGTAAACATGTTTTAGATGATTAATTTAGGAAAGTCGGTCTGTATTTCCCCGATGGTATAGCGCGCCTAGTATTTATTTATTTTTTATATATTTTAAATTTTAAATAAAAGCCTAATTTACACCGTACACCTAAATAAAAATGTAAATCTTAAGTACAGACGTTGAAGTATTGCGTCAAACGCTAAACGTTTATTGGTCAATTCTAACCTGCATATGTTTCAGGGTATTTTGAAGAAAGTTCGTGGTTTAAAACGAGAGATTTGTAAGAACAAATAGGTCTGTCCTTACGTATATTTAAGCATATTCATTTAAAACAATGCTATTCGACATATGCCCACAACAAAGTGAGCAGGTATAAGGAAGCTTCCATGTATACCCCTGCCTACCCTCCAATTGGGATGGTCTACTTTTTTTTTGAATTCAGTACCAAAGTAAATGTGACCTGGATCTAAATCAAGTTTATATCAAAAGGAATGAAAATATGTACATACCTTTTTTTCTTACGAATCACTCCTAGTGAACCTCCTTTTTGTACGGCATCATTTAGTTCACTTTAATGTACCTAGCTGTAAACTTATATAAATTAAATCATAATCCTAAGTAATAAGCCGTAATGAAAATGAATTATAAATAAATTTGTAATTGAAATGGGAATGCTGGCGTCGCCAATTATTTAGAAGGCATAAGGTAAGACAGGTAAGGGGCCACCGAAATTTTAGGTGCGTCGGTGGCCATGGTTATTTGAGGGTGGGATATAAGCACCGGGCGTCGCAACACCACCCGCGGCGCCCCCCTATGTATATTCGGCCCTTTTCTTTTTTATTTTTAATTTTTTCAGCTTTTTTGTTATTATTTAATTTTTCAGCGTTTCTTTTGAGTTTGATTTAAACTGTTAGTAACCGGTCATCTCCGGTTCGGTAATTTTTTTTTGCGGTTATTTTTTTTGGATTTAAAATTTTTGAATTTTTTTTTGAATTTAGATTTTGAATGTCAACGGTCTGTCCGTGACATCCGGTTCGGCCGGATGTTGTTTTATTTTGAATTTTTAAGCGTTTTGAGTTGTCTCTGCGCTTCTGTTAGGTTTTTTTTTGAATTTGACAGCTGCTCGTCTTGATAGGCATGATAGGAACTTTTTTCTGTTTATGGCGTAGGAACAGTAAGGTTGGCAAGGACCCGCCCCAGCCGACAATGACTAGCCACTGTGCACCACTACATCATGCCGACCGCCTTCCTTACTGATTCCACTGTAGATGCGTTACCATAACAGATGGCGCCCAACGTGGTTCCTGAGGCGCTGGGTGCGAGGGTCACTCCTGGTCAACTTGTGAAGTTGACCATCCCACCAGTCCGGGGTGAGCAGCCGCAGGAGCAGCCACCTGCGTTGCGGTGGGATGGTTTGACGGATCAGGGTGTCCGGAGTGATCATCGTCTCCGGTAGCTGAGGGATCCACGTGACTTAACGTCAGTTATCGGGATTTTTGTTTTCACCCGATGAGGCAGTGCTGCACGCACTTGATTTTTTTTTGTAGTTGGGGTTTTTATTTTCCCGGAATGTTGTCCGTTAGTCGGCTAAGGAATAATTTTGTCCGCTAATTTGGTTTTTTTTTAAGTAAAATTTTTTTTTGTTCTTTTAGTTTCCTTGCCGAATTTTGTATCGTCTTGGTATGAGTGTGTGAGTGTATGTGTTGTAGGACCCCAGCTCATCCCACGTCTCAGGTGGCAACACATAGTGCCACCTGGATTGTGACGGGTTGAGCTGGGATTCAGAGTGGCACCCCTTCCTGTCCCACCAGACTGGGGGAGCGGTTTCGAAACCGCTCCACCCATTGCGGCGGAGGCAGGAGGGGTGTCCAGCGAGAATGGACGGGAGGCCTCAACACCCCCAACAACCAGTCCCAGGGGCAAGCCCCTGGAGACTGCCCCTGCGTTGCGGCTGGGCGTGTTGAGACCTACTCGTGTGTGCATGGAGCGGACCCTGGTGGCCCCAACCAATCTCGGAGGGGGGCCTTAAGACCCCCCTCGATTGCGGTTGGGAGCACTAGGGCCAAGTACGAATGTGTTTGTATCAAATTTTTTTTTTGGAGCCCGAGTGCCTTCGGGGAACAGGAGATGTCAGCGTTCCCATTGAGTATCCAACATTTTTTTTGGCCTTCTGTGGGGGCGATGACCACTAGCCTTTTGGAGTTTGGACGAGTTCTCCTTTATCAAAATGTCTACCCAAATTTTTTTTTTGGCCTTCTGTGGGGGCGATAACCACTAGCCTTTCGGAGTTTGGACGAGTTCTCCATGTCAAAATGTCTATTTTTTTTTTGTCTTGCCTTTTGTGGGGGCGATAACCACTGAAACCTTTCGGAGTTTTGACGAGTTCTCCATAACAAATGTCTAATTGCCGCAAAGCCCTTTTAAACTAGGAAACAGAATTAATTCCCAAATTTGACTTAACTTTTTTTTGATGGCCCCATGTTGCCCGGCTAGCTTCGTAGTAGGACTTTGAGACTCTTATCTCAGGGGTGAGTCGTGCCCCACGTTGATTGGCATTGGAGGCCCCTGGCAATGGCTTCCCACAGCGGATCCGGTTTCCTGTTCGCTCCATCGTCGGGCCTTCTAAGCGAAGCAGGTTTGTTACGGTCTGCTGCTACGGTATATGGCTGCGATCTACTTGGGAGCGTGTTCACGGGAACACACCTAGCGATGTGGCAAAGGTTGCGATGAAAAATATCGGAAAAGAAGGGAACAGACAGACCGGCCATCACGAGAAAAATTTTTCTCTT
Organism: Eurosta solidaginis; assembly: GCF_040869045.1. Lineage (NCBI taxonomy): Eukaryota > Metazoa > Arthropoda > Insecta > Diptera > Tephritidae > Eurosta > Eurosta solidaginis. Next base: position 225,916,964 of record NC_090320.1, read on the forward strand.
CTAGCATGAGTTTCCGCCCGATACACACCAGAAAAGTGATATTTGCTATATCTTTGCAGAAAAAGTAAAAAAAAAAAATATTACCGAAGTTACAGAAAGATATCGGCAACGTTATCAATCAATCTGCAGGAAAATAAAAGTGATCAAAAAGGACAACATTTGGCAATAGTTTTAGAATACATTTCTTTGCTATTAACTATAAAAAGCCGCACTTCCATTTTATGTTCAATCAATCATACCTTACTAAGTATAAAATATACGAATTTTGCTGAACGCATTAAAAACAGCGAGGAGTCTCACTACAATTGAAAAATTTGTTCACACATTTGCAAGCGGTTATGTGTACATGAATGTGGATGCAGTAGAATTACAACCACCTGTGGCAAACACCTTATATGCTCATGGGCCCGGTGAACCGGCAACAACAACAAACCGGGGAAATTTTTTTTGAATTAATTGCAACTTTATAAAATCGATTTTGTATTGAATACGTAAAACGGTCTTTGGCAACATGAACGTATTGGCACAAATAACAAATGGTAAGATTCAACAACAACAGCCAATGAATTGAATCGGCAGTATCAGCAACATCAACAACAGCAAGTTCAACCGCAGCAGCAAAGGCCGCTACCTATAGGCCCAACGAAATAAGCCGGGCACACCCAGAGCCGGCCACCTCAACCAGAACAACTACCGCAATAACCACATAAAGGGGTGAGTCCGTTCCAAAGCCCCTTGAGTGGAGCTTACATACACTCCTAGGTACACGTACATAAGGGTGGGCACACGAAACATGATATACGACACTAACGCTATTTACATCTAATCGCCACCCATTTACACGTATGATTAGCTACCTAAATTGGGTATAGTTATATGCATATATAGACATATGCCCCATTAGAGTGCGCGTCGAGTGCAGCCACCTAGAAAATGTACCAAGGTGCGTAGTGAGTAGGGGTATATGTACATATAAGCATATGACCACTTAGGTTGCACATATGTATGCAACCCCCCTTATGAAATACTTGCCTAAGTTTAGTCAGCTGGAGAATGCCAGCCGTTGTATTACGTTTGAATTCCACCACCATTGTACCTTTGCGTTAAATACGCAAAACTAATGCTATGCTTTGTGGTAACCCTAAATAAAATTTCGCATATGTCCTGGCTATGCCAATTTCGTATAGAATTTTCTGACTAAGATTAGGTAAGGTTTGCATTAACGAAAGACAACCAAGAAGGCATACCCAATTTGGAAATTTCGGATTATTAAATTTAAAATCAAGATAAATACAATTAAAGATTTGATATCAGATGCATATGCATGATGATAAATACCTTGACTATGTATGTATATTTAGCCTTAAAGGACTAGACATGCCAATTTGTATGTTATATACACATACTTGAAATGTAAAAGTTAAATATAATATTTAAAAGGTGTCAGATTATTTTTATTTGTTCTTATTGAAAATTAGTGTATTCATACATACATATGTATATTGGAGTTTTCTGTATTTTTCAACTTCGCAAGTAAACATGTTTTAGATGATTAATTTAGGAAAGTCGGTCTGTATTTCCCCGATGGTATAGCGCGCCTAGTATTTATTTATTTTTTATATATTTTAAATTTTAAATAAAAGCCTAATTTACACCGTACACCTAAATAAAAATGTAAATCTTAAGTACAGACGTTGAAGTATTGCGTCAAACGCTAAACGTTTATTGGTCAATTCTAACCTGCATATGTTTCAGGGTATTTTGAAGAAAGTTCGTGGTTTAAAACGAGAGATTTGTAAGAACAAATAGGTCTGTCCTTACGTATATTTAAGCATATTCATTTAAAACAATGCTATTCGACATATGCCCACAACAAAGTGAGCAGGTATAAGGAAGCTTCCATGTATACCCCTGCCTACCCTCCAATTGGGATGGTCTACTTTTTTTTTGAATTCAGTACCAAAGTAAATGTGACCTGGATCTAAATCAAGTTTATATCAAAAGGAATGAAAATATGTACATACCTTTTTTTCTTACGAATCACTCCTAGTGAACCTCCTTTTTGTACGGCATCATTTAGTTCACTTTAATGTACCTAGCTGTAAACTTATATAAATTAAATCATAATCCTAAGTAATAAGCCGTAATGAAAATGAATTATAAATAAATTTGTAATTGAAATGGGAATGCTGGCGTCGCCAATTATTTAGAAGGCATAAGGTAAGACAGGTAAGGGGCCACCGAAATTTTAGGTGCGTCGGTGGCCATGGTTATTTGAGGGTGGGATATAAGCACCGGGCGTCGCAACACCACCCGCGGCGCCCCCCTATGTATATTCGGCCCTTTTCTTTTTTATTTTTAATTTTTTCAGCTTTTTTGTTATTATTTAATTTTTCAGCGTTTCTTTTGAGTTTGATTTAAACTGTTAGTAACCGGTCATCTCCGGTTCGGTAATTTTTTTTTGCGGTTATTTTTTTTGGATTTAAAATTTTTGAATTTTTTTTTGAATTTAGATTTTGAATGTCAACGGTCTGTCCGTGACATCCGGTTCGGCCGGATGTTGTTTTATTTTGAATTTTTAAGCGTTTTGAGTTGTCTCTGCGCTTCTGTTAGGTTTTTTTTTGAATTTGACAGCTGCTCGTCTTGATAGGCATGATAGGAACTTTTTTCTGTTTATGGCGTAGGAACAGTAAGGTTGGCAAGGACCCGCCCCAGCCGACAATGACTAGCCACTGTGCACCACTACATCATGCCGACCGCCTTCCTTACTGATTCCACTGTAGATGCGTTACCATAACAAAGGAATGAGAGTGAGCAGTACGGCTATATACTTAATCAGTAGGCCATGTTGGTGTATAAGAAGGAGACAAAAACTCACACGTACACAGTTGTTTACATCACATTTGCGCAAGTCCCCGTAAGTTTGTGATAGAAAGTTTGTATGAGGCGCTGATCGTTAGGTTGGCATTGCTGACAATCAGATGATAGTCATATGGTAGTCAGTATTCTTGTAGGGTAGTTGGCTATGGTGTGGTTATGGCGTTATGGTATGGCACCATTATCGATTACATTGATTTTCATAAGGTAGGTTCGATCAGCTGTTTTATCTGGTTATGGTCTTATGGTTACAAGTCAGCATTAATTGGTCCTTAAACAGGAACAATTAATTTCGGACTTTTTACCGATACCGAAAATTTATCGTTTTATTATCACATTATCGATAGCGAACCATCGTTCATCACAAATCACACAGAAGATTCCGCATCTACCGTGATTTGTAGTATTTGCAACAATGATGACATGATACAAAACATTCATTCTCTCTCAATTCGTTTCCAGAAATGGGTCTTAAAGTTCATTCAATTGTAAACATTGGTTCATTCGATTGTAAACAAACTTCATTCGTTTCCAAGAATGGGTCTTGAAGATCAGAGTTGCGTAAACCGCGGAAAAAAAATTCCAAGAAAATCGGTGCGTTTTCATTATTTTTCATTTCAAGTGTATTCAACTACATAAGCGGATCAAAAATTTGTAAAAAAGGTACAAGAAATAACAAAATTAAATGAGCTGTTATATTAACGCACGAAAAGAGATAAGTACATTTTATCTTAGCTATCAAAAAATTAAATTTCACGTGTTGTCACGGAAAAATTTTTAACGGGTAAAATAAGCTTTTTTTTGTATTTGTGATCCTGAAAAAATTCGAGTTTTTTGATATCCCATTTGACAATCTTCAGTAAGTTTTCGGTGAAAATTATAAATTAAACCTTTATCATGTAAAATTCCCCAAAGTTATTCCGAAATGCCCAAATTTGATTTTGAGGATGATGGCATCTATGGTCAATGTTATAAAAAATGCACATTTTCACGCGCTCTCAGAGAGCGAGAAGTTTCATATCATGATTTGCAAGTCTCATTTCATTCACGCCAAATTTCTTTGTTTTGCTTTAGCGGTCATTTACATATTTTTTGGGCAGTCTTTCGTGATGACAATTTTATAATTTTATTTCACTTGAGTACTTCTGCATATTGTTGTTTGACCGGTCAAAAAAAGGTGATCTGAATCACTAAACGCCCATAAACATTCAGGCGAATGCTCCTTAAACAAACAAAATAACCCATAAATCATAAATTTAGCATTTCATCATTAACTTTCTGACTGTAAGAGGTGATAAGATTAGATAGAGATTAAAAATCTGGAGTACTAACTAAAACCCTCCCTTTTCTAATTTCAGCTACAACACGTTTAGTAAGCACACAGGAACGGCTTCAGCAACATCCCACAACAAATAGTACAACTTCTCCTCTTTCCCCAGAACCACAAAGTAAAATGGGGCGTTTGGGTAAAGTAGATCCAAGTTCCTACTCAGAACCACAACGCATTACAACCAAACATAGTGAACTAACATGGACTGTGGATTTTGCTAAAACAAAACTTTTGGGAAGTGTGACACATCATTTCAGTGTCTTGGAAACAAATTTACCAGCTATTGTTAGTGCTGTTGACGTGTACAAGCTATTACATGCTAATTGAATTTTTTTATATCATTTCGCCTACACAGCTTTTAGATGTACGTGACATCACTGTAAAGAATGCATCCGTAATTTGCAACGGTGGATCATCTCTACCAATCAATTATTTTATAAGTGATCCTGTAAATGATATTGGTGCTAAATTGACTTTGGAACTGCCTGAGGGTACTGCCAAGGGAGAGTAAGTAAATGTTTTGTTTAAAATCATGCCATTTAACATTGGTTGGGCTCAATATGTTGTTGTTGTTGTTGGTGGTGTTGTTGTTGGTGTTGTTGTTGTTGTTGTTGTTGTTGTTGTAGCGATAAGGTTACTCCCCAAAGGATTTGGGAGCGTTATCGATGTGATGGTCCTTTGCCGGATATAGATCCTGTACGCTCCGGTAACAGAGCACCATTAAGGTGCTAGCCCGACCATCTCGGGAACGATTTATATGACCACATTAAACATTCAGGCCATCCCTCCCTCCCCATCCCCAAGTTCCATGAGGCACTTGGGGTCGCCAGAGCCTCGTCTGTTTGTGAAAGAGGATTCGCCCCGGCTACGTGAGGTTGACAATTGGGTTTGGAGAAGCTATATATAGCGCTGGCAGCCTGAAAAGCTTGCGCTACACAACCCCTTGAATCTGGTATTTTAGTCGCCTCTTACGACAGGTTCAATAGGTGATATGCTATCTTTATGGCTATACCTACCACAAGTCTTTTCTATTTGAGTGCAGCATAAATCAAATGCGCTTATCAATTTTGTACTTTAGTAGCATCTACTCACTAATGTGATATGCGGAGAATTGATAAATTCTTTTACAAAGAAAAGCAGATTTCCAGGTAGTTGGAACTTACTTTGGCTTAACTTCGACCTGGATACCTGTTAAGAATTACACCTTACATATATAGCATTCAATTGTAAGGGTGAGGCAACTCTAATAGCAGTATCTCTATGATGCAACCTTGTTGAAACTGACCGCTTCTTGTGACTTCCGTAGAACCTTTTAAATAGTTTCACTATTCTGTGGAACTACACGAGATCGACAGTAATATGTTAAAGGATAAATGTCAGTGGTTTTGACATCAAGATGCACAAAGTGACTTGCGGTCCTGAGTTATGAGCCCTATGTCGATGGCAAAAATAGAGTACTTCAAATTTATTGTTATTACTTTGACTAATCGCTTTCTTTATTTACCTAATAGCCTTTTGGTGCGCATCGAATACGAAACTTCAAATCGTGCTAGCGGTCTACAATGGTTAACACCCGAGCAAACTCTAGGCAAAAAGCATCCATATCTCTTCAGTCAATGTCAACCAATACATGCACGTTCTATTGTACCATGTCAGGATACACCTTCCATTAAGTTTACCTATAAAGCCACTGTGGAACATCCAAAAGAGCTTACCGCTCTAATGAGCGCACTATTGGAAAAGAAGGAAACCGGGATGACCACATTCAAACAGGAAGTACCAATACCGGCTTATTTGTTAGCCATTGCAATTGGTGATCTTGTCTCGCGACCTTTAGGTGAAAATTCAAATGTTTGGGCAGAAGAGGGTATTGTTGATGATTGCGCAGCCGAATTTTCAGAAACTTCGAAAATGTTAGAAACAGCGTCAGATATTTGCGGCCCTTATGTATGGAAACAGTATGATCTATTGGTTATGCCACCATCATTCCCTTTTGGTGGCATGGAGAATCCGTGTCTTACATTTGTAACACCAACATTGCTGGCGGGCGATAAATCTTTAGCCAATGTTGTAGCGCATGAAATTTCACATAGTTGGACCGGTAATTTAGTGACAAATAAAAATTGGGAACATTTCTGGTTGAATGAAGGTTTTACAGTATTTGTTGAAACGAAAATTGTGGGCCGCATGCAAGGCGAAAAGGAACGTGATTTTCAAATGCTAAGCAATTTAACGGATTTGCAGGAATGTGTGAGTGGATATGTGATTTGAAAATAATCTGTCTAATACGCTCATGTAAGATAATATAAAGTTTAATATTCTAAAACACAGTTACGCACACAATTGGCCAACACTCCCGAGCTTACCAAATTGGTTGTTGATCTATCTAATTGTGGTCCAGATGATGCTTTCTCATCGGTGCCGTATATTAAAGGTTCAACATTCTTGCGCTATATTGAAGACATACTGGGTGGGGCTAAAGTTTTCGAACCTTTCTTGCGTAGCTATTTGCAAAAATATGCATACAAATCGGTCGAAACTGATGACTTTAAAGCTACCTTATATGATTACTTCAATCAGACGGATAAAAGGGATAAGCTAACTCAAATCGATTGGGATTTGTGGCTTACGAGTGAGGGCTTGCCGCCAATAATACCAAAGTAAGCTTAAGATTTTGTTGATGTGAAACAAGAACGCTTTATTTCAGAATCCGGTCAACAAAAGCTCTAGTGAAGTATAAACTTAGTTCATATTCTGCTGAGATACAGTCTTACCTATATTCTGAGATAAAGTACTTGGCACATAATTCTAAGATAGTGTTTTTGCTATTTGCACTACTTCTGCATACCTTTACAACAATGTTTATGCATTTGTTTTCAATGCACAGATTCGATGAGACTCTTGCTAATGTTTCCAAGTTACTCGCTCAATTGTGGAGCACCAAGACGGCTGCTGAACTACTCGTTGACAGCGACATAAGTAAACCATTATCATCTCATCAACTTATAGATTTTCTTGGCAAATTAATTGAATGTAACGACATTGTTGAATTGAATGAGAATAAGATTGAGCTACTGGAGAGCACCTACAAATTAAAGAGCACAAGAAATGCTGAAGTACGTTTTCGTGTTATGCGTTTGGCTATTAGGGCGAGGTTGCTGAAACGTATCGATGAGATCATTGCATTTGCCAACTCGAATTTCCGCATGAAATTCTGTCGTCCAATTTATCGTGATTTAGCGCAATGGCCGGAGGCTAAACCAATTGCTATTGAAAACTTCCAACGTGTTAAAAATGAAATGATGACGGTTTGTGCACATACCATTGCAAAAGATTTGGGTTTGAAATGAAATATGCCTTTCTTTTTATCAACTGTTAATCTATGATTGTATTAATTTGATATAATTGAAACGTAAGTTCTTATTTAAATCTTTTGATATAACTTATAATAAAAAAGAGTAATCAAACAGAATTTTATAATTGTGTCAGCAAGGGGATTCAAGGGGATTGAAGGGGTTGTGTAGCGCAATATATAGCTTCTTCAACCCAATTGTCAACCTCGCCTTCGAGCGGCGAATACCGTTTCACTAACAGACGAGGCTCTGGCGACCCCAAGCTCCTTATGGAACTTGGGGGTGGGGTAGGGAGGGGTGGCCTGAAGGTTTAACGTGGCCATATAAATCGTTCTCGCGATGGTCCGGCTAGTACCTCAATGGTGCTGTATTACCGGAGCGTACCGGATCCGTATCCGGCAAGGGACCATCACATCGATAACACCCCGCAAAGCCTTCGGGGAGTAACCTTATTGCTACAACAACAACAACATTGGGTCTGCAAATGAGAGCAGCTATCTACTAACCTGGTTTGGAAGTGGAGAGGTTCATCCAGGCGATGAAGAGATGATGCGTGCTGATTATCTTGTCCTGCATCTTCTCCAGAACTTTATGTCAAAAACCAGTCGATTGAAGGCGCCGAGCCCGCACTGATATTGCTCAAGAAGTTCGTCGAACTTTCGCAAAAACCAAAAGTTGGATGTTGTTGTAGTATTAACGTTAAAGAGACTCCCCGAAGGTTTTGGGGAGTGTTATCGATGTTGATGGTCCTTTGCCGGATACAGATACGGCACGTTCCGGTTACAAAGCACCATAAAGGTACTAGCCCGACCATCTCGGAAACGATTAATATGACCACATCGAGGCCATACCGCCCCCCACCCGCTAGTGCAATGAGGAACTTGGGGTCACCAGAGCCTCGCCTGCTAAACATGTGTATGATACATTAATATTTGTAAAATGATTCCCCCCGCTTAGGTGAGGTTGACAATTGGGTTGCGGAAGCTTTGTATTGCGATTATCAGCCTCTTGAATCCAAAGTTGGCTCGGATTGCATTATGGCTTATCTTATAGATTCGGCTAAGCGGACTTAGGTTAGGTTAGGTTAGAGTGGCCACCGGTGTGAGCACCAGTGCACTTAGGCCCAAAAGGTCCCATTGGGATACCACGTGGATCTCTCCCCTACTCAAACCAACAGGTCGATTCAGCAAATGTCAGGAATTTCTTAGGTTCCAACTTAGCCAGATCACAAAGATCGTCAAAGAAGGGAGATCCCAGAGATTTCTTCCTCTTGCGTCAAAGCGCAGGAAAGTCGCACAGAAATTGCTTGACTGTTTTTATCTCCTTGTTGCTGTTTTTGTAGCAATGTTTCGCCCTACTTAATAGCTGCGACCGATCACAAATTGTCATCAATATCCTCTAACGGGAGTCCAAGGAAACTTGCTGTTTCGACAGGGGTGGACCATAATGAAAGGGGTGTTAGAGGCGTTGGTTCCACATTACAATTAAAGAGATGGTTGGTGTCATGTGGGGATACATTGCAAGCGGGGCATACATTTTGTATGTCGGGGTTGATTCTGGATATGTAAGAGTTCAACCTGTTACAGTATCCAGAACGAAGTTGAGCCAGAGTGACTCGCGTTTCCCTGGGGAGTATGCGTTCCTCTTCCGCAAGTTTTGGGTACTGTTCCCCGAGTACTGGATTCACCGGGCAATTCCCGGCATAAAGGTCCGAAGCCTGTTTGTGGAGTTCACCAAGCACCTGCTTGTGTTTTTTTGCTTCATACCGCTGAGTTCTCGGGTGCCGTATTTCCTCAAAATGCTTACGGAGATGACTCCTTAAGACCCTTGGCGGTGCTGGCTCATCAATCAGATGTCTGTTGGGATGCCCAGGTTTCTGGGTATTCAACAGGAACTGTTTGGTTAGCATCTCATTTCTCTCTCTGATGGTATTCTCGCCTCATTATATATGTAGATGGTGTTCTGGGGACATGAGAAGACAGCCCGTGGCAGTTCTGAGCGCAGTATTTTGGCAGGCCTGTAGCTTCTTCCAGTGGGTAGTTTTTAGGCTTGGCGACCATATAGGGGACGCGTAGCACGCAAGCGGCTGGCCAATTCCTTTGTTTGTGGTAATGAGCGTTTCTTCGTCTTTTCCCCAAGTACTGCCAGCAAGGGATTTGAGGATTTTATTACGGCTCTGAATTTTTGGAACAATTGCGGCTGCGTGCTCACCAAAATGTAGATCCTGATCAAACGGGAGGTAGCCGCTTATTCTGTTGCAAAGCTCATCGATCTTTGGGCCCGGGCCTGTGGCCCTTATTGTGCAGTCATCGGCGTAAGGAACGATAGTAGCTCCTTCTGGTGGCGAAGATAGCTTTGATGTGTAAAAATTAAACAAAAGTGGGGATAGGCGGTGGTGGTCCTATGGATTTTTCTAAAGCCATGTTGATGACAGGCTAGCTGCAAATTTGCTTTGAAGTGGGGGAGCAAAATGGCTTCAAGCGTCTTTGCTACCGGCGATAGGAGAAATATCGGGCGATATGACTCTCCTATGTTAGCTGGTTTCCCAGGCTTTAGTAGCGGGACCACCTTGGCCATTTTCCATTTTTCGGGTATGACAAAGGTGGAAAGAGACAGGTTGAAGACATGTGCTAAATATTTGAAACCCTCTTTCCCTAGGCTTTTTAGCATCGGCATGGCTATGCCGTCTGGGCCCACTGCTTTGGCTGGTTTAGCCTGACCGATGGCATCCTCAACCTCTTTGACGGTGATGGTAATTAGTGACGCGCTTAACTTATGTTTACGTGCATGTCTGTTGGCCCTCCGTCTATTTTTGTCGACCGTAGAATGCATTATGTATTGTCGGCAGAAAGGGCTCGCGCATTTTTTCGCATCCGACAGCACTTTGTCGCCAAAGGCGATGTAAACTTTGTCATTGTGCCTAGACGGATTCGATAGGGACTTTACAGTGGACCAAAGTTTACCTACACCGGCAGAGAGGTTACAACCGCTTAGGTGCTCCTCCCATTTCGCCGCTTGTGTTCATCCACAAGCAATCTGATGCGTTGGTTTATATCCCTTATTTGGGGGTCGCCGGGATCGAGCTGTCTTATAAGGTCACGTTCTCTCGCTAAACTTGCGGCCTCTGCCGGGAAGACATGTGGTCGGATGCCGAATTTCGGGAATTCTACTGGCGGGAATGAAACGAGCCTAGACGGATTCAATGACCTTGCGGAAAGCACGCTCCCCTTGGCGGGCATCAGTTGGGATAGGGAGGGCAGCAAAGCGGTTGTATGTAAAGAATTTTAATTCGTCCCACTTTCATTTTTTAAAGTTAATGAAAGTGCGTTTTTCTGCGACGATGAAGTCGGCGGGACGCTCGAGCGAAATAAGTATAGGCAGGTGGTCGGATGCCAATGTTGCTATCGGATGCCAGTTGACGCAGTTTACGAGTTCTGCGCTCACGATTGAAATATCCGGCGAACTGTGACAGCTTCCTACCATACGTGTGGGGGGTCTCCGTTTATAGTGCAGAACGTCGTTTCTTCTATTTGATCCGCTAACATCTCACCCCTACTGTTGATTGCCATAGATCGTGATGGGAATTGAAATCGCCTAAGATAATGCGATTGTTTCCAGTGAGTACGCCGCTGATATCAGGGCGGTATCCACTGGGGCAACAGGTGACAGGAGGGATGTAGATGTTGATGATTTCTAGATTTGCATCGCCCGACCGGACAGATAATCCTTGACGTTCTAAGACACTGTCACTGCGGTCGTTGCCGGGATCAAATATATGATATTGCACAGTGTGGTGTATGATAAACGTTAGGCCGCCTCCATTTCCGCTCTCGTGATCTTTTCTGTGGACATTATACCCGGAACAGGTCTGCAATGCAGATCTTGCTGTGAGTTTAGTCTCTTGAATCGCAGCAATGAGGATGTTGTGCCGCTTCATGAAGTCGACTATCTCCGTGATTTTCCCAGTTAATCCATTACAGTTTAACTGCAGAATTCTGAAGTACATAAGGGGTAAGTGACGGGTGACTACACCTGGGTTGTGGAAGGCCAGAACGCGATTGCTGTTGAGGCCCTGGGACTAGACGTCTTTGGGTAGGCATTGGGGTACCCGGTGTGTTTAGGTATGCAGCCTGGCAACATGGCGCAATGAAACCCGTCGGGGGGTTGCCGTCGCGGAGTCCAGAACATCTAGGAAAGTGGCACCGTCCATGGCAGGAGCTGCATTGGGCGGATGTAGCAAACGTATATATTCTGTGCTGGCAAACAGTGCAAAGGGAGGTAGGGACTAAGAGTCTGTTTCCCTGACCTACACAATTGCCCACCACACTTGAGTGGTGGTGGAGGTGGTTGTGTTATGTGATATTCTTTACGACATGATACTCAAATTTAATTTGGAAATTTTCCACTGCGCAATAAAATATGTATATATAAACTGGTATAAACAAATAAAAATATTGTATAAATACTGCGTAGTTAAACTCGATCTATTCAGTTGCTTATGGTAAACGTGCCAGGTTTTAAATATCTCGGACCGGGCAATAGTATATACAAAGGTGATCCATATAACGAAGCAGATTTGATAGCTCAAATTCATGATATTGATTATGCATTGGCACAAACAGATGGTGATATCAGAGCTGCAGACCTTGATGGGATAAGACATTTTCATAATATACAAAATCCATTTGATTTTGGACGGTTGTTAGGCAAATATGGTCTTGTTTTATATGGAGGAAATAAAGAAATAATGAAAAGAAATTTGGGTCAACAATTATACATTGAGCGTCAACATGAGATTCACGAAACTTTTCGTAAATTAAAAGAAGAAGGAAAATATAAGACATTATCCGAATTTTATAAAACTCCGGAATATAAAGAAATTTGCAGAGCTTATTCAAAAAATTCAGAAAATTATAAACGTATAAAATTACAATTTGAAAACGATCCATTGAATGCTGATGACAAACCTGGTACTTCTAAACAAGCTAAAAGTACCGACGCCGATCCCAATACCGAACCAGACAACAACAATAGAGCCAGTACTCCAATTTAACGAGGATCTGAACACGCTTCTGTCGATTGGGGCGATCTTGATAGGAAAGTTCGGACGAGGAAGAAGTGAACAAAGGATGTCAACTATTGGATTTAAATCCAAGTACGTCGTAAGCTGGCTCCAAGACAATGTATCTATTAGATCTATTGGAATTAATTTGGGATCCGATATTATTAGTCAAGATAAGTTTAGTGTTGAAGAAAGTAGAAAGAATATTTGTAAAACAAAGAAACTTAGAGATGAAGAGATTAGTGATACAGATCCACAACTTAATATCATGTACTGTGAGAGAAATGGAAAGTCATTCAATAGTATTAAAGAAGAGTTCGTTCAGTGCTTTCGAGAATTACCTCCGAAAAGAAGAGTCGTACACGACATTTATGAGAAGACAACTCCCTCAGGCTTTAATCGATTCGATTATTCAGACTTACGAGAAAAGCACAGAGGAGCTGTCTTCATCGTCTGTAGTCATGGAGAACATTTCCATGTTATCCATGACTGCACCTACCACAACTATTCTTGCCGATGTTCAACCATCGAACGATTTAAGTGCAACGAAGAAGTTGAAAGACGATTTTCTCGACGAACTGTTGCCAGTGTCGAATATTCAATCGAACACTGGGTCAATCTCGCAATCTATTGCGAGAGGAACGAACGACAAATTTGTTTCATGGACCTCGCCAGGAGAAACTGGGTACCATGTAATAAAGCTCGATGTATACAATTTCTCCAAAATTGTAAAGATGGAAAAGAAAAACTGGCGGAAGGAGGCGGAAATTCGATCGACTTTCTTAACGAATTCGCCTCTGGATCCCGTGTAGACCATTCAAAAGATACTGAAAAATGTGGCAGCGAATATAACAAAACTAGAGGGAACAAAGAAGATGGAAAGGCCGAAAAATTACTGGTTTGGCTCAAAAAATACCCAGTAACGCCAATTTCCCAAATTTTTTCAACTTCTTTGTGGTTAAACTCACAATGGAAATTTTTTAATAGGATGAGCCCTCTAATGATAAATATAATGAAAATTCATGGGGCCTTTTATAATGATTTAAGTATAGAAGAGTTATATACTCATTTTACTAATGTTGATCCTCAACATTTAATATTCAATGCACCACAATGTAACATTAAATACTATTATTACAATTTAGAATATTCTATTCATGTATTAAAATAATTAATTAAGTATCAATTTAATAATAATGAAGAAAATATTAAATCATTTTATATCAATTTATTTAATGTTCTAGATAAGAAAGTACCAAACAAAAATTGTATTTATATACAATTCAGGAAAACATTTTTTTTTTGATGCTATCCTTCATTACTGTATCAATTATGGTCAAATGGGTAATTTAAACAGATATTGCACATTTCCCCTAATGGAATGTGTAGATAAAAGAATTATTCTGTGGAATGAACCAACAATGGAGCCTTCAGTGTCTGAAACGCTTAAATGTATATTAGGAGGAGATACTTGCAACGCTAAAATCAAGTATCAAGGTGAAGCTGTTGTAATGAGAACTCCAGTAATTGTATTATCAAATAACGATATTTTCCCAAAGAGCGAAGCTTTTAGAAGTAGAATTTATTAATATAATTGGCGGTCTGCGCCATATTTAAAAAAATAAACACACAAACCATATCCATTAGCAATATATTTTTTATTTCAAGAATATATATTAAATAAAAAATAAAATACACATTATTTACTAAGAGTCTGTTTCCATGACCTGCACAATTGCTGCCGGAAAAGAGGGGAGAAGAAGACGGGGGCAGGGGCTGATGCTCGGCATTGCTCCTGACTCTACTACGGCGATTGTAGGTATGAGTGGGATCAGCCGTGTGAGTTGATGGCGCCGTGGGGCGCGAGCATCAGCGGGTACTTGTTGTGGCTTGCTGAGCAGCGGGACTGCTGGAAGGTAGCGGGCGGGGGGGGGGGGGGGCGCTAGGGCTCAGACTACGGGACGTCCTAGGACGTGAACAGCAAGGAGCCACAAAAGATTTATAGAAGTTACGTGGACGTCTGGTTTTGGGGTCTAGCCCAGAACAACCTGCCCAATGCAACCATCCCTTACACGAGACACACTGACAAGAGTATGACCGTCCTAAAAAGATTCTTTTCCGGCAGATGCAGCAAAACCATTTCTCAGGACCGGGATCAGGAGACGGACCCGGATTGGGTTCGATACCTTCCCGCAGCAAGAGAATATGGAGCAGTCCCGCTGCAAGGAGCTGCTGGGAGGATGACAATTTGTGGGAGGGACGCAACAAATTAAATGGGAATACACTGAAATGGCAGTCCTTGGTCGGGAAAAGTCCCGAGTCGCTCCGGTCTTCGTCTTTGCAGCTCCTGCAGTAATCATTATAGGGAGCACCCAGCCGTTGTGCATGCTTCCCGATTGCTATGTGACCGGTTATAAGTCCAAGCACCCTGCAAAAATCGTTGGACCATGTGGTCCACTGGAGTACTTACCATTCTACTCCACTGTAATGCAGCGATGGACCAACTCATGTTTCTACACGAACATGTTGTAAGCCGACCATTCCTCGTTTTTAACGATTGTAATCACTACACAATGTTTATTGGACTGTGGGTACTCCATGGATTTCTCTGATGTAATGCGGAGCTGGGTACTCCATGGATTACTCTGATGTAATGCGGAGCTGGAGTATATGGTCCGGTCCTAGGACATCGCAATGTTAATTGGACCATATTTTTTGTATGAATTGTGGTTAGTTTTAGAGCACTCGCTTGGTCCATAGCGAGTACTCCATACATGCATGCATGGAGTACTCTCGATTTTTGCATGGCACCAGAGATATGTCCCCCCTTCTAAGAAGAAGGAGAATTCTTGTACGTATCGTATTCAGGCCACACAAGCTTAGTGCTGTAGAAGGATACGAGATTGCTCCATCTCACACCTGCTTCCCTAAGAAGCTTACAGGTAGCGAGCGGCATGCTCAATCCCTTCAAGGACGACGAAAGCAGAGCGGATGTGCCCCCTCTTGCAAGTTTGTCAGCCATCTCATTGCCACGTATTTCCGAGTGTTCAGGCACCCATACCAGAATTAGGGACGTTTGCTCAGCGATCTAGTTAAGAGATTTGCGGCACTTTTCCAGTGTCCTGGACTTACATGTGACCGATCCAAACGCTTTTAGTGCAGCCTGGCTGTCAGAGTAAATACAAATTTTATTATAGCCGTGAACAGCATTCCTAAGGTGATCAACGGCCTCATTTATAGCAGCCACTTCCGCCTGGAAGACGCTGCAATGATCGGGTAGGCTAAAGGATAGATTCCACCCTAGTTGAGGTGCAAAGACCCCGCTGCCTACCTTTTTATCCAGTTTGGAGCCATATCCGGGATAACAACCTCGTACTTCAATAGTCTGACGAAGGCGAATCCAGATACTTAAGGATGGCTGCATGGCCAACCACATTATCTCTTCAGCCGGATAACTCCCGCAGCCGTAGAGCAGAAAAGGCCGCACATTGCTTGACCATTAAATCTATTGGCAACACATTAAAAAGAGTATCCAGCGCCTGCGTAGGGGTGGTGGGTAGAGCGTTACAACTGAAGGCATGCGCTCGTCTAATCATATTTTACATATGAGGATATGTATTAACTTTAAAAATATTTCACCTCCTTCCTTGAATATTTATTCCGGCCAGGATATTACTATACTCATTTGGTTGAACGTAATTTACATCTCTTTTTGTTTTACCCTGCACCTCGCTCAAGCTCTCAATTGCTACGTTACCATGGAAACTTATGAAATGAAATGATTTTTCATACAAGTTTATGATGCTTACTCAGTTTATGAATTTTGCGAAGGGGGTTTAAAGCTTTTATGAGTAGCTCTGTTATTTAGAAGAACTTGGCTTTGATGCAAATGAATTTGCTTTGGCGCTTCTTCACCTTCTTCTATCGCTATATGGCAGCTAAAGTAGACGTCAGAAAACGTTCTTTCTATAACTTATTCCATTCATCATATATCGTGCAGGGAAATGACGTCAGAGTTTATATTTGCGAGGGCATCTACCAATTTTCTTTATAAATTGCGGTTTAAATCAAAACCCCTACCAAAGAACAGTACTCGTTGCGCTAGACCTATCAAAAGCTTTTGATACGGTCTACCATGGCACGTTACTGCAAGACCTGGAAGGGTCTATCCTTCCCCCATGTCTTAAAAGGTGGACCGCAAATTATCTGGGTGGCCGACAGGCATCGGTGAAATTTAGAAACGAATCATCTAAACCAAGAAGAATTACTTACAATATGGACGTCCCAAATGTCGACCATTTTGAACATCCATGTCGATGGCACTACGCTACCGACTGTCCTACACCACAAAATGGTCGCCAAGCCTAAAAACTACTCACTGGCAGAAGCTACAGGCTTGCTAAAATACTGCTCTCAAAACCGCCACGGGCTGTCTTCTTATGTCCCCAAAACACCATCTACATAATGAGGCGAGAATACTCACCATCAGGGAGAGAAATGAGATGCTAACCAAACAGTTTCTGTTGAATACCCATAAACCTGGGCGTCCCAACAGACATCTGATTGATGAGCCAACACCGCCCAGGGGCTTAAGGAGTCATCTCCGTAAGCATTATGAGGAAATACGGCACCTGAGAACTCAGCCGTATGAAGCCCAAAAACAAAAGCAGGTCCTCAGTGAACTCCACAAATAGGCGTCGGACCTTTATGCCAGGAATCCAGTACTCAAAGAACAATACCCCAAACTTGCGGAAGAGGAACGCACACTCCCCAGGGAAATGCGAGTCACTCTAGCTCAACTTCGATCTGGATACTGTAACAGGTTAAACTCTTACCTATCCTGAATCAACCCCGACATACAAAATGTATGCCCTGCTTGCAATGTGTCCCCACATAACACCAACCATCTCTTTAATTGTAATGTGGAACCAACGCCTCTAATACCCCTCTCATTATGGTCCACCCCTGTTGAAACAGCATCTTTCCTTGGATTCCCGTTAGAGGATATTGATGACAATTTGTGATCGGTCGCAGCTATTAGATGGGGTGAAGCACTGCTACAACAACAACAACAACAACATAAAATTGTCCATGGTTATCATCATCATCACAAAAGAATGATCCTATTCGAGGCAAAAGTCAAACGTGTTTGTTCCTTAAGAATCGAACTGAACTTTTGCAACATTTCTACAGCCTAAAAACATGCTCAGTTGGTGAAAAATAAAACAAAATTTTTTATTTGTTTTTGAATGAACTTTATTTAAAAAGAAATTGCAGAAAATATTTTTTATCAGCATCATAATTTTTTTTCGTATTCTTCATGGGACTCACAAAAATTTGAATCCTCTATTTAATAATGATTTCTAATTTCTACTGGACGCAGTACACTCTCTAACAAGGAGTGTGGGGGGACTAAGAAGAATGCTGGCGCAGCCAACTTTCTCAATCGCCACACAAATTGATAATTCGTTATTTTTTTCTTTTTTGTTGGTTTATAATTTTTAATTTTAATGAATTTTTAATTTTTTGAATTATTACCTAACATAAATATGTTTGATCGTTTCCTACTTTTATTTTGTTTTCTTATTTTATTATTATTCTTTGTCCGCTTAATTTCATTATCATCATCATCTTCGTCATCATCATTAGCATCAGCATTTATTGCAGTTTTTAAATTCATTGAATTCTTAGTGGTTTTGCCTTTTTCTCATTTCATTATGTTCCGTTATTTTTCACACACATTAAAAACTATTATTTGTTATTGTTGCTATTGTTTGCGTTTTCACTTTAGTAATTTTTTATATTTTTTTTATTATGTTTTCAGCTATAAACAATTCGTTACAATTACCAAATGCATTTTGTTTGTTTTTATTTTTATAATAATAATTTTGTTTTTTTTTGTTTTCATCAGTATTCGTGTCCGAATCGAAATTCAGCTGTTTAAATTGTTTTTCATACACGCAGATAGATTATTGTTTCTTATTTTATAAATTAATATTTTATTTGCTTTATTATCATTCTTTCTCTCAGTTGCTATTATAATTAATTTTAATGATTTTTTATTCTTATATTATTTTTTTTTTAATGACAATGGGATTGTTTTTTATTGTGAACGAGTTATTGGTTTCTTTGTTTGTTGTTTTTGCAATTTTTTTTATTTATTAATTTTTTATTGTTATGCATTATATGAGGAATAAAAACTATCACGCACTAGAATTATCATTGGATCGGGATGTGGATGGGCCGGCCCCAATTTCATCGCCTAAAACGAATGTGGGACTCTGGCGGGACGTTGACGCAACTGGTTGATAATGATAGCCTTCACGGTAACGAGTATTTGGTTTCCTGGTTGTTTGTGTGTGACCCAGTGTTGGCCTTTGGTTAATTAATTCATTGGGTCTTTTGGCTGTAACGAAAAAAAACTTAATTATGATTTGTTTTAAGAAATATGCTTATTTTTTATGCCGAGTCTAGAAGTAAAAGCCCCGTCATATAAGCAGTTTTTCATATGGATGTGTCTTACTCAATCCAATGCATTATGAGAAGATTGTACGTATTTTTATGGAGAACGGTAGATTGAGCGATACTGGCGCCATCTGATATGAAAAAGTTGCCAACTCTCAAATTTTGTTGCAAGTAACCTTAAGAAAAAGAATTTGACATATTTGCTTTGGCCAAGGATGCAGGCACACTTTGGAAGTGAAATTTTTTTTACTACTCCTTGGTAACTTTTCTAGCATTTTTCGCAAATCAAAACTGTAATATAACAAATGAATACGACACAAAGAGGCTGTGTAGTGCAATATAGCAAAATAGCTTCTCCAACCCAATTGTCAACCTCACCTTCGAGCGGCGAATCCCGTTTCACTAGCAGACGAGGGTCTGGCGACCCGAAGCTCCTCATGGAACTTGGGGGTGGGCAAGGAGGGATGGCTTGAAGGTTTAATGTGGCAATATAAATCGTTCCCAAGATGGTCGGTCTAGCACCTTAATGATGCTGTGTTACCAGAGCGTGCCGGCTACAACAACAAGAACAACAACACAAAAATGTTAGCTAGTACTTTGGTTGTATAGGGAGAATGTTTATAACAGTGCTTCGCAAAATTTTCTATGTGAATAGGCAAAGCGAAATAAACTTAAATTGCCAAGTCTGAAATTCCTTCATGTTTATAAACGCAACATTTTGGTTGATTGTGGCGATGTTACTGGGAGGCATAAGCTTGTGTTAAACGCATCAATATGAAAAATTCCATTGTGTCGCGGCCTTAATAAGTGACGTAAGATATGAGAATTTTCCCTTTTTTGAGGGAAGAAGGGAATTTTTTTCTTCCATATAAAAAAATGGACTTTCTTGAAGCAAAACTATCTTTGTGTGAAAAGCAGATCATAATAAAACTAGGTGTCGTGGTGGTAGCCTGCTCCGCCTATCACAGCGAAGACCCTGGGTTCGATTCCCTGACAAAGTAACATTAAAAAATTTAGAAACAATTATTTCATTTGCACTAAGCAGCGGTTAGATCCGATTATCATATGAAAAATTCAACAAAAAATATAAATATATTTTAACCGATCGTATTACAAAACACAATTTTTTTTAATTAGAAAAAAGTGTTGGAAGAGAAGCTCTGCCTAAAATCTCATCGGAGGTTACCGCGCCCTGCATTTATTTATTTATTTAATATAACTAGAAATAATCCACACTTTTACTCAACTCTTACTATTTTTTACTTTGGCACACAGAAATATGTAAAAACAAAACTGGGATAACCTAAAGAGGTTTCTAATGTGGAGGAACTGGAGGAGTCGAATGGGTTTCCATCAAAGACGCTTACGACGGCGTATAACAGAGCTTGCCCTCTAAGAAGATTCCGAGGAAAAGCAAAGCCGCCATGGTGGAGGAATGAGCTGAGTTTTCAAAGAAGACTGGTAAAACAGATGTTAAAATTGGTAAAAGTAGCGGAAAGCGAAGCGTGCCGGACGAGTATAGGGATCTGTTTAGAATCGGCAAGCGTGAAGTTTCTAGTCTCGCACTAGCGAAACAGTGTGGTCGAGGAAAGTCGTAGCAAGGGGAAACATAGTCCGGGGCTAAGAAAGAGGTATGTAGAACGGGGAATGCTTAGGTAATACTGGAGAGTCGATTGAAGCGCTTTTCGACACACATTTTCCATTGGGTTATGATGCAAGAGAAACCTCTTATAAAATATCTAGGAATCATTATATACAGTCAGTTTTCGTGCAAACTTAACGTGGAGAGAGTGAAGTCACCTCCAAGGCACTTTATGCCTGCAAAAAAGTGTTGGGGTGTAAGAGGGGTCTATCGCCGTCACTCTATTTCTCGCATTGAGTATTTACAGCGACTGTAAAGCCTATTCTATAATATGGAGTCCTTGTTTAACCTACTTCAAATTAGAGAGGGTACGATATTTCTGGATGCCAAAATAAAAGGAAGTTCTGTGCACTGATTACGTTGGACATCAAGAATGCTTTTAACACTGCGAACTGGATGCAGATAATGGCAGCGCTGCGAAGCTTCGGCACACCAGCTAACTTACGCAGAATAATAGGTAGCTATCTTAAAGACAGAGTACTTCTTTTTGACACGGACCAAGGAGCAAAAGAGTACAAAATCAATGGAGGCATCCCACAGGGATCTGTTCTCGGTCCAACGCTTTGCAATGTAATATATGACGGGGTGCTAAAGATTGATCTACCAGAAAACACGCAAATTGTTGGATTTGCTGATGATGTAGCAGTGGTAGTAGTGGCCAAGAAACTGGACCTGCTTCAAGCATAATGTAATGACGCCGTAGGAAAGAATAAAGGAATGGCTGACCAATACGGGACTGGAGTTGGCTAACCAAAAGACGTAAGTGGTATTAGTAAGCTCCAAACGGTCGGCGAACGAGTTAGTCTTTTCTGTCGGGGATCACCAAATCACTTCAAAGGATTCTCTAAAATACTTAGGAGTACACGTTGACTCTAAGTTAACTTTCAAAGAGCACTTCAGAGCGGTGGGAGATAACATTGGGGGTCCGAGCGAAGCTACACGTCAGCTATTGTCCACAGTAATCAAGTAAATAATACTATACGCAGCACCAGTGTGGTATGGATCTAAACGAACCCATCAAAACGATATATTAGCAGCATACCAACTTGTTGCTTTAAGAATAGCAAGTGCTTATCGGACGGTGTCCGACGACGCGATCCTGGTTGTAACCCGGAAAATCCCAGTGGACTTACTGGCAAGCGAAATGGCCGATCTGTATAACATTAATATCGAGCGACCATCTGAAGAAGCCAAGAAAAGAGCAAGGACACAAACAATAGCTAAGTGGCAAGAACAGTGTGATGCCTCGAGTAAAGGGTGTTGGACCTTCACGCTAGTTTGGAACGTAGCTCAATGGAATGAGCGGAAGCACGGCGAACTGAACCACCATCTCACGCAGATACTGAGTGGAAATGGCGGTATCAAAGAATATTTATGGAAGCGTAGGATAGAGGAAGATCCTCTTTGCCCAATGTGTACCACGGAGTTAGAAAACGCAGAACACGTCTTGTTCCACTGCTCCCGTTTCCACGAGGAAAGACTTGCATAGAGTCTTTGGGGACGAACCTACCACGAGAAATTTAGTATCACAAATGTGAAACAAGAAAGAGTGCTGGACTACAATGAGCAAAATGCCATTTATAGTCATGAAACGCCTGATGGATGCTGAGAGGGAGCGCAGAGAAATGAGCATGCGAAACAGTGGCGATTAAATCGACACTCAGAGCAAATAGCGGGAACCTGGACGCAGGGACAACAGTAGGCTCTTAAAAAATAAGAAATATGTAACGCCACCCTGAAGTAATGCGAAAGTGGTACCGGGGTGGGCGACGGTTCCAAAACGGGACTGTTTTTTAGTCTACGGATACACGGTTGCTGCGACGGCAGAAAGCTACACTGTATGCCATTCTGCACGTTTCACCTGTAGATCTGGTGACAAAGAAGATAGCGTTTACACCAGCAAGGAGGCTCAGTGCCGCAGGGCAATTTGAGCGGAGATCATACGGCCATAGTAGTATAGCGTCATCAACACAGGGCGAACAGAGTACCTGACTTCGAATCTGCGCTTCGAAAGGTGTTTAAGAGCCACAATAGAGGTTCAAAAAGCGACCCTATACATGCTACAAACCCTCTCCTCCTTCACGAATTGAATTACATACCAGGTATATAAGGCTTTTGATTATAGGACGACGGCGATGATATTCGATTGTATTGTTGTTGCTGATTATTGTGATTTGTTTCGCTGTGTGCAGTGCTATTATTTCGATTGTTAAGTTCTTTTTGATGGTGTGTATTCGGCACATCAGTACTTTCGATTGGGCTCATTGGTGTCATTTCACGATCTTCGATATACATTTCGCTGCAATCGTCGGGCACCTGCCGATAATATTGTGTCCATGGCCATGAGGAAATACCAGACAGAATTAATGATTCAATGGCACAAATATAACCGAGTATCTGCAAAGAAACAATTTGCCAAATTTCAATATCGTTATTATCATCTAAGTGATCCTATTATGACTTAGCACTTAACATACCGCCGTAGTAAAGAGTGTATCTTTTGAGTGCTTGTTCACTAGTATGTATTCTTCAGCGTAAAGCACCATATGCGTTACAAGCGTCGAGCTCAATATTAATATCAAACCAATGCTCAGGTACATCCATGTATTCTGAAAAATATATAAAATTTGACAATTAAAAGTGGTTCTCTGTTCTCTGAGGCACGCCTCTTTTTGTCTAAACTCTTCCCTTATTGTATGTGACCCTATTGGCACGATGGGCTCGGATCCTATTGGCTTTCCGGCCGCTGCCAACCCGGCAAGCTCGTCCGCTCGCTCGTTACCATCTACTCCTCTGTGTCCAAGTACCCATGCTAGTCGGATGGTGTTATTGACTCCTAGACTGTTTAACCTCTCTACGCACTCAAGGACTGTTGATGATTTAATCTCAACTGAAGATAATGCCTTGAGCGCAGCCTGACTGCCGCTGAGTATAGCGATTTTCTCGTTGGTATATCCCTGCACACCGGCTTATGGCGGCAACTTCGGCTTGGAAGAAGCTCGGATATTTTCCGAGTGCTAGGGATATTTTGGTTCGGGGGCCGAAGATCCCCGCTCCTATGCCCTCCGGTACCTTCGAGCCATCGGAGTACCATATTATAGTGTGTTCCTGGTGAAGCGCTTCAATCCTGGAGGTGCCCACGCACACCTGTTCCCCAGCTCTATTTTGAAGCGCTTCTCAAACTTAATTATCTTCCTCGTGTCATCTCTGGGAAGTTGGAAGAGTGGAATCTGCTCCTTTAGCTTCTCCATATTTCGTGACTGTATCACTTTGCCTCTTCCACATCACTCTTTAGCTATGTTTACTAAAGTACTCTTGGCTGCCTGTCAATTATTATATGTAGAAGAACTTGGAATTAATTTACTTCCAAAAAGCTGCAATTGATCATTCCTGAGACGGATTTACATAGAACCGCGTTACTTCGCGAATGACGGCGCCATAAGTTAAGAATATCTTAACATTTTGCCTCGCTTCTTATCCCACGAGCTTTGTGTAGCAAGATACATATACGGCCATTCATTCAACTCATCTATCAGGCGAAGCAATGCAACAAAGCGCTCTATGTTAATCCTGGTTAAAGTGATGTCTTGGTACGCAAAGTTTCTAGAGCATCAATCGAACCGAAACGCACTCAGCTCTTCTAACAAAGTTGAAGCTCTTTCAGAGCTTTCCTTGTGAAGCCAGCCCTATTCCAAAATATATTTTACTCATCCAAAGATATTTTGAGTTCTCATTTCAAGGTACGTTATTGATCCGCACACATGCCTTGTCAATCCAGCATCGAAACTTTGACTCTTTTGAATTTGAAACTATCGCTTGCATGATGCTTGTAGAGCGATTCTTGATATGAGTATCGAATCAATCCTTTGCTTTCGATATCATGTCCCTACCGGCGACGCGTGGCACTTGAACGTTACACCTAAGATCTTTGGGTGACTGATTGTCGGTAACGTTCTATCGTGGACATGAAGGGTCAATATTTGCGTTATCTGTTCCTTCCACGTCGTAAACAGGTCGGTCGTGGACTTGGCCGGTGATAGTGTCAGACCGCACGAGTTGAAAATAGTGGAAGTTAACTATTGTTTTGGAAACTAATTCGTCTATTGGAGTACCAGGGCTTGTTGCCAGTATCGTGCAGTCGTTGCCATCGGCAGTGATGTATTACATATATAAACAAATTAGCGGTACCCGACAGATGATGTTCTGGGTCACCCTAGTCCACACTTTGGTCTCAATAACGCCTTCACATATACAACTAAGGGCCACTCTCTTTTAAAACTCTCATTAATACCTTTCATTTATTGTCCATGGCATACAAACATATTCCAGGGTTACCCTAGGTTCATTTTTCTACATGGTGATTTTCCCTTATTTGACAGAGGATGAAGGAAAAACGTTCGAAAAACCTCACCCTTGGTCTACAATTTGGTCGATATTTCCCAAACGTATGTGATATGGAATTAAAAACCACTTATAAACCATCTACGAAACTCTACGAAACCTACGCAGCTAAGCTCTCAGCTGAGTATGTAATGTTCGGTTACACCCGAACTTACTTATTTTTTTATTGACATTTTTTTTAAATTACTTTATATCCATAAATTTACTTACAACTTTAGTCCAATTGAAAGGGAACATGAGTGCTATATGTGAAATGTCTAAAAATAACATTAGACAGGTGATTAATAAAGAGAAGATCGCACAGAAGACCATTAATCTCAAGCGTCCAATGAGTGGCAGTAAAAAGAGGCCGACTTGTACTGTACCGGCGGAACATTCGCAGGCAAGACAAGCGGCTGATGATAACTGAAAAAGAATATACACGTGAAAAATTTGTATTACGGACATTTTTGTGGATTAATAAGAATTCAAACCTACCACCAAAAGAATTCTCACAATCCCTGTAGGCGTTTTTAAATGTTGCGGATCACAGTGTAGGGCTACACCCCATGGCAGTGGCGTTTGGCCGCTGCGCTGTTTATAATTGGCGTGCGAGTCCCAGGACGTGCACGTGCCCAGCGGTGATTCTAAGGATATTGACAGCTCACCGGCTCTGCTGCCAGCTATTTCAAAATCCTGTTCATCATCCAGCTGACAGCAGACCGGTTCTAATTCGCGTATTTCGTCCAGTAGGAGTTCTATCTCGTCCGTCCCATATAAATCAGATAAAGACGGTATATAACGTTGGGTTTGTTGCATTTCCCGTTCCGGGGGTTGTCCCACATCACCGGATCTTGTGCGAAATTATGATGATTTTAAAAATGACCAAATACCACACTTCAACCGCCAATTTGAACGTTTTTATATTAACTTGCTTGTGTTGTTGTTAGTGTTAAAAAGTATTACTTCTGAACAATTGTTGCTTCTCATTGGCAGTTGTTGTTGTACAATAAAACAATATATTTGTAGATGATGGATGGGATATTTTGTATGTGTGTACGCTGCTGCAAATATTTGAAGTCTGATTGATACAGGGAGATTGGAGCCAATGTTGAAGGTTTATATATTTGATGAACGATTTTTATGATAAAATCTGCAAATAAAAAGGAAAAATTTTATTTAGATAAAATCGGGTTAAGCAACTACTTGGAGGTGCACATACAAACATCTTGTTCTACTTAAACTAGCCTTTACCCGCGGCACAGTCCGCACGAAGAAGGCCCATACTAACACTAGGAGCTATAGCATGGTTGCCGGCCACGGAAAAACGGTACAACATTGAAAGGATGAATAGAGTACGGCCGGAAGCCCTCAGAGGGATAACAGGTGCACTTAGGCCGTGTCCAACTGACGCACTTAATGTGCTTCTAAACCAGGTACCTGATGAAGCGGCTCTGACAGTGTTCGAGAGAAAAGTTCTTCGAAAGATTTTTGGACCTCTAAGCGTTGGCGATGGCGAGTACCGAAGAAGATTTAACGATGAGCTGTACGAGCTCTACGCAGACATCAACATAGTCCAGCGAATTAAAACGCAGCGGCTACGCTGACTAGGCCATGTTATGCGACTGAAAGATGACGCTCCGGCCAAGAAGTGTTTCTATCGGAACACGCCTATGGAAGCAGAGGTAGAGGGCGGCCCCACTCCGCTGAAAGGACCAGTTGGAAAACGATTTAAACTCCGTTGGTGTGATTAATTGGCGACGGATCCAAAATGGACTGCGGACAGTCCGTCTACCCAACTTTGCTAGTATCTTCCAAACGGAAGTTCTGGGTATAAGAAGGACGTGTACATCTCTGCCGGAGGACTCGGTGAGGGTTGGGGGGGGGGCAGGTGTGTATTTACTCAGATAGCCAAGCAACGCTCATGTCGGTTAACTCCGCGATCAGTTCGTCTGAGGCCGTCAGCAGCTGCAAGAAGTCGGTTCAACCCGCAGCGAAATTCGCAAACATTACTGTTACATGAGTACCTGGTCACAGGAACATCGAAGGCAAGGAGAAAGTGAACGAACTTGCATGGTCAGGGGCACTGCTAGAGGCAGGGGAGATGATCGAGTTGCATCGTGCACTTACATCAATCAAAAGAAACATACATCGAGATTCATGGAGTTAGCGGTCTCATACTGGTATTCCTCCGACATCTGCAACATAACCAAGCAAACATGGACGAATTACGATAGTAGGAGAACAGAGTACCTACTAAATAGGTCGAGGAAACAAATCTTTTGGATCACTGCCACAATCACGGGACACTGGCCGCTTAGCCTGCACGCCTCGAGTGTAAGGATCCCTTTTATCAGAATTTTCAGGAGCTGCGGCGAGGGGAGCAATAAAGAAACAGTTGCGCACCACCTGTATGAATGCCCAGCTCTATCATATACTGGGTTTCTAACTATGGGCAGGTATATAACTCCGGAACTTAAAGAAATAGCTAAATGCTCTGTAAAAGAAATGAGCAGGTTCATCGGCCGCACCAAGCGGTTCAACAAACTAAGTACCGACTAGCCATACTAAAACAGTATCAATTTGTTACAGGACAAATATGCATCAAAATGGCTCGGGTCTTCGGCGTCCGGGCGATATGGTCCCGATATGATCCTGAAAACAGTGTCACGGAACTGGACAGGACATAAACTTGAAATATTCCGAAATTATTACGCAAACAATCATCAAATAGTCCGGAGATAAACCCACAATGATCTCAAAATATTCCAAATTTATTCAGGAAACAATTCCAGAACAAACCGGCGAAAGTCCTGAAATCATTCTGAAATAGTCAAGCCTAAAGAAAACCCCAGAAAAAGAATGTGTAAAATATCTAGAAATAGTACCGAAACAGCTATAATCTAATCATCCAAAGAAAGTCAAGAGCGATCAGGAGATAGTCTCGAAAAGATCCTTTAATTAAGCTGAAAACTGCCCACTCTAAAAAAAAGGTTTAGACGGAAATATAACATGAGCTATATATTAGTAATGCCAAAGTTTGGATGTTTGTATGTACAGATAGGTAATAGTCTCGAAGGATATATAGGACTAAATTTTTCGAAGGAAGTTACCAATTGCCCCTTGAGTTTTCGGTTTCAAAAGGAACAAAAATAACCTCGAAAACAACCTTGAAATTCTAAGGAGGCAATTTCGAGACGGTTACGAAATTCATCCGTTGATATTACAACGAAAACAACGAAGAAACTGGTCCGAAAGGATCCGAAAACAATCACTAAATTGTCCTGACACAGTCTAATAATCTTGAAATAGCCTCTAAAAGGTCCTTAAAGCAATAATGAAAAGAACTCTAAAAGTCTTGAATTTAACTTGAAATAGTCACAAAATGATTATAAACACATTCCCGAAATAGTCTTGAAATGAGTATAGTCCCGAAACAGTGCGAAATAGTTCCGAATTTATCCTGAATCGATCCAGAAAACAGTCCACAATGATGGCAATCCCGATGTTTACATCAAGACTCCCGAAAAGATTCTTAAACTGATGCGAAAGTTGTCCCGAAGTTATCGGAAGATTCTAAAATAGTCCTGAAAAATCTTGAACTAGGGCTCAAGAAATAACTTGAAGAATTCCAAAACGGTGCATATATATTCCCGAAACAGTATTGAAAACCAAAAGATCCCGAACCCAATCCCAAAACATTTCGGAAATAGTTTAAAAAATTATTTAGAAATAGTCCTGAGCACATCCTGAAAATGGTAAAAAATAGCCTCGAAGTTGTCCCGAAAATCATTCCAAAATACTTCCGAAATTATTTTGGAACCACCTCGGTGTAATCCTTAAATGATATCGATATGATTCTAAAAACGATCATTAAAAAAATCGGCACACTCAAGCTTGGCAACCCTGTTGACGGACCTAAATACGCGACTGTGATGGATTCGTCTATCTTGCAAACAGCATTACCAGCGGAAACGTATCGGCTTATTAATCAAACGGAGAATAACTTTTGTCCACAGGTGCTATTTTGGACTGAGTAGGCAATTGAGAAATTAAGTCCTCTCGTGACGAACGGCTCTACAAGTCGCTCATCATACCTGTCCTAATGTATGACTACCGAATCATGGAAGGTGTTGATAGAAAGTGAGATGGCCCTTGAAATGTTCGACAGAACAGTTCTCCGGAAGATTTATGGTACTATCAGTGATGCCGACGGCAAGTATCGGAGGAGTACGAGCTTTATCTTGATATGAAGGTAGTGCTGCTAATAAAATTCCCAAATTTTAAATGGTTACGATGACGCTCTGGTCAGGAAGGTAATTTTATCTACACCTGTTTTTGGAAGGAGAGGAAGCTTGGACCTCCACTAGGGTGGAAGCAAAAGGTACAGGGGCTCTGTAGCGCAACACCTTCGAATGGTTGCCAACGCAGCTTTGTAGCTTCTACAACCGAATTTTCAATCTCACCTACCTATTGCGAATCCTGTTTATTAACAGACGAGCCCAAAAACGTCACGGGTAGGGAGAGGGGGGGGGGTGGGGTTGGATGACCTAGAAGGTTCAACGTGGTCATATAAAAACGTTTCCACGGTAGTCGGGCTAGGACCTTAATAGTACTATTTTACGGAACTTACCGGATCAATAACCGGCAAAGGACCATCAACAACGATAAACCCCCACAAAACCTTCGGGACTCTTTATCGATACAAGCAGAAGAAGAAGGAAGGTGAGGAATATTTGACTTCCCTTAATGTGCTACCAACTGGGGCCAGTTATCGCTAGCTTACTTGATACTCCAAACTCTCCTAAGTGTTTAAGCGCCTATTAATGATGGTGATGATCTGGCATTCAATTTGTGGGTAAAAACGGAAGCGAGGCAGTATATGTTCGCACTGCAGCATGGCAATGTTTCTCATCTGTCTTGTCTTGCTCTATTCAAAGAATATTCTTGTTATAAACTGTAAACCATGTCGCCACTGTTACACACAGAGATGCCTTTTGGTTAAGCGACGACGCTTCAATGGCTCGGAAACCTTAAACTTAAGCAAAGTGAAAGATCCTCTTAGTAAATAGTAAATACCACTACCCACATTGCCATTTAGTTTGGAGCCATGGCATAGGTCTTACAAAGCTTCTAGTATTTGTAATGAAGACAGAGTTATTTTATAACATAGGCCCTGGGTTTTGTTAATGGCTTTCAGTTTGGTAGTTGAGAAAACTTCTGTTCAGTTCAACCTAGCCTAGCCTTGGAGTGATCCATGAAATGAGTATGGTATGATGTCCAAGACAACTCCTAGGTATTAAACTTCTATATCTCAAGCAGTAAACATTTCATGAGTAAATTCTATACTAAATTTTTTTCCACAATTATCCTAATCATTATATATATAATTTCTGATTGCTGTTTTTATGTTCGGGTCCCTTTTTCGCTCTTATTTGGAATCCAAATCTATAAATAAAGTTTTCGTTGTAATGATAGAGATTCGGGCTATTAGCGAGCTTTGGGCAATTTTGGTCGAAGTGCTTTTGTTTAGCTATATTTTATTAAAACAAACTAAACTAAAACTACAAAAAATGTTGCGTCTGTATTCGAAGCTCTGCTGGTTTTGTGCACCACTGATGTAAAGAGTTCAAGGTTGATTTCACTTGTTAACATTTCACTCCAAGAAGTCCCCAAATAATTTATATGTCACCATAAAAGCCTTTGAACATACATACATACATACTTTCATACATCCATATATATTGATATTATTAAAAATGTTTTTTAAACTATTTACCGCAACACGTTTTTCCAAAACTTAAGAGTACGCCATCAACCTTTACAAAATGTTTTCTTTACACACAAATCGAGTTCATAAATAACTAACGAGGTATGTATGTACACACACCGAGAGAAGTGTACTATAATACGGCCAAGTCAACTTAGAATGCAGCTTATGCATATTACCGTTATATCGTTAAGTGTACATGTGACTTGTGCGACAACAATAATGACTATGCAACAATGCAATAATATATCTGCATATTATACCCGAGGTGCAACTACTATCTTAATGGATACAGAAAACCAACTAACCCAACCAAACCAGCCTAAACCCACAAATTCACGAGCCCAAAGTATTCAGCTCAGTCAGTCTGAGTTGAATAGGCGCTTGAAGGAGTTGCATATTAAGAGATCTGAAAAAAAAAAAAATAATAACTAGGCTTTTATGCACTTCAATTGACAAATTTAGTAGTACGATGCGCCGGATGCAGATGTGCACAAATGGGTGGTTTGACCGGAATTAAAAGGGGGTTTAACGTTAAACCAGTTTATATGCAGATGAGCATAATTGATTTCATATTGAATGCATCCAACACGAACATACATGTCATATTTATTTGAATAGACGAGTACATACACATGTAGTACATAAATATGATGATAGGGTGTCATGTGTATGAAATACCCATCGAGAAATGCATGACAATCCTAACAAATGCGAAAAAAAGTTGAGACCATAATTTCAGTTCATTGAATATATCATGCTTATCCTAGAGTTCATTGGGGGGTCTCAGAAAAGGCTGACTACAGTCACAGTGCACTAAGCAAACGCTCAGTAGATGCTCAATGGTTTTCTTTACCGGCTAAAATGTCAATTGACCATGGCTGGGCATGAGTTAGCACCTGCTAAGCGGCCATATAGGTATACGACGAGCGAAAGAATAATAACTACTTCGTCAAAATCAACGACCAAACACATTTAGTT
The DNA here is from genome assembly GCF_040869045.1 of Eurosta solidaginis. Taxonomy (NCBI): domain Eukaryota; kingdom Metazoa; phylum Arthropoda; class Insecta; order Diptera; family Tephritidae; genus Eurosta; species Eurosta solidaginis. The sequence goes on from NC_090320.1 coordinate 225,948,824, forward strand.
TGATTTCGACGTCCGTACAATAAGGAAGTGTCGCAATTCCTCTTATTTTCAACCTTTTACTAACGTTCGAATCACTAAACTGTTGAATAAATAACTCCACTATTCAATAATGCAAAATGGTTGGTCCATACCGAGTACTCCATACATGCATGCATGGAGTACTCGCGATTTTTACAGGGATCAACCAAGATGTTGCGTTTGTAAATATGAAGGAACTTCAGACTTGGCAATTGAAGTTTATTACGCCTTGCCCATTCACATAGAAAATTTTGCGAAGCATTGTTGTAAACATTCTCCCTATACAACAAAAATACTTGCTAACATATTTTGTGTCGTATTCGATTGCTATATTACAGTTTTTACTTGCGAAAAATGTTAGAAAATTTACCAACCAGTGGGAAAAATAATTTCACTTGCAAAGTGTGTCAACACCCTTAACCAAAACAAATGTCACATTCTTCTTCTTATGCTTTGCTTGTAACAAAATTTGGGAGATGGCTACTTTTCAATATCAGATGGCGCCAGTGTCGCTCTTTCTACCGTTCTCCATAAAAATACGTGCATTCTACTCATAATGCATAAGCTTGTGTTAAACTCATCTATATGAAAAAGTGCTTATGTGTCGGGGCTTTAAATAAATATTAGATTTTGCATTCGTACTCGCCACGTGTTCGTGTATACTAACACATTCTCAATTTGGTAATCGCTGCAATTGACATTATGAACAATGCAAATGGCCATAAGATCATTTGGTTTTATGTTTATATTATCATTAGGTCAATTGAATTTGTGACCTTTCTTAATTATGGTCATTTAGGAAATTGCGTTTTGTTCATATGACCATTTCTGAAAAAAAAAAAATAAATAAATAATAATATAACCGTAGGCAATAATTTAAGATTAGCTAAAAAATAAAAACTTTCGCAGAATGGGTTAGACGTTTAGTTGAATATATTCTTCCTACTACAAATGAATCTTCACCAGCCCAGCTTGTTCTGAAATTAAACCAGAATTACGAAAAGTAGAGCCGCAGATTTTCTCTAAACTTTTAGTTGAATAAATTTTTTTCATCTCCATTGAGTTAGTTTTTTATCCGATTTTTCGATAGAACGGGACTAAAATATAGGAAAAGGAGCGACGTATTCGAAAATTTTAATTAAACAAATTTCTCTTTTCATCTGACTAAACGAAAATATAGCAAAAACAATAAAACTTAACTGTAATTCAAAACTTATTAGAATTTTAGTATGTGGAGGAGCGTAATAAAATAATTGACCTCACTTGAAGAAAAAAGCCAGAGTTGAGAGGCGTCATGAGTCCCATCGATGCGATCTTCCTTCGTCAGAAAAACCAAATGTCACTCGCCAAATTCTTGTCCATTCCATACATTGACCAAGGAGATTTAACGATTATTCTAAATGATCCGCGAGCTCAAACAGTCACCTTGCTATGGGATACATCGTTACAGGGATCTTTTTTATCCAGTTATGATGTCATCGTGGTGTAGTTAAAGTGTTCCAGTCTAACTATCTAAGACTCAAGTGAAGCACAATTAACATAAAAGCATTCTAGAAATTTTCATAAAACATGGTTGTCTCTCGAAAGTAGAAAGAGGTTGCTATAGTTCCCGGCCCATCTTCCGAAGCTTAGGGGCAAAGGCGTAAGTCCCGAGGCCTAAGGACACCTTGAGATACAGTTTTCTTGATAGAGAGTTCGATCGTTGCTTATTCTGATCTAATTGCCACTACGATAGCACCACAGCCAGATCATTGCACTTTCTCTAGCATATTCTTCTTGGAGTTCGCGCTGACTGACTTCCACCAAACCAGTGCTGCATATGTTAAAATCGATTAACTAATCGTCTTTGACATTATATGTGTCATAAGCACTTTTAAGTATTTGGTATTTAGCAGACATCTCCTGCCTCAGACCGCATGGTTTTTTTTTTTTTGGATAGTTTTGTAAGCCCGTCTCAGCTCGTACTCTATGTTTATTCTCCAGTTCGGCATAGGGGTCAGAAGCACTTCTAAGTATTTTGCACTAAGCAGACTTAATTGGTGACCTGAATATCAAAACTGAAAATATTCGTCCTTGTGTTAAAGAGCAGTCATAAGAGTACTGTATTTAAAGGGTTAACGGTAATAAGTTAAGGGTTAAGGGTTAATAAGTCCTGGCGTCTCCGCCTAGTTACACTGCTTCTTAAGTGAACAACATCCACAGCGAAGGCCACTATTTTAGGCACAATTCTGTTGCGTTTTCGGAGTATGCTGGCTGTAAAGATGAGCCGGCTTAGTAGGGAAAGGACACCGCCCTCTGGAGTCCCTCTCCTCGGATATATTCTTAACTTTCTACCACTCAGGTTAAATTCAATCATTCACAGCTGCAGTTTAAGACTTCCGGTCTCTTAAGACCATATTAAGTTTTCAAAACGATCGTCGAAACCAAGGACATAGAGACATTTTTTTTGCTTGCATGCGAACATTATTAGAAAGACATCTTTTGTCCCCGAATGCAGCCAGAGCAATCAATTTGTTCTGAAGGTAGACGCCATCTTATGGAGTGGGGCAGTCTTTGTTGAGTGACCCCTGAGTTGGTCTGTTGGATGCCCCGAGGTATGCAACCTATTAAGAATAAAGCCAATGTTCGGGGAGTAACCTTATCGCTACAACAACAATAAAGCCAATGTGTCATCATTAATGCAATTTCAAAAAATTATTATAAGTGTGCAAATATTGTTAAATTGTTGGTTGTCATGTCATTAAAACTTGACTCCCTGAAGATGATGCCAAGTCATCAAAACGCGTAAGGCCACAACTCAGTAAATAAGATATACTCTTTTGCTTTTATAAAGATAATCGGAGACACATTTAAATTTACTAACCCTTAAGTCTACTTACAGTCTGATCACCGGTATGAATTACTTCGATTTGAAAATCACAATCGCATGTTTCACAGCATTAAAGTTGTCCGAGAAGGATTCATAGCCGAATTCTCTTTTTTTTGCTGGTTTAACCCTGCCGGATTACAATCATGCGTAATTTCCTACAGGGTTATTAGCGAATCATATTATAATCCTTCGATACATATAACGTATAGGATGCATATTAGGCTGGGTCAAAAATAACTAAACTTGATGTTTAGTAGGGGGGGGGGGGGTCTCTCGTAAGTGTAAGGCGCAAGTGTAAGTGTAGTCTCTACACTGCAGCGTAATGTAGCGAAATGCGATAGCAAATTAGTTAATGGAAATTGACGAAGTCTGAAGAACAAATAGATCATATAAATGGGTATTTAAAACGACAAAGAGAAGGAAGTGTAAAGAAGAAAGGAAGAAAAAAGCAGTATAATAGCGATTTCGATAGTCATGTCGATGATGATAATAACGATGCTTATGGTTATCGTCATGTTTGCGACGGCAAAGAATCGAAAGAAACAGTCGAGAAAGGTATGGAAAGAAGAAATGTAGGGTACAATAAATAAAAGATAAGAAGTCAAAACCGGAGCCAAAACCGAACCACAGGTGAATCCGGACGGTGTGTTATCAATTTGTTATCGAAGTCTTAATGGTTTGTTATCGAAGTATTATAAGCCATCTATCGTTAACACATGCGCGGTTCCAGGGGGGGGGGGGAGGGACTTTTTTTGTATTGACTGTAATGAAGTATATAATACAAATCTACATAGTAGTTTCTTATCACACAACGGATTTTTACTAATTTTTAATTTTTCTTGCTTTTTTACGTTCTAGGGGGTGGGGGGGGGGGGGGGGGGGGGGGGGAACTTGTTTTTTAAATATATGTAATAATAACGTAAAAGAGCAAGAAAAATTAAAAATTAGTGAAAATCCGTTGTGTGATAAGAAACTACTATGTAGATTTGTATTATAAATTGTTTTTGTTTTTATCGGCCTATTGATAAATCATTCAAGGTTCGAATCGAGCTCAAGGCCAGAACAATAATTTTTTTTTCTAATGATAATTATTGTTATTTTTTAATTTTTCTAAATTTGAAAAATTGAATTTTGTTTTTGGAATAGTAAGTAGAAAATTTTTCAGACAAACTGCCATAGCTGCGCAGATAGATCCATTTCGAAGGGTGCTAAGCCTTCATCATCAGTACGCTTTAGGCATGCTGCGCTAACCATTTAGCTATACAGCGGTGGTTTGTTTGACTGGCAAATTTGCTACTTCTATTCCTTTTTACCAACTATATTTATTCAGTGTTGCGCCATCTGGTGCAAAGCACTGATAATGCTGGATTTTTGTTTATTGTCAATTACTTTGTTTGACATTCCCAAGTGCTCATGGTTTATTAACAATTGTTTTTGTTTTTATCGGCCTATTGATAAATCATTCAAGGTTCGAATCGAGCTCAAGGCCAGAACAATAATTTTTTTCTAATGATAATTATTGTTATTTTTTAATTTTTCTAAATTTGAAAAATTGAATTTTGTTTTTGGAATAGTAAGTAGAAAATTTTTCAGACAAACTGTCATAGCTGCGCAGATAGATCCATTTCGAAGGGTGCTAAGCCTTCATCATCAGTACGCTTTAGGCATGCTGCGCTAACCATTTAGCTATACAGCGGTGGTTTGTTTGACTGGCAAATTTGCTACTTCTATTCCTTTTTACCAACTATATTTATTCAGTGTTGCGCCATCTGGTGCAAAGCACTGATAATGCTGGATTTTTGTTTATTGTCAATTACTTTGTTTGACATTCCCAAGTGCTCATGGTTTATTAACAATTGTTTTTGTTTTTATCGGCCTATTGATAAATCATTCAAGGTTCGAATCGAGCTCAAGGCCAGAACAATAATTTTTTTCTAATGATAATTATTGTTATTTTTTAATTTTTCTAAATTTGAAAAATTGAATTTTGTTTTTGGAATAGTAAGTAGAAAATTTTTCAGACAAACTGCCATAGCTGCGCAGATAGATCCATTTCGAAGGGTGCTAAGCCTTCATCATCAGTACGCTTTAGGCATGCTGCGCTAACCATTTAGCTATACAGCGGTGGTTTGTTTGACTGGCAAATTTGCTACTTCTATTCCTTTTTACCAACTATATTTATTCAGTGTTGCGCCATCTGGTGCAAAGCACTGATAATGCTGGATTTTTGTTTATTGTCAATTACTTTGTTTGACATTCCCAAGTGCTCATGGTTTATTAACAATTGTTTTTGTTTTTATCGGCCTATTGATAAATCATTCAAGGTTCGAATCGAGCTCAAGGCCAGAACAATAATTTTTTTCTAATGATAATTATTGTTATTTTTTAATTTTTCTAAATTTGAAAAATTGAATTTTGTTTTTGGAATAGTAAGTAGAAAATTTTTCAGACAAACTGCCATAGCTGCGCAGATAGATCCATTTCGAAGGGTGCTAAGCCTTCATCATCAGTACGCTTTAGGCATGCTGCGCTAACCATTTAGCTATACAGCGGTGGTTTGTTTGACTGGCAAATTTGCTACTTCTATTCCTTTTTACCAACTATATTTATTCAGTGTTGCGCCATCTGGTGCAAAGCACTGATAATGCTGGATTTTTGTTTATTGTCAATTACTTTGTTTGACATTCCCAAGTGCTCATGGTTTATTAACAATTGTTTTTGTTTTTATCGGCCTATTGATAAATCATTCAAGGTTCGAATCGAGCTCAAGGCCAGAACAATAATTTTTTTCTAATGATAATTATTGTTATTTTTTAATTTTTCTAAATTTGAAAAATTGAATTTTGTTTTTGGAATAGTAAGTAGAAAATTTTTCAGACAAACTGCCATAGCTGCGCAGATAGATCCATTTCGAAGGGTGCTAAGCCTTCATCATCAGTACGCTTTAGGCATGCTGCGCTAACCATTTAGCTATACAGCGGTGGTTTGTTTGACTGGCAAATTTATATAGTTGGTAAAAAGGAATAGAAGTAGCAAATTTGCCAGTCAAACAAACCACCGCTGTATAGCTAAATGGTTAGCGCAGCATGCCTAAAGCGTACTGATGATGAAGGCTTAGCACCCTTCGAAATGGATCTATCTGCGCAGCTATGGCAGTTTGTCTGAAAAATTTTCTACTTACTATTCCAAAAACAAAATTCAATTTTTCAAATTTAGAAAAATTAAAAAATAACAATAATTATCATTAGAAAAAAATTATTGTTCTGGCCTTGAGCTCGATTCGAACCTTGAATGATTTATCAATAGGCCGATAAAAACAAAAACAATTGTTAATAAACCATGAGCACTTGGGAATGTCAAACAAAGTAATTGACAATAAACAAAAATCCAGCATTATCAGTGCTTTGCACCAGATGGCGCAACACTGAATAAATATAGTTGGTAAAAAGGAATAGAAGTAGCAAATTTGCCAGTCAAACAAACCACCGCTGTATAGCTAAATGGTTAGCGCAGCATGCCTAAAGCGTACTGATGATGAAGGCTTAGCACCCTTCGAAATGGATCTATCTGCGCAGCTATGGCAGTTTGTCTGAAAAATTTTCTACTTACTATTCCAAAAACAAAATTCAATTTTTCAAATTTAGAAAAATTAAAAAATAACAATAATTATCATTAGAAAAAAATTATTGTTCTGGCCTTGAGCTCGATTCGAACCTTGAATGATTTATCAATAGGCCGATAAAAACAAAAACAATTGTTAATAAACCATGAGCACTTGGGAATGTCAAACAAAGTAATTGACAATAAACAAAAATCCAGCATTATCAGTGCTTTGCACCAGATGGCGCAACACTGAATAAATATAGTTGGTAAAAAGGAATAGAAGTAGCAAATTTGCCAGTCAAACAAACCACCGCTGTATAGCTAAATGGTTAGCCCAGCATGCCTAAAGCGTACTGATGATGAAGGCTTAGCACCCTTCGAAATGGATCTATCTGCGCAGCTATGGCAGTTTGTCTGAAAAATTTTCTACTTACTATTCCAAAAACAAAATTCAATTTTTCAAATTTAGAAAAATTAAAAAATAACAATAATTATCATTAGAAAAAAATTATTGTTCTGGCCTTGAGCTCGATTCGAACCTTGAATGATTTATCAATAGGCCGATAAAAACAAAAACAATTGTTAATAAACCATGAGCACTTGGGAATGTCAAACAAAGTAATTGACAATAAACAAAAATCCAGCATTATCAGTGCTTTGCACCAGATGGCGCAACACTGAATAAATATAGTTGGTAAAAAGGAATAGAAGTAGCAAATTTGCCAGTCAAACAAACCACCGCTGTATAGCTAAATGGTTAGCGCAGCATGCCTAAAGCGTACTGATGATGAAGGCTTAGCACCCTTCGAAATGGATCTATCTGCGCAGCTATGGCAGTTTGTCTGAAAAATTTTCTACTTACTATTCCAAAAACAAAATTCAATTTTTCAAATTTAGAAAAATTAAAAAATAACAATAATTATCATTAGAAAAAAATTATTGTTCTGGCCTTGAGCTCGATTCGAACCTTGAATGATTTATCAATAGGCCGATAAAAACAAAAACAATTGTTAATAAACCATGAGCACTTGGGAATGTCAAACAAAGTAATTGACAATAAACAAAAATCCAGCATTATCAGTGCTTTGCACCAGATGGCGCAACACTGAATAAATATAGTTGGTAAAAAGGAATAGAAGTAGCAAATTTGCCAGTCAAACAAACCACCGCTGTATAGCTAAATGGTTAGCGCAGCATGCCTAAAGCGTACTGATGATGAAGGCTTAGCACCCTTCGAAATGGATCTATCTGCGCAGCTATGGCAGTTTGTCTGAAAAATTTTCTACTTACTATTCCAAAAACAAAATTCAATTTTTCAAATTTAGAAAAATTAAAAAATAACAATAATTATCATTAGAAAAAAATTATTGTTCTGGCCTTGAGCTCGATTCGAACCTTGAATGATTTATCAATAGGCCGATAAAAACAAAAACAATTGTTAATAAACCATGAGCACTTGGGAATGTCAAACAAAGTAATTGACAATAAACAAAAATCCAGCATTATCAGTGCTTTGCACCAGATGGCGCAACACTGAATAAATATAGTTGGTAAAAAGGAATAGAAGTAGCAAATTTGCCAGTCAAACAAACCACCGCTGTATAGCTAAATGGTTAGCGCAGCATGCCTAAAGCGTACTGATGATGAAGGCTTAGCACCCTTCGAAATGGATCTATCTGCGCAGCTATGGCAGTTTGTCTGAAAAATTTTCTACTTACTATTCCAAAAACAAAATTCAATTTTTCAAATTTAGAAAAATTAAAAAATAACAATAATTATCATTAGAAAAAAATTATTGTTCTGGCCTTGAGCTCGATTCGAACCTTGAATGATTTGTATTATATACTTCATTACAGTCAATACAAAAAAAGTCCCCCCCCCCCCACCCCCCCTGGAACCGCGCATGTTTAACAAAGGTAACCGATTTCTTATTCACCAGATATTGGTTTGTTGGCAAAAGTTTTTGATTATTTTAGGAAGAGTCATCTATAAAATAGCAAAAATATATCGATATATCATCGAAAAGTTATCGATTTGTAACTGAAGTTTTATCAATTAATTATCGGATTGATTTATTTTCGAAAAGTTCTCGTTTTGTTATGGAAAAGTTGTCCATTTTTATCGATGCCTTAATCGGTTTGTTATGAAATAAAAATACCGATTAAAACTTCAATATAAAATCGATGAGAACATCCGTAACTCATTGATAACAAGACGATAAAAACCAATAAGAAGCCAATGACTCGGTGATAACAAGCCGATAAAAAACCGATAGCTCGATGATAATTTCGCTTTCGATAATAAGCCGATAATAGCAAATTAACTCGTAGTTATGAAAAAATAAAAAATTGCTTCTTCCGAGGTCTTTGCAACGCTATCTTTTCTTTTCGCATGTGGACCGACCCAGTCTAATATTCATGCACCGGTGCGACATCAATGCCAATATCCATTCTTGCAAACATAAATTCGTATTGAGCAAATTTATTACGTGTGCAAGTGTGTATGTGTATGTACGAGCGCCTAATAGTATGCAAAGCAAATAACACTTTCAAGGGGCCATTGTGTGTGATATTGGTGAAGGCAATTCACGTTTTATAAGAAGGAAATGAAAAACCACTACACCAACAACAATAAAATAAAACAACAAAAGGTATTAAAAACAGTGACTGCATTTAACGGTTAACCAGAAAAATCAATTCGGTTTAACATCAATAACAACCGATATCCAAGAACGAAAAAGCGCTTTCTCAGTGAGATTTGAAATTTTTCGATCTTTCTCAGTGATTAATTTTTATTTTCAAATGTTTTCTCACTATCACTAAGATCGTTTAGTGCGATTTATTGCCCAAGGTTTTTATAAAACTGTTATTTTGCCATCGAAATGGTTGTTATACTACTTCCCGATTGTATATTTTTGGGATCATGCAGGGACTATTTCCAGGACCAACTGAAGATAACTTATGGACTGTTCGGGGATACTATTCGGACCATTTCGAGAATTTTGTAGTAATGTAGGGATCACTCCGCGACTATATTGAGATCACTTCGGAATTGTTTTAAGTACTATTTCGTGATCAATTGTGAATATGTTAGAAAACATTTTTGGATTATTTGCGCAGTTACTTCGGGATTATTTCGGGACTATTTTGAAATCGTTTTTGAATAATCTTTGGATCATTCCAGAGTAATTTCGAACGATTTCGGTTTTCTTTTGATATTATTTTGGAATTATTAAGCAGTGTTCGGAAAAAAATAATTTATGAATACACAATATTATATTACGAGCCGGATCCGTGCGCATCTTGCGCAACAAATATAAAAGTCTCATATCAAATATCAACAGAAATCAGCTGCTCTATCAATCTGGCGAATGTTAGCAACTGCCGGTAATGCAGTGTCAGTTCTACTCAAATATTTACAATAGTGCCATATTACAAATAGATTTCTTTGTGTGCTCACAATCGTTTATTTTTAACAAATTATTTTAATAAAATATAGCTAAACAAAATCACTACGACTAATAATGCCGAAAGCTCGCCAATAGCTCGAATCCCAATCTTTTCAACCAAAACTTTATTTATAGATTTGGGTTCCATATAGGAGCGAAAAAGGGACCTGTACATAAAAACAGCAATTAGAAATAATATATAAGACTATTTTTAAAGAATAGCAAGGAATTAATAAATAAGAAGGATTAGCAAGGAATTAGTAAATAAGATACGCTTAAAAAATAAGCTTGGGAATAAGTGCAGCCAACGCCCGTTCAATGCAAAACTTCGAAGCCGATATAAGAAGTTATGTAAGGAATTGAGAAAGGAAGTTCCCTTGGAGCGTGATAGCTATTATCGTAAAGAGTTCAGGTCCTCGTATGGCAACCCGAAAAAAGAATGGAGTGTCATCAATAGACTTCTGAATCGTAAGTGTAAAACAACTGATACTTGGATTGCTTTATGTAATGGTGTCGAGAGTTATTCTAACCCTACAGCAGTGGCAAATATTTTGAATAATCACTTTGTATCAGTCGGGAAAAGTCAAGCTTCAGCATCTTCATCCGAATTTTCAACGCTGAGATCTGTTTTGTCTAACTCAGACAACAGTTTTTTCTTTGAGCCTTTTACCGGCCTTGAAGTTTTGAAGGTCATTAATGTATTAAGTAACTCCAGTTCATGTGGGCATGACGGAATCTCTAATCAAGTTTTAAAACGTGTGGCATTAAATTTAATTGATATATTAACTCATCTTTTTAATAGAAGTATTTGGTCTGGATCTTTACCTGACGATTTGAAATGTGCTACTGTTATTCCATTGTTTAAAAAAGGAATCAAAACAGATGTAAACAATTACAGACCGATTTCTTTACTTCCTGCAATTTCAAAAGTTTTTGAGAAACTTGTCAAATGTAGTATTAGACAAAAAAAAAAGAACTTGCGCGGGCTTCCGTGGCTTTATATATAGTTCGTTTAAATGTTACTTGTCAGGAAGAGTGCAGAAAGTGAAGCTTGGAAGCAGTTCAAGTAATCCTGTTATGATTAACTTAGGAGTGCCTCAGGGATCTGTTTTAGGTCCGTTACTATTTTTGGTATACTTGAACTCAATTTTTTCACTGTCTTTGTCTGGGAAAATTACCACCTTCGCAGATGACCTTGCTATTGCCTATGGTTCATCGAACCAACTGGATTTGGTAGCAGGCATCAATAATGACGTACATTTGCTAAGGTTGTGGTTTGCTTCACATAAGCTTACTGTCAGCAAAAAAACGCATATGATGTACTTCAACCTACATCCAAAAATAACACCTGATATTGGAATTGTGTTCCATGCCACTGATTGCAAGCGTTTTGCACTAAATAGTTTATCGTGTTCTGATACAACTTTCAATGCGGAAATAAAGTGCTGCGATGCGTATTTCACAATCGAAAAAGTAAGCGTTTTTCTATACCAGGGTGTTTCTGTTGACCAAAATCTAAGTTGGTCTACGCATATTTCTAGTTTTGAATCTAAAGCTGTAGTCATTGGTGCCGTTTGTCGTATCGCTGTAGTCGTATCCCTAATGTAATCAGCTGTTTATCGTTACGATGGTAAACCAAAAACCAGTTGGTTGGCTACGATACGGTTACGACCTTAACGGCACCAATAATCGATTGCATTGATTCTCATAAGGTTGGTCGAATCAGCTGTTATAAAGTTACCGATACGGTTACCGATAAAGCACCAATGTCTGCAGCTTAAGAAAGATTTGCTCAAACGCTACACTCAAAAGTATTTACTATGCCTTGGTGCACTCTAAGCTCCAATATGGCATCAGCTGCTGGGGAGGTGCATCTTTCACTAAATTACAGCAACTTATAACTATACAAAAATGCGTCATAAGAAAAATATGTAATCGTAATCGATTTCACAGCTCCATGGAGTTGTTCAGAGACCTGAAAATACTTCCTGTTAAGCATTTGTACTATTTCAAAAGTCTAAATATATTTTTGGTTCGCTCTGGTTATTTACATAGCCTACATTCGGATAATTATAACCTGAGGACGAACTCACATGGACTTGTTGTTGTTCCCACTTATCGTACTACACATTTCAATAATTTCTTTACTATTTTCTTATAAGGTTTTCAATGCGTTGCCCGTGTCTATACGTATCATTAGGAACTTACGTAAATTTTTACGGAATGTTAAATCGTTTCTCTTACAACTATCACACAACGATATCAAAAATTTGCTGAACTCTAGCACCTAGTAATTTAAACGCAGTTGTTATTCTTAAATTTAACTTTTAAGTTGTTACTCTTAATCTTCATAATTTTTTTTTTATTCACCCCGCACACTTTTGTAATTCCATTAATTTAATTTTGAGATGGCATTCAATACTAAAATACTATTTTTAAAAAATGCCTTACTTTTTCTTGCATTATAATGTTATCTGTTAGCTTAATATACTTATTTGTTACATACATACTTGTGAATTTTGTAAGAAAAATGAATGAATAAATCTTAATCTTAATTATTATCGGCATATTATTGGTTTTTTATCGACGAGTTATCGGTTTGATTTAGAAAACAACTGCTCTCGAAGATTTGTCGATATATTACCGTGTTACCGGTTAATTATCGAAAAGTTATCGACTTAATATCGAAAAAATACCGGTCTGTTATCCAAAGTTAATCGATATTTAATTTGTTATCGAAAAAATATCTACTTGTTATCGAAAAAATATATATCTGCTATCGAAAACTATTGAATTGTTCTCGAAATGTCATCAATAAATATTTATCTTGTCCAAAAATATCGATAACCTTTTGATAATCGATAGGTATGTGTATAAAAGAATGCTTGTTATCAAAAAATATCGATTTTTTACAGAAAATGATGGTTCGTTATCGAAAAAGATTGAGTTGTTTCCAAATATAACCGATGTTTTATCAAAAAAATATTGGTTATTGAAAAATATCTATTTGTTATAGAAAAACAACGAATTATTATAAAAAAAAATCCAAAAGAACTCGATGTTTTCGAAAAAATATGGAATTGTTATTGAGAAAAATTGAGCTGTTATCGAAAAAAATGTATCTTGTCGAAAAGTTATCGATTTGTTATTGAAGAAATATCGATTTGCTAACAAAAAATTTGCGATACCAAATCGATATTTGTTTGATAACAAAGCAAAAACTTTTCGAAAGCAAATCGATATTTTTTTCGATAAAAAAGCATAACATATATTTTTCGGTAATCGGCTGTACTCGCACACTGGCCCCTCCTTTTATTTTGCTCGCAAAACGGGCGGTTATACTTAACATTTATTTAAATAATTGTAATTATTTGTTATAGAAAAACATCGAATTATTATCTTAGAAAATAAAAAACTCGATATTTTCGAAAAAATATAGAATTTATTTAATAATTTGGGAAAAATTTAAACAACGTGACATCAGGACGGACAAGGCGACAGCTGTTTCGATTATACCTTGTAAATCTCTTCAAAGCCTTTTCTCCCGGGAGTGGGAGTCGAACTCGCACTCCTACGATAGTTGAAATGGTTATAAACGCATTCAGCTACGTCATGCCTTAGTTGTTGTAAAGTTTTTCCCAATTGCCTTCTTTTTGCATATTTTAATCTTTTACACATTGCATACATCGTATGCAATTATGTGTTAAAGCTATGCTTGGTACGGCGGTTTTCAAAGAAACTTTGGTTTTGTTGCTGTTTTTGTTCTATTTATAGAACTACAACGAATTAACCAATTTTGTCTGTTTGTATGAAATTATAAAATTAAAAAATTGCTTCAAATAAATGTTTTCATACATTTAAAAAAGCAATATGGGCAATCCCCGATTATTAAAATCATAAAAATATAGAATTGTTATCGAAAAATTTCTATTCGCTACCGAAAAATATTGAATTTTATATATCAAAAAGTATGATAACTTTTCAACAAATCGGTATGTGTATAGAAGAATGTTTGCTATCGAAAAAATGTCGTTTTGTTATAGAAAATGAAGGTTTGTAAATGTGATCGATGTTTTATCGAAAAAATATTATTATAAAAAAAATTCAAAAGAACTCGAAATTTTCAAAAAAATATGGAATTGTTATTGAGAAAAATTAAACTGTTATCGAACAAAAATGTATCTGGTCGAAAAGTTATCGATTTCTTATTGAAAAAATATCGGTTTGCTATAAAAAAATTTGCAATACCAAATCGATATTTTTTTCGATAAAAAAGCAAGATTTATATATTTTTCGGTAATCGGCTGTTCCCGCGCACTGACCACACCTTTTATTTTGCTCTCAAAACGTCGGTCATACTTAACAGTTATTTAAATAATGACCATTAAATATGTTACGGTCTGCTGCTACGGTCTACGGCTACGATCCACTTGGGAGCGTGTTCACGTGAACACACCTAGTGATGTGGCGAAAGTTGCGATAAAAAGTATCGAAAAAGAAGAAAAAAGACAGACCGGCCATCACTAGCAAAGGAGATTAAAAATGAGTTTCCGGGAAGATAAGTAAGTGAAAGGGCGTAAAATTTTGGTGATCGAAAAACATCCTCGCCGGCTGTGCACCTACACAGGAAATTGTCGAGAAACGAGGAAAGAGTCAATAGCGCAAAGCACCGAAACCGTGCTTTCCGACAAATCTCGTTTCTACGCGGCTATTTTGGGTGGTAATAAACTCTACACAGGTTATGTTGTGTGGACACAAGGTCCAGTGGAAGTAGGTCGGCATTCGCAGTCACACTTAGCGAGATAAACCTCTTCCTCTACGTTTACTAAGAACACTACCACCTGCGGAAAAGCGTCCGACACCACCTCCGCATCCAGGGCCAGCAGTACGCCGCCGCGTAATACAATTGACGTCAAAGAGCCAAGTCATCCGGCTCATACAGGGTAGCGCGGAGCTTTATCGCCAGCCGGTTCACTCGGTCACCTTGACCCAAAGCGCCCACCACCACCAACGGCGCCTACTATTATCACGGGCATCACCATCAGTAGTATCTCCCCCAACCCATCCATTAGCGCCAACCACGAGCGCAACAACCACCAGACGTACCGCCACCGCCAGCTGCAACGCACACAGCGGGGCCGCGAACATAGGCCTGCGGCCACTAATGTTAACACCTACAACAGGCGGTACCACCGACAGCAATACTAGCCGCATCTTCATCAGCTACGTCCATACCGGCTATAACAATACTAGCGTAATCCTATCAGCTACGACTATAACGGCTACAGCAACATAGCCGCATCTTTATCAGCTACGACCATACGGGCTACAATATATCAGCTACAATGACAACCACAGGGCAGCGAACCTAGGCCTGCGGCCAGGCCAAATGCGACAGCGAATATCAGCGGTTAAAGCGGTGAGTCCGCTCCCTTATATTTTGCCTTCGCTTGAGTGAACTCATAGATAGCTCTACAAGCTTTTTTTTTACAAAACAAAGAAGGTTTGCCACCGGCACCAGGTCGATGAGGAATGACCAAAGCATACGCACCACCCTATATGAAATGGTCATATAGCTAAAGCAGCCAAAACTATGTACAAAATTTTAATAATTCACTTGTAAATGTTTCGATTTTGTATCCGACATATTTTACCGCGTTAAAAAGTTAGTTAAATTGTTTTGAACAGTGGATTAGATTTTAATATGTAAAGGCTTGTATAATGTAGGATGTCGTACATACACCTGCGAGCAATAAAATTGCAGCAACAATGATACGCAATTTTTATCATTTTCAAAGCAAAATTCTCATTGTTGTATGGAACAGAATTATATATATAACCTGGAACTCTTCTTAAATTATACTACATCGCGCTCCAAAACGGTTTCGAAATTGGTTGACAGTCATTGTCGTTTAAATCAGTAAACCCGGTCTTACAATTGAGGGAAATGGAAATAGAAGATTAATTGCTGCAACTTGCAATCCAATTTGCTACTTTTTTTTCTCGCAGATGTACCTATCATAACTATATACCACTATGCCTTTGTACTAGTATAAGCCAATTTAAAGGAGACCATTGGAATTATCTGCCAGAAAATAGACTGTCATGTCAAGGCGACAAACTTCGCTATAGCGTAATATATTTTCAATGTATAAATCCAACCAAATTGTATAATAATGCGATTAGCTTTTAAACGTATGCCATTATGGTTTATTTGTATGTACGTACGTGCAACCCTTTGCAAGCACCAATTATGCCAATGTTGAAATATTTTCCCGACAACTTTTTTTTGATTCTGGACAATCATAAAGTATTTTACAATTAACACGAATACATACCTAAATATTATACACGTATTTATTAACTTTTACTGCCTACAATTGAAGTAACATAGCATTCAGTAAGACTCATTTAAGATAGAATACATATACATGCCTAGGCCATTCAATGCCATTTGGACGAATAAAGAAACATATGTGCCCTTTATTATGAAAGTGGTCTAAGTCATTTCATTTCGTTTCAGTTCAGTGATAATATGTTTGTATTTCCTTCCGCCTCCTGTTTGTTTGAGTCCAAAAGCAAATATATACAATTCCTGTCATTAGTTTATAGTGGTTTAATGATCTACAGACGCATTGCTTTAGAAATAGCAATGCATTTAAGACCATGAGTTGGAAATGACTTAGTCCACTTTCATAATAATGGGCACATATATATATATATTTTTTTTTTGGTATGGTTAATCACTCCTACCAGTGAATATCCATTTCTTTTTCTGCATATATTTTGATTCCTTCACTTCTAACATACCTACCTACTGACATGCATGTACCGTAGTTCATGAACTAGATATTTTTTTGTTGGGTACCTTGTTGGCAGAGATAAGGAAATCAATTCATATGTAAAGAAATGTACGGATGTGCAGATTCAAAAATCTTACTAATCCCTACCTACCCAATAAGTTAAATAGACTGCTCTATGTACATAAACACGTCAATAGTAAGTTAACTTAACCAAAACTTGCTATTAGACAGATAACAGAATTTATGTACGCAAAGCAGAATAGCATTTAAAGAGGGTATTTAGAAACATAGATACCAAACACATTACTATAACAAACTTATTATGCCGATAGGTGCCAACCTATATACGTTTATGAATTTATAAAATAGTTATGTAAGCCAACCAAAATTATAACTTAGACTCCACGAAAGTAAATAAAAAAAAAAGAATCAGATTGTATTGCCTTATGAGCAGGAAGCTCGCGAAAACACATAGATATACTTAATGATATTTCAGTTTTTTTTATGATGAATTTTAAATAAATTTTGTAATTTGAAATGGGAATGCTGGCGTCGCCACTTATTTAGAAGGCACTTAGGTAAACCAGGTAAGGGGCCACCGGAATTTTAGGTGCGACGGTGGCCATGGTTTTTGAGGGTGGGATAATGCACCGGGCGTCGCAACACCACCCGCGGCGCCCCTATGTATATTCGGCCTTTTTGTTTTCCTTTTATTTGTATTTTTATTTTTCAGCGTTTTTTTTTTTATTTTGATTTTGAACTTGTGGTAACCGGTCATTTCCGGTTCGGTAAATATTTTTTTGTTGCGTTAGATATTTTTTTTTTTTGAATTTAAATTTTTGAATGTTGTAACGGTCTGTCCGTGACATCCGGTTCGGCCGGATGTTGTTTTATTTTGTATTGATAAGCGTTTTGAGTCAGTCTCTGCGCTTCTGTCAGGTTTTTTTTTTTGATTTTGACAGTTGATTTTGAATAGGCATGATAGGAACTTTTTTCTGTTTATGGCGCAGGAACAGTAAGGTTGGCAAGGACCCGCCCCAGCCGACAATGACTAGCCACTGTGCACCAACACATCATGCCGACCGCCTTCCTTACTGCTTCCACTGTAAATGCGATTCCATAAAAAATAACTGTTTTGATTGAAAATATCGCTTGGGGGAACTGCTATTTGCGAACTCTGATTAAAAATGTAAAGAAATACACCAAAAACATAGACAAAATTACAAACATATGTGGAGAAGGTTTTAAATTTGCGGTTTGTGCATATTTTGATGCCATTGTAATTTTATTGTTTTCTTTAACGCCAACTGTAAAGTGAATGCACCACTTGATGGATCAATGCATTTTGTGGAATGATGATCCATTGTATACGGAAGTGTAAACGACCGAAAAATAATGGAACAACAACACAACATATGCAAATGAAGAAAAAACAAAAGCAACCAAAATTTCACTTATTATTGTCATAATAGGGACGTTCGCTTTGCAAACGTAGCAAGGATTGCACGGAATGCATGGATTGCACGGATTGTAAAGCTAAAACAACAAAATACATGCAAAAAATTGTATGCAATCCATGCAATTTATATTATGCTCAAACCTATGTATATTTTATTGCAACGAATGTTAGAAAATTAAAATCAACGGTATTTATCTCATTCCTCTCATTTCGCTCACAAGAAATTGGTTTTCATAATTTTTTGTCGTATTTTATTAGGGCTTCATTCTTGCGAACGATAGCTCAGACGAACGACTCGCCTCCAAATGATTTCGTCTAGCAATGGTATTCTCCATCATTTTTGTTTGGCCATTACGTTTCTTATGGGGATATCTTTTCTACACGAAAATATCGCCTTCACGCCAACTCTTCAAAAAGTTGTGTTCTGTTGTAAAATCAGTGTAGCCTCAATAGAGGGCATCATTATCTTTTCTAAAAATGGCCAAAAATGCAACACTACTTGCCCTCGCTGCCATTGACGGTGCAGACAACAGTCCTGTCAATCAACTGATGAATCACATTGACAAATAAACACAGTATACTAAAAACAGTACACTAAAATTAATTTTATTTGAATAAATATAATTTGCGAAAGTTTTTGTTTATTTGGCACGAAGAAACAGCTGATTACGTGACAGGGTTACAATTTTTGTTCTTTTCGAGTCATGCAGGGTGGCACTGAACATTTTAAGTGGCTACAATTTCACAGGGCGAAGAGAATCTTAAAAATGTTTGCCCCTGAAAGTGGCGACATTTTCGTGTAGAAAAGAAAACCCCCATTACTTTATGTCAATCAGGAAGGCAAAAGCAATTGTTAATTGATATGTTGGCTTCATTTAACATAGAGCAAATAGACGAGCGATTCGTCTCTGAGGCGAAACGAATGTTGTTTTCGTAATAGAGAATTAAGCCCTTAGTTTCTATGCCAATATTTTGACGCTTGTTACTGATGCATGTAATAACTCCGCTGTCATAGTATTGCGTAGGATATACACCATCCGTGCACCATTTGCAAGACAAAGTGAATCACCCTAATATACATATTTGAACGATAGAGCACGTACTGGTAGGCTTTGAGTTGCATCTAAACGAGTGGGTTAATGAGTAGTAAAACGTGATACAAACATAAGCTCTAAGTATTTATTAAGTGATTTTGAGAAGCTTTCATCGCTATTATTGATGGTAGTCAATGGAAATTACTTAATTAAGTTTTACCCCCCTTCTAATGTACATACTCTTATAATGTGTGTGAAAATGCTTACTAAGACCACTTGTAAAGAAAGTCATTGAAAAATAGTACTTCGATTTGTGCTGCATCAGCGAAAAGATTTAGTAGCAGCTATTCATTGATTTGAAACACTTTTTTGCTTCAAATTGAGTAGAACAATGGAAAATGTTTGCGGCCACCGTGGTGCGATGGTAGCGTGCTTCGCCTACCACACCGTATGCCCTGGGTTCAAACCCCGGGCAAAGCAACATCAAAATTTTAGAAATAAGGTTTTTCAATTAGAAGAAAATTTTTCTAAGCGGGGTCGCCCCTCGGCAGTGTTTGGCAAGCGCTCCGGGTGTATTTCTGCCATGAAAAGCTCTCAGTGAAAACTCATCTGCTTGCAGATGCCGATCGGAGTCGGCATAAAACATGTAGGTCCCGTCCGGCCAATTTGTAGGGAAAATCAAGAGGAGCGCGACGCAAATTGGAAGAGAAGCTCGGCCTTAGATCTCTTCGGAGGTTATCGCACCTTACAATCTTTTTATTTATTTAATGGAAAATGTTCCATTATTAACGAATTCTATGGGAAAAAGAGTTCTTTAAGCGGGTAGTTTACACTGTGCAACAATTTAACATTAATTTCCTGGCATTGATTTGGACTATGGATAACATCTCTAGACCGATTAGTAAAGTTAAAATTCATTAATCAGAAAATATACAGTTTTGTTTGACTTATAAAACTAAATTTTGTTAAAAACTAATCAATCACACTCACACATATCCGTACCATATGAAAAGACGGCTACCGGTACCTATACGTAACATTTTCTTATTATTTCCTTGCAAAAAATGCGATTAGTCTAGGATGAATCCGGGATGAGTCGCGTATGCGAGTATGCGTCCAATGCCAGTTTCGATCTCTTTGTATGATTGAACTGTTACCTCTTGTTTGAGTACGTCCTATGAAGACTCTAATTGTACCCATTTATACCCGAAAGGGATCGATAGGACCAATCCCAATTGAACATCCACGTCAATGGCACTACGCTACCGACTGTCTTACAACCCAAAATCTTGGGTGTGACGTTCGTTCAGGATCTACATTTTGGTGAGCATGCAGCCGCAATTGTACCGAAAATCCAGAGCCGTAATAAAATCCTCAAATCTCTTTATGGCAGTTCTTTGGGAAAAGATAAAGAAACGCTCATTACCACTTACAAAGCAATTGGCCAGCCGATTGCAATGCACGCGTCCCCGATATGTTCGCCAAGCCTAAAGACTACTCACGGGAAGAAGCTAAAGGCCTGCCAAAATACTACCCTCAGAACCGACACGGGTCGTCGTCTTATGTCCCCCGAACACCATCTTACATAATGAGAGAAATGAATTTCTAACCAAAAGTTCCTGTTGAATATCCAGAAACCTTGGCATCCCAACAGACATCTGATTGATGAGCCAACACCGCCCAGGGGCTTAAGGAGTCATCTCCGTAAGCGTTATGAGGAAATACGGCAATTGAAAACACAGCCGTGTGAAGGAAAAAACACAAGCATGTCCTCAGTGAACTCCACAAACAGGCGTCGGACCTCTATGTCAGGAATTGCCCGGTGAATCCTGTACTTAAAGAACAATACCCTAAACTTGCAGAAGAGGAACGCACACTCCCTAGGGAAACGCGCGTCACTCTAACTCAACTTCGATCTGGATACTGTAGCACGTTATAATCTTACCTATCCAGAATCAACCCCGGCATACAAAATGTTTGCCCTGCTTGCAATGTGTCCGCACATAACACCAACCATCTCTTCAATTGTAATGTAGAACCAACGCCTCTAACACCCCTCTCATTATGGTCCACCCCTGTTGAAACAACAAGTTTCCTTGAACTCCCGTTAGAGGATATTGATGACAATTTGTGATCGGTCACACCTATTGGATGGGTCGAAGCACTGCTACAACAACAACAACAACCAATCCCCTTTGTACCCATATGGGCTCATATGAAGATAAGCCCTTTTCGGTTCTATAAGGACTCAAATAGGAACCAGTCACATTTTTCATGGCAGAAAAACATGGGAGTCACGCCCATTTTGAATATATCTTTTATTTTGTATTTTGTTGCACTATATCATTACTGGAGTTGAATGTTGACATAATTTTCTTATATACTGTAAAGATATTGAATTTTTTCTTAAAATTTGACTTAAAAAATTTTTGTTTAAAAACTGGGCGTACATCCGATTTTGATAATTTTTATTAAGCACACATATAGTAATAGGAGTAATGTTCCTGCCAAATTCCATCATGATATCTTCAACGACTGCGAAATTACAGCTTGCAAAACTTTGAAATTACCTTCTTTTTTTTACTAATTTTCGATTCTGCGTCATAAGTTCAACCCGCCTACCAAGTTTCATCGCTTTATATGACTTTGGTAATGAATTATCGCTCTTTTTCGATTTTTCGAAATTTTCGATATCGAAAAAGTGGGCGTGGTTATAGTCCGATATCGTTCATTTTAGCGATCTGAGATGAGTGCCCAGGAACATACATACCAAATTTCATCAAGATACCTCAAAATTTACTCAAGTTATCATGTTAACGGACAGACGGGTGGACGGACGGACATGGCTCAATCAAATTTTTTTTCGATACTGATGATTTTGATATACGGAAGTCTATATCTATCTCGATTCCTTTATACATGTACAACCAACCGTTATCCAATCAAAGTTAATATACTCTGTGTGCAAAGCACGCTGAGTACAAAAAAAAAGGAAACAATCAAAAACCTTACTTACGCTAAGGTAAGCGCGAATGCAGATGCTGCACAGTTGGCCTAGATTTACTTCAAACAAAAAAAAAATCATGAAAATTTAAAATAAAGACGAATCATCTAAAGTCATTTGTTGTCATTGTTGTTGTACGCTGTCTATACGAAGGCAAATTCTTCTTCTTTTATATACATTTTATTCTAGTTTTTATAATTCCATTGTGTATAGGTTTCTTGTTCTTGAGTGCTGCTTTCTTCAGTCATTTTGACTGCTGTTTGGCTACTTTGAGTTGTTATTGTTGCCGGTATGGCAAGTGGAGCAAGGACACGCGCGCCAACTTTTCGGAGTTGTTGCATATTCGCAAATATGTACGAAATTGACATACTAAGCTTATTTATTCGACAGACATACAAAAATGCATGAAATACTCACACACATACATACACATAAGTATTTATGTCCGTGTATAACCCCCGCGGGTTATGGGGGCTAAGAATATTTCCGCGGTAGGTAATCCTGTCGTACAAGGCGACTATAATCCTCGGGTGTGCGCTGGCTTGGAACCTGCCATTTAAAAACGCTTTCCAATGACACTTAAGAACAAGCTATGGATGAAAACTCTCTTTTGCTGAAGACGACCACGACCATCGTTTAACGGACTATAATTTTAAACTCAATGATTTGAGGCATGCATCTGAAATTTCCGAACACTTTTGGTAGGCAGTTCTAATATTCGGCTATTTCGGTTCGTTCGTCAAGCTAATGGCCGAAATTACCACCATTCGGGAAACATGATGGACGGCGCAAGGCAGGAGAACGATAAGACCTCGGAGGTCTACTACAGTGACCATGTGAATAAAAGCGCAATTCGGAGCTAAGATGTTGGTTTTACGTTGGGAAATAAACTTGGTCCCGAATACTGTTGTTTATCGCTGCGAACGAGTGTTTCGCTGCGATCCGCTTTCAGGTGAAGTTTTTTAATATCTCGTTTATATGCGCTTATGCACCAAAAGACGATGCGAACGCAAAGGATAAGGATTCATTTATGGTGGTAGGGTGGGCAAGGAATCTTTGGTTACAGTCGGAAAATTTAGCTTCCACGAACTAGAATTGGGAGATGGGGTTCAGGCTGATTGATTTTGCCGCTGCTAAAAGTACGGTCATCTAGGGTCCATGTTCCAGCATGAAAAGATACACCAAGCCACTTGTCGGTCTCCTGATCGAAGAATACTAAACCAAATCGATCACATTCTGATGGGCGTACTTTTCGAGCTGTAAATATCGACTAGGACCACTACCTTATGCTGCAAAGAAAGGGCCGCTGCCTAAAGGACCATTTTACGTCCGGAGTGTTATCGTGACGCGACGAAGGAAGAGAAAGGTTTCAATACCAGGACGTCCTGGTAACTGATGTATAGAGCGCACTTAAGTTGTGGGGGGAACACTTCTCCTCATTGCTGGCTAGTGAGGGAGACGACATACGCGATGCACCAGACTGCGGCGAAGTGAGAATGGCAATATCCTGGCTAAGGAATAACATGGTGCCGAGTAATGATAGACTATCCAACTAGCTGTTCAAGCACGGAGGCGAAGAGTTGGCGAAAAGCTTGCATGAACTCTTATGCAAAATATGGCCGGATGAGCGCATTACGAAATATAGGCATTGAGTGTGCTCTGCCACAAGAAATCGTCCGCGGTAATTACCGAGGACTCAAACGTCTTAACATCGCGTATAAGGTTTTATCCTGTGTATTGTGTAAAAGACTGAAGCTCAAAGTCAGCGAACTGATTGAACCTTATTAGTGCGGCTCTGGTACTGGCCTACTATCGACCAGTTCTTCACGATGCGCCAGACCATGGAGAAAACTTACGAGAAGAGAATCGACACTCACCATATTTTTGTCGACTGCAAAGTTAATAGGGATCTGCAAAATAATGACGAGGCTAAAAGAATAGGTCTCGCGGTAAATGAGGATAAGACGAAGTACATGATGGCATCCACGAAAAGTTCGACGCATTCGCGTCTTGGCAGCCAGGTTACTGCGAATAAAAATTTGAGACTGTGATGGACTTCGTCTCTCGGAGAATCAGTATAAACGGCAAATAACTCTTGCCAACAAATGCTACTTTGGAAGAAAGAATATGATGGGCTGCATGAGCTTTACGCAAATATGATGATAGTGCAGCGAATAAGAACCCAAAAGCTTTCATGGAAGTGTTTCAATCGAAGGCGCAGTATGCAAGCAGAGGAAGGGGGAGACCTTCATTAAATTGGGGAGGTAGCCATGACCTATCAATCGGCACCAATCATCGCGAATCTTGATACTTTTCGTGAATGTCTTAGTGATGACGACGATAAAGATACGTGTCACCAAGTTGCCATCGAAGATTTATATAGAGCACGGAGTTAGGAAAGCCACGATTGTCTTGTATTACTATAGTGCACCGTTGGAAAGCGCTGGGGGCTATCTCCAAGGGTGATTCACTGGAGGTATGTTATGTTGGTCAAGCCGATCCTCTTCGATGGAGTCTTGGTATATTGCTTAACTTACAGTTGTTCGCTAGTTTTTCGAGAAATTGTCATTTGTAGGTATGAGTTTTGTTGAGCCCCACCAACAGGGGTTTGATACTCGACGCGCTACTGTCTGATTTCTTGAAAGCTTTTGTTGAATTCTATGTTACTTCCTTTTTAATTGGCGCTTAACTCAGCCGTCCAACAAGGCGCACCAGTCGACTCTTCTCTCTGCCAACCGACGCCAATTGCTCACACCAACGGAGTTTAAATCGTTTTCCACCTAGTCCTTCCAGCAGAGTGGAGGCCGCCCTCGTCCTCTGCTTCCATAGGCGGGTTCCGATAGAAACACTTTCTTAGCCAGAGCGTCATCTTTCATTCCCATAACATTGCCTAGCCAGCTCAGCCGCTGCGTTTTAATTCGCTGGACTATGTTGATGTCTGCGTAGAGCTCGTACAGCTCATCGTTAAATCTTCTTCCGTACTCGCCATCGCTAACACGTAGAGGTCCATAAATCTTTCGAAGAACTTTTGTCTCGAACACTCCCTCTATCACCAGAACGTAAACTTGAGTAGATGGCCTCAGTTAACGAACATGTTGATCTCGGTGTTGTTTTTGACTCTTACATCACATTTACCAACCACATCTGCTACGTGCTTCCGAAGGCCTAGAGATAACCATAATATTTGAGCGGTCCTTAGCCCGGAAATCTGTATTAATCCCTTTAGTACGCTCTAAACTAGAATGTGCTTGGTCAGACAACAACGCGCGATGAACGGATATGCTAGCCGCCTTTGATGAGTGATTCCAAATATTATGCTTCCTAAGGCACGTAAAAGTTACAAGCAGGTCAGCTCAGGGATCAGTCCTTGCAACGTCAGTTACGTTGCGGTTTTCAATCTTGAAATGTCCCATGATTTATTCTTATTTGCATATGGAGATGACATTTCCGTAGTCATTACGGTGCAAAACACGGTAGAAGCAGAAATAAAATAAAATCTGGTTATGAACACGCATAATGGCGGGCTATGGGAAGTACAAAAAAAAACCCAAAGGAAGCTGCTGATGAAAATCTACATATCCATGATACTGTATGGCTACGAACTGTGAGCAAACACACTTCGGGAAAAGAATCGCTGTAAGCTTCTAACAGCTGTATAACGAACAGGAGCTTTGAGAATAGCCTCCGCTTATCGGACTGTATCAGGAACAAACGTACAAGTGATTACCGGAAAAATTTACATCGACCTTTTAGCGCCGGTGAGGGGCTTTAGAACATACCCAAGGCAGGTACGCCTGTCGAAAGAGGCGACTAAAATACTCAACCAATTCAAGGAATTGTATAGTGCAAACCTTTTCGAAGGGTTGCCAGCGCAATTTATAACTTCTCCAACTCAATTGTCGACCTCATCTACACATGGCGAATACTGATTATTTAGCAGCCAAGGCTTTGGCGGACCCAAGTTTCTCATGGAATTATGGGATTAGACGGGTTGTCTAGATGGTTCAATGTAGGCTATAAATATCGACAACACCCTTAAAAACTTTCAGGGAGTATATTTATCGCTACAAAAATAGGGGTTGAGGTTTAGGATGCTGCAAGAATGATGAGAAAATTAACAACGAGGCGGATGGTTACTACGTTATCCAAATGCTTTCTAGAAAAGGGGACTTTAAAAAATACCTGTACAAAATAAAAAGGGGCCGAATATGCTGTGGAAGTTTATGGCGATGCAGACGAGGACGATAATGAACACACTTTCTTCAAATGCTTGCGATGAGAACAGAATTGACAAATGCTCGAGGAAAGAGTCAGATAAATACTCAGAGATGAAAAGCGAAACCTGGACGCAGGAATCACAAAAGGCTCTTAAAGACGAGTATGTAATATGGACCACCATCCTGAAGTTATGCGAAAGCGGTGAAGTGGTGGGTGACGGTTACAAATGCTGTGGTTTTTAGTCTATGGATACACGCTTTATGCGACGTGCAATTATGGTGCATTAGGCATAACCCGCACAATAATGAAAATACATATTGTGGAGGATATTATCATCACTATGATGTTAGTAAATAATAACAACAATAAAAAAGAAAGCAGCCACACTTATGTACATGTACACATTAAAGCAAGCAGCAACACTTATGTACAAGGCAACGAAGAATATTCCGTACACATAATCAGCAACTCGAAGTAATTATTTCACATACACATGTGTAATCATCAGATATGAGCAGAAGTTGTTACTCAAACATACACACGCATATAGCTAAATAACCAAGTATGAGATACAACTGTTCCAGAAGGAATGTTCGTGAAAAGTCTAGACCTTAGGAAAATTATGCGAATGAAGCAACAGAGAGTATAAAAGCAGCGCAAATTGAGGACTAACTAATCAGTTTTATTTAAACGCCCTATTAGTGAAGTATAATTGTAATTGCGAAGTACTCCCGAAGTAGTCTAAATAAAGACCATTTTGTAATACTGAATATTGGAGTTATTTGTTCAAGAGTTCAGCTATTCGAACGTTAACAGATAATCAGAATTTCCCTAAATTCGTTACAATTAGGGTCAGAAGAGGAATAGTTGAATAAATTCCAGAGGACAACAACCACATGGGCAAGTGAAGTGATTTGAAGATCCGGCAACTAAAAAAGGAATTGGAGAACCGTGGATTGAATACAAGCGGCAATAAGTCTGAACTTCAAGCACGGCTGCGAGACGTTATGGAGTCGAAAGGAATTAATGTGGAGGATTATGTCTTTCATCCTAATGTGGAAGAAGCCACAACTAAAATGGAGGAGAAAAACGAAACACCGCTGACAGTGACGAACACAGACTTGAATATGATATTAGCTGCAATAACTGCAATGTTACAGAAGCGAGCATAGGATACAGATATACCAAATTAAGTTGCAAAACCACTACCAAAAAGGAAATGAAACTTTACAGAAGTGTGCGTCGGATGTCGAGAGGCTGGCCCATCTAGAGAATGCAGACGCACCCGTGGAATACACCGAGAGGGTGAAGATCAAGAGCTTTATAAATGGCATACGGGACGTGGAAACAAAGCGAGCTACATAAGCAAACCCCAAAACCTACATTCGCAGAAACGGTATAACATGCACTAATTCAGGAAACAGAATCGCTTCTGTGTAAGCCAGCTTTCAAAGTACGTCGTGTGGAAGTAGAAAGGCCAGACTGGGTGAACACAATATTGGAGGCACTGAAAGGATCGCAAAAGCAGAGTGAAAGAGCCAAGTCACATTGCACGTTATTGCGATCTTGATCCTAGTGGTTACAACAGCATGGGTGGACTTAAACACAAAACTGAAGGAGATGAGCTAAAGCGAGCCAGATGCAAGGAACGAGAGCTTGCTCCAGCTATTGAATGTCCCGTGATATCTGTATCACTTACCGTCAGAGGACATGTGGTTGGCAAGGAGCGTTTATTGACTAGAGATACGGGCGCATCTTATTCCATACTCCGATCTGATTTGGTCAACAGGAGAGTAAAACCATTACATGGATCAAGATAGCGTACGGTCACTGGCGAGTATAACCAAGTCCAGGGAGAAGGTATGTGAAGTCTTAATTGGAAAGGTCATGGTTCTACACAAATTCAGTGTGGCAGAAGGTGCATAATAAACAGAATTTCCCTAAATTCTTTACAATATTTACATACTAACAGTCATATATACATATATATATGTATATGCAAATAGTAAAGCCGTTGTTGTGGCGTTATCGATTTTCATCAGCTTGATAGTGTCCTGGGGCAGCCTGACCCTGTTGGTGACTGTCTTTAGTGTACTAAATATACAATTTTGGTTTATGAATATACATATGGATGTGTGTATTTGGTTTGACTAAGCTTTTGTTTGTATTCACGCACTACGATTAATTATTGTTATTCATTGATTTTTAAAAAAATGAAGGTATTACCCTTATGAAGCTACAAAATATTTAATCGCATGTACTATATCAAACACATCTATTGGCCTGGCCCAAAACGCAAATGACGCGTATCTATATATAGAACTCTAATTACACTTATAAAAGTAATGAATGTGAAAGAATGAGAAATTTATTGTACCACAACAAGTGTTCAACAATAAAAACAAGTAAGGAAGGTTAAGTTCGGGTGTAACCGAACATTACATACTCAGTTGAGAGCTATGGTGACAACATAAGGGAAAATAACCATGTAGGAAAATTAACCGAGGGAAAGCCTGGAATGTGTTTGTGTGACATGCGTATCAAATGAAAGGCATTAAAGAGTATTTTATGAGGGAGTGGGCCATAGTTCTATAGGTGGACGCCATTTATGGATATAGCCATAAAGGTGGATCAGGGTTGACTCTAGAATGCGTTTGTACGATATGGGTATCAAATGAAAGGTGTTAATGAGTATTTTAAAAGGGAGTAATCCTTAGTTCCATAGGTGGACGCCGTTTCGAGATATCGCCATAAAGGTGGACCAGGGGTGACCCTAGAATTTGTTTGTACAATATGGGCATCAAACGAATGGTGTTAATGAGTATTTTAAAAGGGAGTGGGCCTTAGTTCTATAGGTGGATGCCGTTTCGAAATATCGCCATAAAAGTGGACCAGGGGTGACTCTAGAATGTGTTTGTACGATATGGGTATCAAATTAAAGGTATCAATGAGGGTTTTAAAAGGGAGTGGTGGTTGTTGTATAGGTGGTCGCCTTTTCGAGATATCGCCATAAAGGTGGACCAGGGGTGACTCTAGAATGCGTTTGTACGATATGGGTATCAAATGAAAGGTGTTAATGAGTATTTTAAAAGGGAGTAATCCTTAGTTCCATAGGTGGACGCCGTTTCGAGATATCGCCATAAAGGTGGAACAGGGGTGACCCTAGAATTTGTTTGTACAATATGGGTATCAAAAGAAAGGTGTTAATGAGTATTTTAAAAGGGAGTGGTTCTTAGTTCTATAGGTGGACGCCTTTTCGAGATATCGCCATAAAGGTGGACCAGGGGTGACCCTAGAATATGTTTCTACAATATGGGCATCAAACGAAAGGTATTAATGAGTATTTTAAAAGGGAGTGGGCCTTAGTTCTATAGGTGGACGCCGTTTCGAAATATCGCCACAAAGGTGGACCAGGGGTGACTCTAGATTGTGTTTGTACGATATGGGTATCAAATTAAAGGTATCAATGAGGGTTTTAAAAGGGAGTGGTGGTTGTTGTATAGGTGGTCGCCTTTTCGAGATATCGCCATAAAGGTGGACCAGGGGTGACTCTAGAATGCGTTTGTACGATATGGGTATCAAATGAAAGGTGTTAATGAGTATTTTAAAAGGGAGTAATCCTTAGTTCCATAGGTGGACGCCGTTTCGAGATATCGCCATAAAGGTGGAACAGGGGTGACCCTAGAATTTGTTTGTACAATATGGGTATCAAAAGAAAGGTGTTAATGAGTATTTTAAAAGGGAGTGGTTCTTAGTTCTATAGGTGGACGCCTTTTCGAGATATCGCCATAAAGGTGGACCAGGGGTGACCCTAGAATATGTTTGTACAATATGGGCATCAAACGAAAGGTATTAATGAGTATTTTAAAAGGGAGTGGGCCTTCGTTCTATAGGTATTCGGCTTTTCGAGATATCGCCATAAAGGTGGACCAGGGGTGACTTTAAAATATGTTTGTACGATATGGGTATCAAATGAAAGGTGTTAATGAGTATTTTAAAAGGGCGTGGGGCTTAGTTCTATAGGTGGACGCCTTTTCGAGATATCGCCATAAAGGTGGACCAGGGGTGACTCTAGAATGAGTTTGTACGATATGGGTATCAAATTAAAGGCATTAATGAGAGTTTTAAAAGGGAGTGGTGGTAGTTGTATATGTGAAGGCGTTTTCCAGATATCGACCAAAATGTGGACCAGGGTGACCCAGAACATTATCTGTTGGATACCGCTAATTTATTTATATATGTAATACCTGCCAAGATTTTAAGGGTTTTTTATTTCGCCCTGCAGAACTTTTTCATTTTCTTCTACATAATATGGTAGGTGTCACAACCATTTTATAAAGTTTTTTCTAAAGTTATATTTCGCGTCAATAAAACAATCCAATTACCTTACCATGTTTCATCCCTTTTTTCGTATTTGGTATAGAATTATGGCATTTTTTTTCATTTTTCGTAATTTTCGATATCGAAAAAGTGGGCGTGGTCATAGTCGGATTTCGTTCATTTTTCATACCAAGATAAAGTGAGTTCAAGTAAGCACGTGAACTAAGTTCATTAAAGATATGTCGATTTTTGCTCAAGTTATCGTGTTAACGGCCATGCGGAAGGACAGACGGACGACTGTGTATAAAAACTGGGAGTGGTATCAACCGATTCCGCCCATTTTCACAGAAAACAGTTAACGTCATAAAATCTATGCCCCTACCAAATTTCAAAAGGATTGGTTAATTTTTGTTCGACTTATGGCGTTAAAAGTATCCTAGACAAATTAAATGAAAAAGGGCGGCGCCACGCCCATTTTGAAATTTTCTTTTATTTTTGTATTTTGTTGCACCACATCATTACAGGAGTTGAATGTTGACATAATTTACTTATATACTGTAAAGATATTAAATTTTTTGTTAAAACTTTACTTTAAAAAAATTTTTTTTTTAAAAGTGGGCGTGGTCCTTCTCCAATTTTGCTAATTTTTATTAAGCGTACATATAGTAATAGGAGTAACGTTCCTGCCAAATTTTATCATGATATCTTCAACGACTGCCAAATTACAGCTTGCACAAATTTTAAATTACCTTCTTTTAAAAGTGGGCGGTGCCACGCCCATAGTCCAAAATTTTACTAATTTTCTATTCTGCGTCATAAGTTCAACTCATCTACCAAGTTTCGTCGCTTTATCTGTATTTTGTAATGAATTATCGCACTTTTTCGGTTTTTCGAAATTTTCGATATCGAAAAAGTGGGCGTGGTTATAATCCGATATCGTTCATTTTAAATAGCGATCTGAGATGAGTGCACAGGAACCCACATACCAAATTTCATCAAGATACCTCAAAATTTACTCAAGTTATCGTGTTAACGGGCGGACGGACGGACGGACGGATATGGTTCAATCAGATTTTTTTTCGATCCTGATTATTTTGATATATGGAAGTCTATATCTATCTCGATTCCTTTATATATGTACAACCAACCGTTATCCAATCAAACTTAATATACTCTGTGAGCTCTGCTCAACTGAGTATAAAAAAAAGAAAACTTAAAAGCCAGCAAGGCTGCCGCACCTACCGCATCATCACCAAATGGCCGGCATAGTTAGGCAGCCAAGTAGAGTAGCGCAGTGTCAAAAGTATAGAGCGCCTGGGTCAAAATGCCGCCACCAGTCATGTTGATCAATGTTAAAGTGACGTCGTCTTATTGTCTGTCTGCATTTAATGTCATGAAAATTTCACCCTTTACACGCATTTGTTTGCTTTATGATTTTTGGTAACATAGAGGCAAATCTGGATTCAGAATCGATTGGTATTGAAAATGAGTGAAATTTGATATATAACAATTTGGAAACACACAAAAAACTGATTATTTAGTAAATAATACACCGTATATGGGCTAATTTGGATGAAGAATAGATTGGTATTTAAAATGAGTGAAATCGGATGATAACCATGCCCACTTTTTATATATATAACATTTTGGAAAACACAAAAAACTGATTATTTAGTAAATAATACGCCGCATAAGGGTTAATCTGGATGCAGAATAGATTGGTATTGCAAATGAGTGAAATCGGATGATAATCACACCCACTGTTTATATATATAAAATTTTGGAAAACACAAAAAACTGATTATTTAGTAAATAATACACCGTATAAGGGCTAATCTGGATGCAGAATAGATTGGTATTTAAAATTAGTGAAATCGGATGATAACCATGCCCACTTTTTATATATATAACATTTTGGAAAACACAAAAAACTGATTATTTAGTAAATAATACGCCGTATAAGGGTTAATCTGGATGCAGAATAGATTGGTATTTAAAATTAGTGAAATCGGATGATAACCACGCCCACTTTTTATATAAATAACATTTTGGAAAACACAAAAAACTGATTATTTAGTAAATAATACGCCGTATAAGGGCTAATCTGGATGCAGAATAGATTGGTATTGCAAATGAGTGAAATCGGAAGATAATCACACCCACTGTTTATATATATAACATTTTGGAAAACACAAAAAACTGATTATTTAGTAAATAATACGCTGTATAAGGGTTAATCTGGATGCAGAATAGATTGGTATTGCAAATGAGTGAAATCGGATGATAACCACGCCCACTTTTTATATATATAACATTTTGGAAAACACAAAAAACTGATTATTTAGTAAATAATACACCGTATACGGGCCAATCTGGATGCAGAATAGATTGGTATTGAAAATGAGTGAAATCGGATGAAATCACACCCACTTTTTATATATATAACATTTTGGAAAACACAAAAAACTGATTATTTAGTAAATAACACACCGTATACGGGTTAATCTGGATGCGGAATAGATTGGTATTGAAAATGAGTGAAATCGGATGATAACCACACCCACTGTTTATATATATATAGCATTTTGGAAAACACAAAAAACTGATTATTTAGTAAATAATACGCCGTATAAGGGTTAATCTGGATGCAGAATAGATTGGTATTAAAAATGAGTGAAATCGGATGAAATCACACCCACTTTTTATATATATAACATTTTGGAAACACACAAAAAACTGATTATTTAGTAAATAATACGCCGTATAAGGGTTAATCTGGATGCAGAATAGATTGGTATTAAAAATGAGTGAAATCGGATGAAATCACACCCACTTTTTATATATATAACATTTTGGAAAACACAAAAAACTGATTATTTAGTAAATAACACACCGTATACAGGTTAATCTGGATGCAGAATAGATTGGTATTTAAAATGAGTGAAATCGGATGATAACCACGCCCACTGTTTATATATATAACATTTTGGAAAACACAAAAAACTGATTATTTAGTAAATAGCACACCGTATACGGGCTAATGTGGATGCAGAATAGATTGGTATTAAAAATGAGTGAAATCGGATGAAATCACACCCACTTTTTATATATATAACATTTTGGAAACACACAAAAAACTGATTATTTAGTAAATAATACGCCGTATAAGGGTTAATCTGGATGCAGAATAGATTGGTATTTAAAATGAGTGAAATCGGATGATAACCACGCCCACTGTTTATATATATAACATTTTGGAAAACACAAAAAACTGATTATTTAGTAAATAGCACACCGTATACGGGCTAATGTGGATGCAGAATAGATTGGTATTAAAAATGAGTGAAATCGGATGAAATCACACCCACTTTTTATATATATAACATTTTGGAAACACACAAAAAACTGATTATTTAGTAAATAGCACACCGTATACGGGCTAATCTGGATGCAGAATAGATTGGTATTAAAAATGAGTGAAATCGGATGAAATCACACCCACTTTTTATATATATAACATTTTGGAAACACACAAAAAACTGATTATTTAGTAAATAATACGCCGTATAAGGGTTAATCTGGATGCAGAATAGATTGGTATTAAAAATGAGTGAAATCGGATGAAATCACACCCACTTTTTATATATATAACATTTTGGAAAACACAAAAAACTCATTATTTAGTAAATAACACACCGTATACAGGTTAATCTGGATGCAGAATAGATTGGTATTTAAAATGAGTGAAATCGGATGATAACCACGCCCACTGTTTATATATATAACATTTTGGAAAACACAAAAAACTGATTATTTAGTAAATAGCACACCGTATACGGGCTAATGTGGATGCAGAATAGATTGGTATTAAAAATGAGTGAAATCGGATGAAATCACACCCACTTTTTATATATATAACATTTTGGAAAACACAAAAAACTGATTATTTAGTAAATAACACACCGTATACGGGTTAATCTGGATGCAGAATAGATTGGTATTTAAAATTAGTGAAATCAGATGAAATCACACCCACTTTATATATATATAACATTTTGGAAAACACAAAAAACTGATTATTTAGTAAATAATACGCCGTATAAGGGTTAATCTGGATGCAGAATAGATTGGTATTTAAAATGAGAGAAATCTGATGATAACCACGCCCACTGTTTATATATATAACATTTTGGAAAACACAAAAAACTGATTATTTAGTAAATAATATGCCGTATAAGGGCTAATCTGGATGCAGAATAGATTGGTATTGCAAATGAGTGAAATCGGATGATAATCACACCTACTGTTTATATATATAACATTTTGGAAAACACAAAAAACTGATTATTTAGTAAATAATACGCCGTGTAAGGGCTAATCTGGATGCAGAATAGATTGGTATTAAAAATGAGTGAAATCGGATGAAATCACACCCACTTTTTATATATATAACATTTTGGAAAACACAAAAAACTGATTATTTAGTAAATAATACACCGTATACGGGTCAATCTGGATGCAGAATAGATTGGTATTGCAAATGAGTGAAATCGGATGATAACCACGCCCACTTTTTATATATATAACATTTTGGAAAACACAAAAAACTGATTATTTAGTAAATAATACGCCGTATAAGGGCTAATCTGGATGCAGAATAGATTGGTATTAAAAATGAGTGAAATCGGATGAAATCACACCCACTTTTTATATATATAACATTTTGGAAAACACAAAAAACTGATTATTTAGTAAATAATACACCGTATACGGGTCAATCTGGATGCAGAATAGATTGGTATTGCAAATGAGTGAAATCGGATGATAACCACGCCCACTTTTTATATATATAACATTTTGGAAAACACAAAAAACTGATTATTTAGTAAATAATACGCCGTATAAGGGCTAATATGGATGCAGAATAGATTGGTATTAAAAATGAGTGAAATCGGATGAAATCACACCCACTTTTTATATATATAACATTTTGGAAAACACAAAAAACTGATTATTTAGTAAATAATACGCCGTGTAAGGGCTAATCTGGATGCAGAATAGATTGGTATTAAAAATGAGTGAAATCGGATGAAATCACACCCACTTTTTATATATATAACATTTTGGAAAACACAAAAAACTGATTATTTAGTAAATAATACACCGTATACGGGTCAATCTGGATGCAGAATAGATTGGTATTGCAAATGAGTGAAATCGGATGATAACCACGCCCACTTTTTATATATATAACATTTTGGAAAACACAAAAAACTGATTATTTAGTAAATAATACGCCGTATAAGGGCTAATCTGGATGCAGAATAGATTGGTATTAAAAATGAGTGAAATCGGATGAAATCACACCCACTTTTTATATATATAACATTTTGGAAAACACAAAAAACTGATTATTTAGTAAATAATACGCCGTATAAGGGTTAATCTGGATGCAGAATAGATTGGTATTTAAAATGAGAGAAATCTGATGATAACCAGGCCTACTTTTTATTTATATAACAGTTTGGAAACACACAAAAAACTGATTATTTAGTAAATAATACGCCGTGTAAGGGCTAATCTGGATGCAGAATAGATTGGTATTAAAAATGAGTGAAATCGGAAGATAATCACACCCACTGTTTATATATATAACATTTTGGAAAACACAAAAAACTGATTATTTAGTAAATAATACGCCGTATAAGGGCTAATCTGGATGCAGAATAGATTGGTATTAAAAATGAGTGAAATCGGATGAAATCACACCCACTTTATATATATATAACAATTTGGGAAACACAAAAAACTGATTATTTAGTAAATAATACGCCGTATAAGGGTTAATCTGGATGCAGAATAGATTGGTATTTAAAATGAGAGAAATCTGATGATAACCACGCCCACTGTTTATATATATAACATTTTGGAAAACACAAAAAACTGATTATTTAGTAAATAATATGCCGTATAAGGGCTAATCTGGATGCAGAATAGATTGGTATTGCAAATGAGTGAAATCGGATGATAATCACACCTACTGTTTATATATATAACATTTTGGAAAACACAAAAAACTGATTATTTAGTAAATAATACGCCGTATAAGGGCTAATCTGGATGCAGAATAGATTGGTATTAAAAATGAGTGAAATCGGATGAAATCACACCCACTTTTTATATATATAACATTTTGGAAAACACAAAAAACTGATTATTTAGTAAATAATACACCGTATACGGGTCAATCTGGATGCAGAATAGATTGGTATTGCAAATGAGTGAAATCGGATGATAACCACGCCCACTTTTTATATATATAACATTTTGGAAAACACAAAAAACTGATTATTTAGTAAATAGCACACCGTATACGGGCTAATCTGGATGCAGAATAGAGAGGTATTGAAAATGAGTGAAATCGGATGAAATCACACCCACTTTTTATATATATATCATTTTGGAAAACACAAAAAACTGATAATTTAGTAAATAATATACCGTATACGGGTTAATCTGGATGCAGAATAGATTGGTATTGAAAATGAGTGAAATCGGATGATAACCACGCCCACTTTTTATATATATAACATTTTGGAAACACACAAAAAACTGATTTTTTAGTAAATAGCACACCGTATAGGGGCTAATCTGGATGCAGAATAGATTGGTATTGAAAATGAGTGAAATCGGATGATAACCACGCCCACTTTTTATGTACATATTGTAACGAATTTACTTGCAAATCCTCTTATTTGCAACCTTCGGCTAAGTTCGAATCACTAAACTGTAGAATAAATAACTCCAATATTTAATAAAACAAAATGGCCTTTATTAAAGTACTTCACAATAAATAACTCTACTATTGCCCGACAGATTGCGTGCTTAATCAAAACTGATTGTAGCGCCTCTACCGTTGCTGCCTTTTATACTCTTTGATTTCCTCGTTGCATCTTCTAGGCGCTTCTGTTCTAGAATCTAGTAGTTGGTTATCTGTTAAAATTATAACTACAGATGTACGTGAATAACTCTCATATGCGCGTGTGTTTGTGAGCGACACTTCCACAATTATAATTGCATATCTCAGATAAGATATCTGCATGTGTTTGTGCGTTGTTTCTCCGCTCCGCTTCCCAATTACACTGCAATTTCGGGGACAAACCATTTTTTCGTTGTGGGTTGTATAACAGTACCAAATCTCCTTCCTGAAAGCCTTCCGAATTAATTGCTTTATCGTATCTGGCTTTCATCTTGTCACTCATAATCTTGTTCGTTGCCTTATCAGATCGTGTATTTCTCTCAGCTCTCCTTCCAAATCACCAGTGGATTTCTTGACATTTCTCTCAGCATCGGCATCTCTCCCAAACTTCAAATCAGCTGGCAGTCTAAGGTCATTGCCAAAAATTACTTTTGCAGGGGTTTGACCCGTGGTCTTATGCACTACCATCAAGAATAATGGTATGCGGGTATCCCACTCTTTATGGAACTTGTCCACTACTTTCCTTAAGTGCTCCTCCAATGTTCTATTGAATCGTTCCACCATACCATCCGACTGAGGATTCAATGCAGTTGTCCGTGTTTTTCGAATGCCCAATGATTTACACATTTCCTGGAACACAGCTGATTCGAAATTCCTGCCTTGGTCAGAATGTAACTCCATTAGTACACCATACCTTGTAGCTCAATTGTTCATAAACACTTCTGCTACAGTTTCCGCTTCTTGATTTGGGATTGGGTATACCTCTGGCCATTTGCTGAAATAATCCATAACCACCAGTACATATTTGTTTCCGCAGTTGCTAGTAGGAAATGGACCTGCGACATCTATAGCGATCCTTTCAAATGGCGCACCTGAGTTATATTGCTTCATCTGGCCATGACTTCGGGTTTTGGGCATTTTCGCTCTGTTGCAAACCTCGCAGTTGGCAATCCACTCGGTGACCGACTGACAGCAACCAACCCAAAAGAATTTCTGTTTAATCTTCTCGAGCGTCTTCGAGATTCCAAGATGACCTCCTCTTGGACCATTATGCAGCTCGCTGAACACATCAGGAATCCTCTTTCCGGTAGCAACTATCAGTTTCTTTTTTCTTTGACCGCCCTCACTCTCCCATACTCGATGCAAGCAACCGGATATCAATTCTAAACTGTTCCACTGTGCCCAACAGGACTTCGCAATGGGACTCTCTGCTGACATCTCCTCTCTGCTTGGTCTTTCGTTTCGTTCGAGCCCTTGCATAACATGTGACAGATCTGTATCTTCTAGCTGACACTTTCTTAGTTGTTCCTTGTCCCATTCATCCGTACACGTTATAGTCATTAGCCGGACATCTATAATGTCTTCTTTAGCCTCGGCCTTTGAACAGTGCTTGCATTCCAAACTACATGGTCTTCGTGACATCATAGCTTTGTAGTCACTCGATCAAATTGTCCTTCCGGATTACGGAACTGCAGAAGCCATTTTAACGCTGCGTGATCTGCCCTTACACGGAATCGCTAGCCGTAGAGGTATTTGTGAAAATGTTTAATGCACTCTACCAATGCCAACAGCTCTCTCCGCGTAACGCAGTAGTTCCTCTCTGATTTTCCAATCGAATGGCTGTAATATGCAACTACCTTCTCCTGCCCATCGACCAGTTGTGATAAAACGCCTCCTATAGCATATCCACTCGCATCTGTATCTAGAATAAATGTTGCTCCTGGAATCGGATATGCTAACATTGGGGCAGTGCACAATCGCTCCTTCAATGTTTGGAAAGACACTTCTTGCTCCTTCTTCCATTCAGAAGCTTTATTTTTTCTTGTAAGCTCATGGAGGCTATGGGCTACGCTGGAAAAATTTGGTACAAATCGGCGGTAATATGTGCTCAGCCCAAGGAAACTTCTTAATTCATGTAGGTTCTGTGGTCTTGGCCAATCCTTTACAGCCTCTATCTTTTCGTTCGCAGTGCAGATGCCCTCTGTAGTTACCTTGTGACCCAAATAATTTACTTCCTTCTTAAACAGCGCACACTTTTTGGGACTTAACTTCAGACCAGCGCCAGCTATTCTCTGGAAAACTTCCTCCAAGTTCTTAAGATGTTCATCAAAGTTCTTGCCCAATACGATGATGCCGTCCAGGTACACCAAGCGTGTTTTCCAATGTAGATCTTTCAGTACCTTGTCCATGAGTCTCTCAAGAGTAGCTGGTGCATTACAAAGTACAAAAGGCATCACTGTAAATTGCCAAAGACCATCACCGACACTGAAGGCTGTTTTCTCTTTATCTTCCTCCTTCACCTCAACTTGCCAGTAGCCGCTTTTCAAGTCCAGTGTGGAAAACCATTTCGTACCAGATAGCGAGTCCAGAGTGTCGTCAATTCTTGGCAATGGGTAGCTATCCTTTTTCGTAACGCCATTCAACTTCTGGTAGTCCACGCAAAACCTCATTTTTCCATCCTTCTTCTTTACAAGTACTACCGGTGAGCTCCATGAACTAGCTGATGGTTCGATGACGCCGCTGTCGCTCATTTCTTGTATGATTTGACTCACAACTTCCCACTTCGCCAGTGGAACACTACGTGGAGCTTGACGGATCGGGCTCGCATCTCCAGTGTCAATTCCACCATCCTGGTCAAATATGTTCGCGTACTTTAGAGCAGTTGTTTTGCCTTACTCTGATAGGCTTCCTCTAGCCCCTGCGTCCATGCCGTGATGTCATTTGAAAGATTAGTATTACTAGATCAAACGTGTTCCTGGAGCTGTTCACAGTTAATAACTAATTCAGCCTCTTGGCATCTTCCCAAAATAGCTCCTTTGGTCAAATTGAGTGGTGACTTGAACTCATTGAGTACTCTTACCGGAATACGTCCATCTTGTTTTGTCATAGCCAGGGTTTTTCCTACAAGTATGTTCAGTGCTGATTTGTTTGCTGCTTCGACAACCCACAATTTGTTTGTCCCACAATCTCCATCAACCTTTGCCCAGATCACTGCTTCGGATTTTGGTGGTATTTGCTGACTCTCTTCCACCAGCACCCGTTTTCTGCTGTAGCCTTTCTCGTAGCCGAAACTAAGTGGCACATCCATGTTCTTATATCGCATCGTCTTGCTTTTCATATCGATCTTGATCGATTAAGAAGTACACTCCAATTATTATTTCATCAACAATCTCTGCCACTATAAAATTGTGTAGTACCGTGACGTTCCCAATTGCTACTTCACATGCTACTTCTCCAATTACCTGGGCGTCCCCTCCCGTGGCTGTACGTAATCTTGCTCCAAGCAATGGTCTTATCTTCTTGTTGACTAAATCTGATCGAATGATGGAATGGGATGCACCCGTATCTACAGTCAATAAACGTTCCTTTCCATCCACATGTCCTCCGACAGTAAGATTGTTTGACCTTCTTCCAATTTGTGAGATAGAGATTATGGGGCATTCAATTGAGGGAGCCAGCTGTCGCCCCTTGCGGCTGACTCGCTTTAGTTTAACGATTGATTGGTCTTGGAGATCTGATCATCTCTTTCAGCTATGCGTTTACGACCACCCACATTGTTGGAACTGTTAGGGTTGGTGTTGCAATAACGCGAAATGTGCCCTGGCTTTCCACACTTAAAGCATTTGACTGCATCATTATTCTTCTGCTGCGTACCCTTCAATGCTTCCAAAATTGTGTCTACCCACTCTGGTCTTTCTACTTCCACTCGATGAACCTTATATGCTGGTTTACTCAATAGGGAGGCAGTTTCCTGAGTCAATGCATGTGATACCGTTTCAGCAAATATTTGCTTTGGGTTCCGGTATGTGGCTCGCTTCATTTCGACGTCCCGTATGCCGTTAATAAAGCTCTGAATCTTTACCCTTTCCGTGTATTCCACGGGTGCGTCCACATTTGCAAGATGAGCCAATCTTTCAATATCTGAAGCAAACTCCTCCAATGTCTCATTTGCTTTTTGATAGCGGTTTTGCAACTTAATTTGGAATATCTGTTTCCTATGCTCGCTTCCGTAACGTCTCTCTAAAGCGCTCATCAATGTTTCGTAGTGGTTCCGCTCGTACTCTGGGATGGTCTGTAAGATTTCCGCGGCAGGCCCTTTCAGTGCCACGAACAGAGCTGCAACTTTATCTTCAGCATTCCATTGGTTCACTGCTGCGGTCTTCTCAAACTGTAGCTTAAAGACCTGAAAAGGATCAGAACCGTCAAAGGATGATGTCTTTACCTTTGGATTACTCGCTGAAACAGCTGGGCGATTTAGTTGTAGCTGCTCCATAGGACCTTTTAAATCATCTACTTCTGCCTGAAATTTAGCCATTTTTGCATCCTGCGCTTCCAGTTTTGATGATACCTGTTCCAAAATTTCTGCCGACATTTCAGATATACGTGCCTCTTGCGCTTCCAATTGAGATGCCATATATGTCTTTTGGTCTTCCAGTTGAGATGACACTTGCGACGTCATTTCTGAAATACGTGCCTCCTGTGATTCCAGTTGGGATGCCATATATGTCTTCTGTTGTTTGAGCTGTGTTTCCATCTTGGATGTTATGCGTGTCTCCTGCTATTCCAATTGTGATGCCATTTGTGACGACATTTCTGACATTTGCGACGACATTGATGCTACTGTCGATGTTTGTGCAGATATTGCAGCCAATATCATGTTCAAGTCTGTGCTGGTAACCGTCTGCGATGTTTCGTTTTTCTCTTCAATTTTTGTTGTCTCCTCGCCATCAAGATGAAAGACATACTCTTCCACGTTAATTCCTTCTGCTTCCATTGCCTTCGTAGTCGTGCCTGAAGTTCGAGTTTAATGACGCTTGTATTCAATCCACGGCTCTCCAACTCCTTCTTCAGTTGCTGGATCTTCAATTCACTGAACTTTGCCATGTCCAAGTTGTATTCAAAATCTTCGGAATTTATTCAACAATTCCTCTTCTGACACCAATTGTAACGAATTTAATTGCAAATCCTCTTATTTTCAACCTTCTGCTAAGTTCGAATCACTAAACTGTTGAATAAATAACTCCAATATTTAATAATGCAAAATGGCCTTTATTAAAGTACTTCACAATAAATAGCTCTACTATTGCCCGACAGATTGCGTGCTTGATCAAAACTGATTGTAGCGCCTCTACCGTTGCTGCCTTTTATACTCTTTGATTTCCTCGTTGCATCTTCTAGGCGCTTCTGTTCTAGAATCTACTAGTTGGTTATCTGTTATAATTATAACTACAGATGTACGTGTATAGCTCTCATATGCGTGTGTGTGTTTGTGAGCAACACTTCTACAATTATTATTGCATATCTCAGATAAGGTATCTGCATGTGTTTGTGCGTTGCTTCTCCGCTACGTGTACGTATATATGTTTAGATATAATGATTGAATTATTGATGTGCATTCACGTCACTGCTTAGCATCGGCTTAGAGATGACAGTACCCCTTAGAGTTGCTAATATTCGTTACAATATATAACATTTTGGAAAGAAACAAGAAACTGATTATTCAGTAAATAATACAACTAAAATGTTGAAATTTTATGCGTGAACTGATATTACGAATTTTGATGCAAAGTTGAAACCAATTTTGAAAATGGGCGTGGCACCGCCCACTTCTGTTAAAATCAACCTTACAAATATTATTAATCATTAATCAACAACTGTTAAACCTATCATAACAAAATTCGGCAGAGAGCTTGCCTTTGCTATAAGGAATGCTTCGAAAATTTAACGAAATCGGTTAAGGGCCACGCCCACTTTTAAATTTTTAAAGGGATCGTCGACGAATAAAATAAGCTATACAATAATTGCGTCTACACATATGTACCATGTACGTATACGAGCAGCGGAGAAACAATACACAAACACATGCATATATCTGAGATACTCCTGAAAGTATGCAATGAGAGAAGCTATAAAATCGTGCAAT
The DNA here is from genome assembly GCF_040869045.1 of Eurosta solidaginis. Classification (NCBI taxonomy): domain Eukaryota; kingdom Metazoa; phylum Arthropoda; class Insecta; order Diptera; family Tephritidae; genus Eurosta; species Eurosta solidaginis. The sequence continues at coordinate 225,992,502 of NC_090320.1, forward strand.
TGTAGTTACAGCTTGAGAGCTGATGGCAACTAGTGGATTCTGGAAGCGCCTAGAAGATGCGAACGTTGAAATCAGAGAGTATAAAAGCCAGCAAATGTAGAGGCGCTGGAATTCAGTTTGAGTTGAGCTATCAAGCAGTTTCGATTAAGACGTTATCTAGCGAGCCATAGCAGTATTATTTTGAAAGTAGAGTTTCATTTGAGCTATCAATTAGTTTGGTTGTTAAGCCAGCTAGTTGCAAAGTATAAATGTTATTGTGAAGTACTTTAATAAAGGCCATTTTTCCATTATTCAATATTGGAGTTATTTATTCAACAGTTTAGTGATTCGAACTTAGCAGAAGGGCAAATAAGAGGATTTGCAAGTAAAATCGTTACAATTGGTGTCAGAAGAGAAATTCCAGAGTACAACAAGGCAAAGTTCAGTGAATTGAAGATCCAGCAACTGAAGAAGGAGTTGGAGAACCGTGGATTGAATACAAGCGGCGTTAAACTTGAACTTCAGGCACGGCTACGAGAGGCAATGGAATCAGAAGGAGTTGATGTGGAAGAGTATGACTTTCATCTCGATGGCGAGGAAATAACAAAAATGGAAGAAACACCGCAGACAATGGCGAACACAGACCTGAACATGATATTGGCTGCAAATCGGCACAAATGTCCGAAATGTCATCATAAATATCTACCAACATGTCATCACAACTGAAATCGCAAGAAACCCGTATAACATCACAATTGGAAGAACGGAAGACATATTTGGCATCTCAACTGGAAGCGCAAGAGGCACGTATATCTGAAATGTCGGCACAAATTTCGGAACAGGTATCATCGCAGCTCTTTGTGAAACTGGAAGAGCAGGATGCAAAAATTTTACAACATTGATGCCGAGATAGAAGCGTTAAAAGGTCGTATGGAGCAGTTACAACTAAACCGCCCAGCTATTTCAGCAAGCAATCCAAAGGTAAAAACATCATCATTTGACGGTTCTGTTCCTTTTCAGGTCTTCAAGCTACAGTTTGAGAAGACCGCAGCAGTTAACAACTGGAATGCGGAAGATAAAGTTGCTGGACTGTTCATCGCGTTGAAAGTGCCAGCAGCTGAGATTTTACAAACCATTCCAGAGGGCGAACGGAACTGTTATGAAGCATTGATGGGCGCTTTAGAGATACGATACGGAACTGAGCATAGGAGACAGATATACCAAATGGAGTTGCTGAACCGCTTCCAGAGGCCTGGCGAAACATTGCAAGAGTTTGCGCGGATATTGAAAGGCTAGCACATTTAGCGAATGCCGACGCACCCGCGGAATACACCGAAAGAGTAAAAATTCAGAGCTTTATAAATGGCATACGGGACGTCGAAACAAAGCGAGCTACATACGCAAACCCAAAGCCAACATTCTCAGAAACGGTGTCACAAGCTCTGATTCAGGAAACAGCGTCGCTTCTGTGTAAGCCAGTTTTCAAAGCACGCCGTGTGGAAGTAGAAAGGCCAGAGTGGGTAGACGCAATATTGGAGGCGCTGAAAGGGTCGCAAAAGCGGAGTGAAAAAGTTATCAAATGCTTCAAATGCGGGAAGTCCGGTCACATTGCACGTCATTGCGATCTTGGTCCCGGTAGTTCCAACTTGGGTGGCCGTAAACGCAAAGCTGGATGAGCAAGAGCGTGCCAGATGGAAAAATCGAGAGCTAGCTCCAACTTTTGAATGTCCTGTGATATCTGTCTCGCAAATTGGAAGGAAATCAAGCAGTCTTACCGTCAGAGGGAATGTGGATGGCAAGGAGCGTGTACTGACTGTAGATACGGGCGCATCTCATTCCTTGATTCGATCTGATTTAGTCAACAGGAGAGTAAAACCGTTACCTGGAGAAAGGTTGCGTACGGTCACAGGCGAGTATAGCCAAGTCCAGGGAGAAGTGATTTGTAAAGTCTTGATTGGAAAGGCCACGGTTCTACACAAATTCGTTGTGGCGAAGATCGTTGAGGAAGTCATATTGGGAGTGGGCTTCTTGGTTGACCATGACATCAAGATCGATATGCAGAAAAGGGTGATGCGTTATGAGAACCAGGATATACCACTTCACTTCAAGTTGGAGAAAGGGTTCAGTAGTAATCGAGTAATGGTGGAGAAAACTCGACAAAGGCCACGAAAGTCAAAAGAAAAGGTTGATGGATTGAATGGGCCAAATAGAGCGAAATTAAAAGTACCTGCGAGAAAAAGACCGGCATCGACAAACCCTCATGGACGCACTAAAACGACTGAAAGAATTTTTCAGAAAGAATGCAAGGGTGGTTTCAAGCCAGCGCGCAATACTGTTGTGAAACGTCCAGACGATAATGATGATGCAAAGTCAATCCGTCAAGCGCAAGCTCTGCGAAGAAGTTCATTGGCCAAATAATAGAGTGCGAGAGAACGAACAAGAATAATGAGTAATAAGATGAGACGCAGGTACAATGAGAACAAAAACAGCGGAGAAAAAATGCACAAACACATGCATATATCTGAGATACTCCTGAAAGTATGCAATGAGAGAAGCTATCAAATCGTGCAATTGTAGTTACAGATGAGAAGTTTGAGAGCTGATGGCAACTAGTAGATTCTGGAAGTGCCTAGAAGATAAGAACGTTGAAATCAGAGAGTATAAAAGGCAGCAAATATAGAGGCGCTGGAATTCAGTTTGAGTTGAGCTATCAAGCAGTTTCGATTAAAACGCTATCTAGAGAGCCATAGCAGTATTATTTTGAAAGCAGAGTTTCATTTGAGCTATCAATCATTTTGGTTGTTAAGCCAGCTAGTTGCAAAGTATAAGTGTTATTGTGAAGTACTTTAATAAAGGCCATTTTTCCATTAATCAATATTGGAGTTATTTATTCAACAGTTTAGTGATTCGAACTTAGCAGAAGGGCAAATGAGAAGATTTGCAAGTAAAATCGTTACAATATCAACGCTTGCTCTAAAGCGCAAACCTGCTTGCATAATAAGAGCTTTTGGAAGACGGAAGCTGCAATCTTCCATAAGGACTTACCACGAAAGTCAGGAGTGCCTATTGAAGCACCCTCTGCTTTAGTTCTGACGTTTACAACATTGCCCAGAATGTACGGCCGACGATGCAAGGGCCGAGAATGAGCATGGGCGTGCAACAATAACTGTCTATATAGCAGTAAAATCATAGCTAGGTAGTGCACGGAGCGTTAATGCCAGGCATGCTTAACGAACGAAACGATATCATTTCGTTACGATAATCAACGCTAATAAACGAAACGAAGTCACTTCGTTTCGTTTATTAACGTTAAGATCGTCAAATTAACGTTAATTTGTCGTTCTTAACGTTAATAAACGAAACGAAATGACTTCGTTTCGTTTATTAACGTTGATTATCGTAACGAAATGATATCGTTTCGTTCGTTAAGCATGCCTGGTTAATGCACATTTCTCCAGAAATCAATTGCTGCTGTTTTAGTACGCGAGTCACTACTCCGCCCGAACTATTTGGTTCGACTTATGAACATGCTGATCTTTTTTTACAGAGCTGTTAGCTACTTCCCTAAGGTTTGGCAGTATATAACTGCATATTGTTTGAAACCTAATGTGTGCTAGGGCTGGCCACGCACACAAGTGGTGTGAGCCTGTATTTTTGCTGCCATACTTTCTGCAGCGCCTGCAAATGCTGTTAAAAGACAGTGTCTTACGATTGTGGCAGTGATCCTAAGGTTTTCGTTCACTGCCCTATTTAGTAGGTTGTTGTTGTTGTTGTAGCAGTGCTTCGCCACATCCAATAGGTGCGACCGATCACAAACTGTCATCAATTTCCTCTAACGGGAGCCCAAGGAAACTAGCTGTTTCAACAGGGGTGGACCATATGAGAGGGGTGTTAGAGGTGTTGGTTTCACAATACAGTTAAAGAGATGGTTGGTGTAATGTGGGGACACATTACAATCAGGACATACATTTTGTATGTCGGGGTTGATTCTGGATAGGTAAGAGTTTAACATGTTACAGTAACCTGTTACAGTAACCTGTTACAGTATCCAGATCGAAGTTGAGCTATAGTGACTCGCGTTTCCCTAGAGAGAGTGCGTTCCTCCTCTGCTAGTTTTGGATATTGTTCTTTGAGTACAGGATTCACCGGGAAATTACCGGCATAGAGGTCAGACGCCTGTTGTGGAGTTCACTGAGGAACTGCTTGTGGTTTTTAGCTTCATGCTGCTGTGTTCTCAGGTGCCGTATTTCCTCATAATGCTTACGGAGATGACTCCTTAAGCCCCTGCGTGGCATAGGCTCATCAATTAGATGTCTGTTGGGATGCCTAGGTTTCTGGGTATTCAACAGAAACTGTTTGGTTAGCATTTCATTTCTCTCCCTGATGGGGAGTATTCTCGTCTGATTATGTAGATGGTGTTCTGGGGATATAAGAAGACAACCCGTGGCGGTTCTGAGCGCGGTATTTTGGCAGGCCTGTAACTTCTTCCAGTGAGTAGTCTTTAGGCTTGCCAACCATATGGGGGACGCGAAGCATGCAAATAGGAGGTAGCCGTTTATTTTGTTGCATAGCTCATCGATCTGTGGGCCTGGGCCTGTGGACATTAATGTGCAGTCATCAGCGTAGGAAACGATAGTGACTCCTCCTGGTGGCGAAGGTAGCTTTCATATGTAAAAGTTAAACAAAAGTGGGGATAGGACACCAGCCTGTGGCGTCCCTTTTTTTATTCTTCTTGGTTTGGATGTTGCGTTCCTGAATTGCACCGATGCCAGCCGACCAGACAGATAATTTGCGGTCCACCTTTTAAGACTTGGGGGAAGGGTAGACCCTTCCAGGTCTTGCAATGAAGTGCCATGGTTGACCGTATCAAGTCCTATTTAGTAGGTCCTCTATTCTTTTACTATCGTTATTCGCCCAGGCTTGTTTGGTTATCTTGCAGGTGGCCGAGGAGTACCAGTTGTAGAGTTCTTACTCTTTGAATCTGCTACGTATGCTTCTTTTGATTGATGTAACGACAGGAGCGTACACGCACTTTTCATACCCAGAGCAAAGTTGGGTAGACGGACTGACAGCGACACCTTAAGATGTTCACAGAAGACACCCACTCCCACAGCGCTGTCCAATTTGGAACTATTGGCGTCATTCCTTTGCACCCCGTCTTTTTTTCAATCTCCACTTGAGGGGAACCTTATGACAGGTCTCGACAGCCTAATGTGGGCGTGTGATAATCTGACGACGAAGCCACGCCGGGAAACCTTCTGAGAATACTACTGTGGCCATACAGCCTCGAGTTCCAATATTAAGACACACGAAGTCTTACTGCAGAAGAAGCGGCAATTTCGCGTATTCATATTTTTAATGTTGTACTATTCATCCATTATTCAATCACACTGTGTTCTTTCTTTGCGATTTTTCGAAAAATATTAGTAGTAGAAATAGAAACAATTAGTTTACAAGTACCCGATAAGTACTGAACTGCTAATTCCTTAGACAATTTTTTTTTAAATTTTGTGATGAATTTATTAACCATGCCATGGTCTATTAGTGTGGAAGTTAGGTAATTTTATGAAAAGTGAGGACACCGAGAAATCGTGCACTTTTGTCAAACTATGAAGATGGTGTTCGGGAGTCATAAGGAGACATCCGGTGGCAGTTCTGATTGCAGCATTTTGACAGGCCTATAGCTTTTCCAGTGTGTATCTTTAAGACCAGGCGACCAGACCGGTGACGCGTAGCTCATGAGCGGCCGGAAAACGGCTTGAGGATTTTGTTGCGACTTTGTACTTTAGAAAGAATCTCGGTGGCATGAGCCTAGAAGGTTAGAGTATTATCGAACGTTTCCTCTAAGATCGTTGGGTGACTGACAGTCGGTAGTGTGACACCATCGACGCGTACGTCCAATATTTCCGACATCTGCTTCTTCCACGTCGTAAACAGGGTGGCCGTGGATTTTGTCGGTAATGATGTTAAGTTGCGCTAGGTGAAGAAATCGGAAAGATCGAGGAAAGAGCTATTTATTTTAGAAACTAGTTCATCGACTGAAGTTCCAGGTCCTGTAGCCATAGTCGTGCCGTCGTCAGCATAGGAAATGTTAAATGATTGTGACTCCTTCTGGTGGGGAAGGGAGTTTTGATATGCAAAAATTAAACAAAAGTGGGGATAGGACACAAGTCTGAAATTATAGAAGGGTTGAAGAAACTGATTGAAATATGAGCGATTATATAAATGTGTTCCGAATATTCAAAATTAACGGTTTATCCGGAACACTTCCATGAATACTTAAACGGAAAAGAGCTTTCCGAAATTTCGGAATAAAAAGGAAAATACTCCCTGTGTAGCAGGACCGCACAAAAGCATAACTCTTCTACCAATGTCAATGCCGGAATATAAAGTTCTAAGTCAATAAGCCATTATCTTTAATTTTTGGTTTTTGTCAGTTCATTGCCGCTGCTGAGTAGAGTATCACCCCATGTCGGCTGCCACTTCGAAATCGCCCTATCTCAAAATATTCTTCGACGATTTCAAGACTTGTCACAAAGACGCCCTATATAAGAATTACGTTGAGGAACGCCTTATCTCAGAAAACGATTTTCATTAAATCCCTCTCATGTCAAAATGCATTGAACTTACGCTCAGATAGGGAGTTTTTGAAACAAATTTTGAGATAGCGTATATTTGAATAAACTCTGACGTACGGCATCCTTCAAACAAATTGTGAAAGAATGATAAAACCAACAAAACTCTATATCAATTCACGAAAGGTTAGGTTAGGTTAGAGTGGCCGCCGGTGCGAGCAGCAATGCACTTAGGCCCAAAAAGGTCCCATTGTGATACCACGTGGATCTCTCCCCTACTCAAACCAACAGCTCGATACAGCAAACGTCAGGAGTTTTTAGGTTCCAACTTAGCCAGATCACAAAGATCGTGAAAGAAGCGAGATCCCAGAAATTTCTTCCTCTTGTGCCAAAGCGCGGGACAATCGCACAGAAAATGCTTGACTGTTTCTATCTCCTCTTCGTCTTTGCAGCTCTTGCAGTAATCATTATAGGGACACTCGGCCGTTGTGCGTGCCTCCCGATTGCTATGTGGCCGGTTATAAGTCCAACCACCAGAGATATGTCCCACCTACCTAGTAGAAGGAGACTTTTGTGCATCTCGCATCCCATTCAGGCCACACGAGCTTGGAGTGGTAGCAGGAATCAAGATTGAACCATCTCACACCCGCTTCCCTAAGGAAAATCCCTTTCAAAATAAGCTTACAGGTAGCGAGCGGCATGCTCAATCCCTTCCAGGGCGACGAAAGCGGAACGAATGTGCCCCCTCTTGCAAGTTCGTCAGCCATCTTATTGCCCGGTATATTAGAGTGTCCAGGCACCCATATCAGACTGAGGGAAGTTTGCTCAGCGATTTCGTTAAGAGATTTGCGGCACTTCTCTACTGTCCTGTACTTACATGTGACCGATCCAAGTGCTTTTAGTGCAGTCTGGCTGTCAGAGTAAATACAAATTTGGTTATAGTCGTGAGCAGCCTTCCCCTTTCCAGCAGCCTCATTTATAGCAGCCAGCTCCGCCTGAAAGACGCTGCAATGATCGGGTAGGCTAAATGATAGATTCCACCCTAGTTGAGGTGCAAAGACATCGCTACCCACTTTATAATCCAGTTTGGAGCCGTACGTATATACCTGCAGCCTATCGCTCAGGTCCAGCGGCTCCTTCAACCAATAATCCCTATCCGGGACAATAACCTCGTACTTCATATTGAAAAAATACAGTCGGAGCGCAATAGTCCGACGAAGGCGAATCCAGATACTTAAGGATAGCTGCATGGCCATCCACATTGTCTCTCCATCCGGATAACTCTCGCAGCCGCAGAGCATGAAATATTTAATAGAAAATTAATTATTCCACTTTTTCCTTACTTCGTAAAAGCAACCCGTCCAGACTTTTAAACTTGGGAGTGTCAAAATCTCTGTCATCATTGAAGAGCAAACCTGTCGTAATTGAATCATGCTATTCATCCATGTCTTTAGCTCCATATGGCCTTCATTGTAAATATCTCTATTGTTTGTAACACGATTATGCATTTCATACAAAACAAAAGAAGCACAAAAGCATTCATAGTAAAATCAAATAAAGGCAGTTGTCAAAGTTCTGTCATGTCATTCAACAAATACTAATTTATATTTTATGACAGATGTACATATGTGTTACAACATGTACATATGTATTACAACATAACTCATATATGGAGGCGCATAGTTACAACAAAATTTCATGGTATATATTTATGTATATAGGAAACATCCAACACCAGTCACAAAGTGGCCGAGCACCTGAAAGCATTTTAGGCAACATTACCATCAGTGGCCTCATTCATGGACTTCACCGACAAAGGCATACATACACTTGCAAACAAGTTTTTCATTGCATGCATACCCAGCAAACATTTTGAGTCATAAATGTGGCAGAAAGGTGTCCTAATTCGAAGCTTTGGCGCCCATTTATTTATTAGTCTACAAATTTAACAATTAATCAGACTAAATATAGTTACGGATTACAGAAGCATACAAAGTGAAATTTATATTATAAAATATGTAAATATATTATTAAATCAGTTGTCGGAATGGACTGCGATGCCGAGCAACGGGAACTGATTATTAGTGCTGTCGGAATGGACATGATTTCGAGCAGGTGGTGTATATTTAACACACATTAAGTAGGGCTGCGATGTGTGGGAGGTTGGAAAGGACTTGATACCAAGCCATCCACCCAAATCATTTCGTACTTTAGTTAGTTAGTAGATATTTTTTTATTGCGTGGAGTGAGTCACACATACAATGATTTGCAGTGCCTATTAAAATGAATACACAGACAACGTGCATTTCAAAATGCGATTTGCATGTGCTTATATGAAGCGGTTGAAATTGTCTAGATGGTCTAAAGGGAACATTAATAAAATGTCCTCCAGCAGAAACGGGCTATTTACCATCCCTCTAATAAGTTTTACTCGTAGGGAGCTGAATCAGTTTTAAACGGCAGGAGTAAAGAGGAAGAATCCTTGAGAGGTCCCACGATAAGTCCCTTAGCGAAAAATTAGGAATTGCTTTTGAACCGTCCCTAATTTGTCGCAGTGGATCTGGTAACGAGGCTTCCAGATTATCGAAGCGTATTCCAATATTGGCCTCACCAAAGCTATAAAGAGAGCTTTATAATATATGGATCATCGACCATACACTGAAAGAAAAAGACTGGTAAAATCAACCGAAATACGGGTCAATTCAATCGAAATTTCTGTCAATTTTTATCCATAGCAACAAGATGTTGAATCAACTGCGCACAAATCGTTGATTCGTAATTGACCGTTTTAGTAGTCAAATGAACAAAAAAAGTTGTTGCGAAAGCTTTGTACGAAAGTACCTATGTTGCCATATACATACATACGTAAATATGTGAATACATAAATACGCATGCTTGCTACATATACATACATATGTACGCACTTACTAACCGAACTTTAATTGGGCGCACATCAAATATGCTGGCACACATTAAACATTATACACTTTATTATTTTGTTTTATTAAACGCACTTTCACCAAATTTTATATTTTATAATTTATTAAATTTATAGTTTTGAACTTCGCTTTGCAAAGAGAAATGAAAATAGTAGTCACAAAACTGATTCTCAATTCTTTCAGTTGCAGCTCAGCTCATTCACAAACTTGTAAATTATAGAAAAGTAAAGAATCAAATCGCAGGAATGTAATTCACCACTGGAGTAACTTTACATGTAATTCGGCAAGTTTAATTTTCGTAAAACTTTAAGTTGAAACGATTCCAAAACAACTCAAACTTTTATGTTGTAGGAAACATCAACATTAAAAAAGGATGTTCCTTATTATCTTATTAGATTCATCCGCGTGAGTGAAAATTTGTAAAAACTTGAACAAAATGTTACTAACTTTGGAAAAATCCTGTTCGTTTAAACAAAAATTTTGCAACAAGAGGGCGCAATTATGCTTCTCGCTTGGAGGAGAAGTTGCAAAATTGTACCCGAAAAATAGGTGTCCCGGTATCTCATAATTTTTTGCATAGTAAATTCAAAAAAGGGGTTATCGTTTTGTATTGAAAACTGAAAAAACTAGTTTTTTGTTGTTTTCCCATTTTGTGTATTTTTTCGATTTGGTGGCTTTCTTATTTTGGTGTTTTTTTTTTTAACAAATGGCACCATCGTCATAAGTACAAAGTAGAGAGCGCAGTGATCGTAAAATTCTCTTTGAAATTTGCTCATGTATTGACAGTTGAGCGCTGTTGAAATGACCAGTGAGATCAGCTGTGTTAACAGAATCAGTTAGACTGATTAGGAATCTGTCAATTTTACAGAATTTTGTTAACTTAAGACTGACAATTTCTCCTCTGTTGAAATGACTAAACTAATTTGTTCGCTTGGCAAAGAACTCGGTCGAATTAACCATAATTCGATCAATTTCACCGAATCTCCGTTAAGCCAAGAACAACAGAACCGATTCGTTGATTTTACTTGCACCATTTCTTTCAGTATATTTTGACGAATGCCAAACTCCCTTTGGCTGTGTTAACGCAACCTTCTATGTGTGATCTAAAGTCAAGTTTTGGGTCTATCGTAATGCCAAGGTCTACGAAGCTAATGACTTGATGAATTGTATAATCATCAATCATATACTCTTGGAATTGGTAGGATTTCCTTGTGAAGCACATGAACTTGCACTTCGGCAGGTTTAGTGTCATTATATTTACACTAAACCATTCAACTAGGCTATTCAGATCCGATTAAAGATTTGATCTATCATCAGCGTACATTGGCGGCTTGCTGTACTTCAAAACATTTGGAAGGTCGTTAATGAACAGCAGAAACAGCGCAGGACCAAGGTGGCTGCCTTGAGGAACACCAAAAGTAACATCGATAGGTTTTGACCTACAGTTATTAAAAACAACTGTCCGTTTTCTATGCATCAAGTATGAAGATATCCAAGATAGAAACAAGGAAAGGAAGTCAAATCCATCTAGTTTGAACAGAAGAAGTGAATGGGAAACTTTATCGAAAGCTTTACAAAAATCAGTATAACCTTAAATCCGTTCCGCAAATGAGTTGTCAACTCAAGCAAGTTTGTCACGGTAGATTTACCCATGCAAAACCATGTTGAGACAAGTCAATAGTTTAGAATACCCTATGAGCTAGTTGCTTTGTAATTTGAAACACATGATCTGTTCCCATTTTTGTAAAGAATTATTATAAAATACTTTTTCCAATTTCTGGGAATTATACCTTGCTTTAGGGATGCGTTAAAAAGGTATGTAAGAGGTTTATACAGGAATTCAGCACACCTTTTGAGCACAAGAGATGAGTTTATGCGGAAGTTCCCTTGCGGAAGTCGTCCGACATGTGCGCAACTTCGTAAAGTATATGAGCCTAAAAAAGAGTCAATCCTACATCGGTTCATCGTTCGCAAACTGCGCCGTTGTACATCTATTCGTAACTTTGGCACCGATTCAACCGGTAATTGTGGATATCCGTCGGCCAATACGCAGATTCTTTGAATCCACCACTAACTTTACTGTTACCTATGCATTTCTTCTCTTACCAGGAACCGAGTACCTAAACAACTACCTTTCCAGTTATACTCATGAAATCTTTAAAGTATTCAGCGCAGCAAAATACAGTTTATTTTGCTTCAAAAACTTCGTGGGACAAATAAGAAAAAAAGGCGAACCCTAATTTCCATTGTACCTGAAACATAGGCATAATTTGTGAAAAGTATTGATACCGTTACTCTTATAAAATACCGGGATCAAAGTACTCATACTCAGTAAGAGGTATCGAGTATACTCGATCAAAGTGAGTATTTCGGAATTTTTATCAAAAGTGTAAAACTTTTTTTAAATGAGATCATATGTTTTGAGTTTAAAAGAAAACAAGTAAGGAAGTTTAAGTTTGGACGAAAACGAACATTATATACCTGTATGTGTTCTCTTACATATATTTTAGGGATAAATTTAAAGTGGAACGTCACGAACATTAAATGATTTCAAAGACTATTGATCGACTTCTGGCGTTTAAAAAAAAAAAAAGGTTTTCAGTTACAAGGATGTTTTTCTAAAAGGCGTAGCCCCTCGGCAGTGGTTTGGTAAGCACTCCGAGCGTATTTCTTCCATGAAAAGCTTCCCAGTGATAATACATTTGCCTTGCAGATGCCGTTCGGAATCGTCCTGAAATATGTAGCAAGAAGCAAATTGGAAGAGAAGATGGGTCTTAATCTCCTCGCAGGTGGCGTCAAGTATTTTTTTGGCATTCAACGTTTTTTGGGGAGATTAACTACTCCCTTCCTGAGCGATTTCCGCCAGGTCTGGGAGCCTGATATAAAGGACTTGGTAGCTTTTATCATGTCCTCTAAATGGTTCGAAGAGGAGGGCTAATGGTGTCTTTCTGTGGTACCACAACGGGCCAACTGATACTGGCCTATATGTGCCCATGGGGCAACCACTACTACCTAACCTATGGTGTTAATGGACTGAACTTTGTTGATCTTAAACATGTAGACCATCGGCACTCGGTAAATTATCGGGGAAAATATCGAGGTAAAGTATCGATACTTTACTCAGTACTTGGAAAAAAGCTTCGAGTACGAAATACTCGAGTATTTTTTTGGAAAAGTATCGATACTACTTACTCAGTACTTGTATCTTTCTATCACTAGGTATAATTAAACCCGACATACTTACATATTTACATATATGCTACCTCATCAAGGATGATGCACACTCTAATTACAACCAGCACGAAACTTATAGAAAAAGGAAATAAAAAACCTACATAGAATATTCTTCATTTTTAACAATCCATCACCCAACTATTTGTATGTAAGAACTAATAACGGAATTTATAATAAAAAAAGAGTGTTGTAAAACATTTCAAAACACGTCACTCATTGTTCCCAACTGAAACATCATATTTTTATTTGTTTGCATGCTTAAATTTTTGTTTGTTTCTTTGTGCACAAATGTTTCTGTGAGTTTGTCACTTTTGACGCTTTTCCACACATTTCGACATACATTTTCTTTTTCGTTTTTAACATTTAAATTTATATGATGTCGTTTCTATGTTTAACGGCGTGTAAGTGAGTACCTTCCGTAAGGCAAACATATGTATGTATGTATGTATGTATGTATTACAGAACTGCCATAAAAAAAAAAACCATACGGGATAAACTAGGTCAGATTAGGTTGAGCTGGCTATTGACAAATACTAGAAGTTTATATGGATCTAGCTTAAATGCTGCCTCAAGATCTTGCAACTCTGCCGCCCTTAGTAGCTAGAGCCCAGATCGTGTCTTGCTGCAGCTCGCACTTTCTACATCTGCTGTTACTGACGTGGCCTAACTTATAATTAAGTATGTGAGGCCAGAAGGCAGAGTGCAGTTAGTATGCTCATCGTGAGCCTTAAGTATTGTCGCTTTAGAGATATGAGTATCTTTGATATCATCATAGAAATTTTGCAACCCCTTATCTCTGTCCACGCCTTTTCTGCTTGATAGATCATATGAAACCCTTGTCTTCTTTTGATTTCCTCCAAATGGATTGGAGTGTCTACCATCGCTTCATCGAGTGCTGCACCCTCCTTTGCTAAGTTAACGGCTTTTTCGTAGCCCTCTATCTCTTTATCACCAGATACTTAGTAAAGGTGTATGGTCCGGCATGAGCGAAGCCTCTACAATGCGTCTTTGCATTCCAGGACACTTCTGTATGAAGTACTATTTGAGATTATTGCCTTGATCGCCGGCTGACTATCAATATGTATGATAACGCGACTGCTGCTTAAGCATGCTTCCTCCAGCATTTCTTCTGATTTCTTCACGACTAAAATTTCCGCCTGTGAGACACTGCAGTGATCTGGCAGCCTGAAGGATTTAATTACTTCTCGATCGACACAGTATACAACAGACCCCACCCCTTTCGTTAATTTGAAACCATCGGTATAAACGTGCATATTAAGTTCTGGCATTTCCTTGCGCAAACTCTCCCGCTATCTTGCCGTCCCAAGATCTCTTCCGAAGCTCACGCGCGAATCCCTGGCTTGGTAATCTGCACTCCCTCTCAAATTTTTTGGTAAACGTACTTATTGCATGGCTTTACGTCAAAGTAGGACCTCATAGTAAAGTACGGGCTTGAGTATTGTCGTAATTGTCCAATGGGAGAGTTTAGGCGATAGGCCCTACGTGCATCCTCGTATCCTCTTGCATGCATACAGTGCCATGTAGGATTTCTTTTCTCCCGCTTCCAATGGATTTTCGACGACAATTTTGTGCTGCATTTTTCTTGTATGGTTACCCCTCCAAGCTTAGGTTAAGTCTAATAAGGGACCATCTATTTCCTAGTAAATAATACTAGATCTATGTTTTCTTCGTTACCGATTAGGCCGACTTCGGATGGTCAAACATGTACACCCCGAAGCGCCTGATACAGCAGAGAGCTGATTTTGGGTAGAAATCTGCCACTTATCATGACGCCTACATACGCCGTGAGTTTGACTGGTAGTTTTTCGAACCGCCCAAGCAAATTGGTTGTGGCGTTGATCTGTTTACAGATTTTGTGGTCTCGCATAGGCCCAATTGCGACGTTATCATTCTGCATCTTAACAAGGAGCCGATCCAACTTGTTAATACCGGATGCACTTCAATCGAGTTGAGACTGTGTAGCTGTTTACAATAACTGTTGTTAAAATATCAGAATAAAAATTTATGAACATAATGTGTGTGCTCAAGGACATATTTCCCATCTATATAAAGGAAGAGTTTACAAATTATCTAGCTTGTTTTTATTTCCATTCCAATGGTCTTAAAGTAAAGGACGGCAGCTATGGTCGGATTTGTGGAAGAGAAGATCAGCGGTTAAACACTACACACACGACGATACTAAAATCGTGCAGCTGGGGGGCATGCTTGTTGTAAAAGGTTCCTAAAATCCACAGACCTGAAGATTCGTGAATTTAAACATATCAGTCGAGCAATTGCCAGAAGGATTGCCCACATCATAATAATCCCTCCAGGCATTGTTTTTGCAATTTCAATAACAACAACAATAACTTAAGATAATAATATTTATTTTTTGATGGAGGACGCGGTTATTCATATTCGTCGGCCGTTGCGTATACGTAACTTTTTGACGGTAGAACAAAAACTAACGAAACGAGGAGTTAAAGTTTTGTTGTTGCTGTATTAACAGTACTTCACCCTATCCAATCGCCGCTAACACTTATATAATTAATATTTTTGTCAAAACCCTCTAATACGAGTCCAAGGTTATGATATTCAACAAAAGCTGCTTGTTCTGAATTTAATTTCGCTCTTTCTAATTGCCTTGCGTGTTTC
Source organism: Eurosta solidaginis (assembly GCF_040869045.1). Classification (NCBI taxonomy): domain Eukaryota; kingdom Metazoa; phylum Arthropoda; class Insecta; order Diptera; family Tephritidae; genus Eurosta; species Eurosta solidaginis. The sequence goes on from NC_090320.1 coordinate 226,007,884, forward strand.
TACCTTAGTACCGTTATCTTCTTCCAAGCTCCACCTGAAAGAAAATTTAAGTTTTAATATGGCTCTGAACTTAAGAGACATTACTGGTTGCAAGTGAACGGAAACGAGACTGGCATATCTGACAGTTGGTGGCCTTGGTGTTCTATTATCTGCTCCTTCCATGATATGAATAAGGTAGCCATTGGTTGTACAAGGCAAATCCAAATCGCACGATGCGAAACAACCGGATAGACTAGGGAGATTGGATTTTCAGTTTTTTTGCCTTCCATAACCTGGCACTATCACCGAAGAAGTCCTCGGTGAAGATGGCCATACTCTACCAACGTTTTGGCATCCAAAAAAACAAAAACAAAAAATGATGTTCGATGATGTATGACGTTCGATAATTACCTGCATTTCAGATAGCGTGCAACCGAAATTACACCTAAAGTTCATAGCTGTAACAAAATCCTCAAGTTCCCTCAGAACATCATCTATACAATGAGGCGCGAATGCTCCCCATAAAAGAGAGAGACGAAGTGCTGAACAAGCAGTTCCTGTTACATACTGGGAAAGCTGGGCAGACAACTGATTCACGAGGCCCCGCAGATATTCAAGGAGTTTATAAACGCAATACAAAACTTTATAGCTTCCGCAACCCAATTATTAACCTCACATACGCGCGGGGAATCCTGTTAAAAATATGAATGTATCATGCACATATTTAGCAGGCGAGGCTCTGGCGGTCTCAAGTTCCTCAGGGATCCAGGGGGTGGTGGTGGAAATAGGAAGGTTTAGTGCGGTCATATCAATCGTTCCAAAGATGGTCATTAATGGTGCTTGTTACCGGAACGTACTGGATCTAGATCAGAAAAAGGACCGTCAACGTCGATAACACTCCCCAAACCTTCGGAGAGTGTCTTTATCGTTAATCAAACAAAAACCACAACGAGGCTGTACCCGCAATAGAGAAAAACAGGCTTTCCAGATAAACGCGCATCAGCCTGGCACAACTTCGATCGCGATACTGTAATAGGTTAAACCCTTACTTATCTAGAATCAGCTTCACCATACGCCATGAATGTCGTGTATGTGAACACACATTTCACATGCCACCAATCCTTGGTTCATCCCTACTGAAATTGCAAGTTTCCTATTACTTGCGTTAGAGGATAAGAAGGAGCAGAACTAGGGAGATACATTTTTATATTTGAGCTTATCTCATCTAAGGAACCCATCCAAGATTCAACATGTAGAAAAATGAGTTGAAGTACAGTAATGGAATGCACACTACACTGTTGAGCGACCTCTGGTAGTATGTTTATCGCTACAACAACAACTAATATCCTGGAAAAAATTGCTCCGATTATTAACATGGAAACATCTCTCAAATTTATGATCCCATTAGAATCAGTTACAACATCTTGGTTTTAAAAACGCGGAGTTCTTTCGAAGCGTATTACCTAGGCTAAGGCATCCCAACACAATTCGCAACAAAGCGAGGCATCGCTTATAGCGCTTTTGTTTTCCTTGGTTTGCGTCTCCCTCTTTCATCCTCTTTGTTGGAATCAGATCTTGAGACGTTCATCTTGACCGTAAGACTACCTGCCCAACAAGGCGGGCTCAGCGATCAAATATTAAATATTGGGAAGAGAACCGCTCGCCCCAGCGGGGCCTTTTAATATGGTAAGCATACTTTCCGAGGTGGCCTGGTATAGGGAACGCTCCTTTGGAATACAGCAACAATTTTCACTGCAGCATATTGCTACCTGAATATATGTAAGTACGTACATACAAAAAAGTGGTTGAAAGATATAAATTACACATACACATGTAAATGAACATAAACATTTTTAAATTCTGCCTTTTGTGTTATGAGAGGCGCTAAATTTGAGTGAGTACATATGTATGTGTGATTGCACTTTGTTGATTCATGTGAAAAGCGTGACCAATCGTAATATCACATTTATGGTAACGAGTCTTAAATGATGGTGACTTTGAAACCATTATATATGTATGTTCACAAAAAGATTCTGAGATGGCATATTCATATACTATGGTATGTAGGAATGTATGAGTAACTAAATGAAGCATGTGTATGTATGCATGTAGAAAAGGACATATTTTTATACTCAGTTGAGCAGAGCTCACAGAGTATATTAACTTTGATTGGATAACGGTTGGTTGTACAGGTATAAAGGAATCGAGATAGATATAGACTTCCATATATCAAAATAATCAGGATCGAAAAAAAATTTGATTGAGCCATGTCCGTCCGTCCGTCCGTCCGTCCGTTAACACGATAACTTGAGTAAATTTTGAGGTATCTTGATGAAATTTGGTATGTAGGTTCCTGAGCACTCATCTCAGATCGCTATTTAAAATGAACGATATCGGACTATAACCACGCCCACTTTTTCGATATCGAAAATTTCGAAAAACCGAAAAAATGCGATAATTCATTACCAAAGACAGATAAAGCGATGAAACTTGGTAGATGAGTTGAATTTATGACGCAGAATAGAAAACTAGCAAAATTTTGGACAATGGGCGTGGCACCGCCCACTTTTAAAAGAAGGTAATTTAAAATTTTGCAAGCTGTAATTTGTCAGTCGTTGAAGATATCATGATGAAATTTGGCAGGGACGTTACTCCTATTACTATATGTATGCCTAATAAAAATTAGCAAAATCGGAGAAGGACCACGCCCACTTTAAAAAAAAATTTTTTTTTAAAGTAAAATTTTAACAAAAAATTTAATATTTTTACAATATATAAGTAAATTATGTCAACATTCAACTCCACTAATGATATGGTGCAACAAAATACAAAAATAAAAGAAAATTTCAAAATGGGCGTTGCTCCGCCCTTTTTCATTTAATTTGTCTAGGATACTTTTAACGCCATAAGTCGAACAAAAATTAACCAATCCTTTTGAAATTTGGTAGGGGCATAGATTTTATGATGTTAACTGTTTTCTGTGAAAACGGGCGAAATCGGTTGATGCCACGCCCAGTTTTTATACACAGTCGTTCGTCTGTCCTTCCGCATGGCCGTTAACACGATAACTTGAGCAAAAATCGACATATCTTTAATGAACTTAGTTCACGTACTTACTTGAATTCACTTTATCTTGGTATGAAAAATGAACGAAATCCGACAATGACCACGTCCACTTTTTCGATATCGAAAATTACGAAAAATGAAAAAAATGCCATAATTCTATACCAAATACGAAAAAAGGGATGAAACATGGTGAGGTAATTGGATTGGTTTATTGACGCGAAATATAACTTTAGAAAAAACTTTATAAAATGGTTGTGACACCTACCATATTAAGTAGAAGAAAATGAAAATGTTCTGCAGGGCGAAATAAAAAACCCTTAAAATCTTGGCAGGTATTATATATATAAATAAATTAGCGGTATCAAACAGATGATGTTCAGGGTCACCCTGGTCCACATTTTGGTCGATATCTGGAAAACGCCTTCATATATACAACTACCACCACTCCCTTTTAAAACTCTCATTAATACCTTTAATTTGATACCCATATCGTACAAACACATTCTAGAGTCACCCCTGGACCACCTTTATGGCGATATTTCGAAACGGCGTCCACCTATAGAACTAAGGCCCACTCCCTTTTAAAATACTCATTAACACCTTTCGTTTGATGCCCATATTGTACAAACAAATTCTAGGGTCACCCCTGGTCCACCTCTATGGCGATATCTCGAAACGGCGTCCACCTATGGAACTAAGGATACTCGCTTTAAAAATACTCATTAACACCTTTCATTTGATACCCATATCGTACAAACGCATTCTAGAGTCACCCCTGGTCCACCTTTATGGCGATATTTCGAAACGGCGTCCACCTATAGAACTAAGGCCCACTCCCTTTTAAAATACTCATTAACACCATTCGTTTGATGCCCATATCGTACAAACGCATTCTAGAGTCACCCCTGGTCCACCTTTATGACGATATCTCGAAAAGGCGACCACCTATACAACTACCACCACTCCCTTTTAAAACCCTCATTAATACATTTAATTTGATACCCATATCGTACAAAAAAATTCTAGGGTCACACCTGGTCCACCTTTATGGCGATATCTCGAAACGGTGTCCACCTGTGGAACTAAGAATCACTCCCTTTTAAAATACTCATTAACACCTTTCTTTTAATACCCATATTGTACAAACAAATTCTTGGGTCACCCCAAGATATCTCGAAACGGCGTCCACCTATGGAACTAAGGATTAATCCCTTTTAAAATACTCATTAACACCTTTCTTTTGATACCCATATTATACAAACAAATTCTTGGGTCACCCCTGGTCCACCTTTATGGCGATATCCCGAAACGGCGTCCACCCATGGAACTAAGGATTAATCCCTTTTAAAATACTCATTAACACCTTTCTTTTGATACCCATATTGTACAAACAAATTCTAGGGTCACCCCTGGTCCACCTTTATGGCGATATCTCGAAACGGCGTCCACCTATGGAACAAAAGATTAATCCCTTTTAAAACACTCATTAACACCTTTCTTTTGATACCCATATTGTACAAACAAATTCTAGGGTCACCCCTGGTCCACCTTTGTGGCGATATCTCGAAGCGGGGTCCACATATGGAACTAAGGATTACTCCCTTTTAAAATACTCGTTAACACCTTTCTTTTGATACCCATATTGTACAAACAAATTCTAGGGTCACCCCTGGTCCACCTTTGTGGCGATATCTCGAAACGGCGTCCACCTATGGAACTAAGGATTACTCCCTTTTAAAATACTCATTAACACCTTTCTTTTGATACCCATATTGTACAAACAAATTCTAGGGTCACCCCTGGTCCACCTTTGTGGCGATATCTTTAAACGGCGTCCACCTATGGAACTAAGGATTATTCCCTTTTAAAATACTCATTAACACCTTTCTTTTGATACCCATATTGTACAAACAAATTCTAGGGTCACCCCTGGTCCACCTTTGTGGCGATATCTCGAAGCGGGGTCCACATATGGAACTAAGGATTACTCCCTTTTAAAATACTCGTTAACACCTTTCTTTTGATACCCATATTGTACAAACAAATTCTAGGGTCACCCCTGGTCCACCTTTGTGGCGATATCTCGAAACGGCGTCCACCTATGGAACTAAGGATTACTCCCTTTTAAAATACTCATTAACACATTTCTTTTGATACCCATATTGTACAAACAAATTCTAGGGTCACCCCTGGTCCACCTTTATGGCGATATCTCGAAAAGTCATCCACCTAGAACTAAGGCCAACTCCCTTTTAAAATACTCATTAACACCTTTCATTTGATACCCATATCGTACAAACAAATTCTAGATTCAACCCTGATCCACCTTTATGGCGATATCCCTAAATGGCGTCCACCTATAGAACTATGGCCCACTCCTTCATAAAATACTCTTTAATTCCTTTCATTTGATACACATGTCATACAAACACATTCCAGGGTTTCCCTCGGTTCATTTTCCTACATGGTTATTTTCCCTTATGTTGTCACCATAGCTCTCAACTGAGTATGTAATGTTCGGTTACACCCGAACTTAACCTTCCTTACTTGTTTATACTCAGTTGAGCAGAGCTCACAGAGTATATTAACTTTGATTGCATAACGGTTGGTTGTACAGGTATAAAGGAATCGAGATAGATATAGACTTCCATATATCAAAATCATCAGTATCGAAAAAAAAATTTGATTGAGCCATGTCCGTCCGTCTGTCCGTTAACCCGATAACTTGAGTAAATTTTGAGGTATCTTGATGAAATTGGGTATGTATGTTCCTGGGCACCCATCTCAGATCGCTATTTAAAATGAACGATATCGGACTATAACCACGCCCACTTTTTCGATATCGAAAATTTCGAAAAACCGAAAAAATGCGATAATTCATTGCCAAAGACAGACAAGGCGATGAAACTTGGTAGGTGTGTTGACCTTATGACGCAGAATAGAAAATTTGTAAAATTTTGGACAATGGGCGTGGCACCACCCACTTTTAAAAGAAGGAAATTTAAAAGTTTTGCAAGCTGTTATTTGGCAGTCGTTGAAGATATCATGATGAAATTTGGCAGGAACGTTTCCCCTATTACTATATGTCTGCTTAATAAAAATTAGCAAAATCGGAGAACGACCATGCCCACTTTTAAAAAAAATTTTTTTTAAAGTCTAATTTTAACAAAAAATTCAATATCTTTACAGTATGTAAGTAAATTATGTCAACATTCGACTCCAGTAATGATATTGTGCAATAAAATATAAAAATAAAAGAAAATTTCAAAATGGGCGTGGCTTCGCCCTTTTTCATTTCATTTGTCTAGGATACTTTTGATGCCATAAGTTGAACAAATATTTACCAATCCTTGTGAAATTTGGTAGGGGCTTAGATTATAGGACGATAATTGTTTTCAGGAAAAAATGGCGAAATCGGTTGAAGCCACGCCCATTTTTTATACACAGTCGTCCATCTGTCCTTCCGCTCGGCCGTTAATACGATAACTTGAGCAAAAATCGATATATCTTTACTAAACTCAGTTCACGTAATTATCTGAACCCACTTTGTATTGGTGTAAGAAATGGCCGAAATCCGACTATGACCACGCCTACTTTTTCGATATCGATAGTTACGAAAAATTAAAAAAAATGCCATAATTCTATACCAAATACGAAAGAAGGTATGAAACATGGTAATTGGATTGGTTTATTGACGCAAAATATAACTTTAGAAAAAAAGTTTGCAAAATGGGTGTGACACTTACCATATTAAGTAGAAGAAACTGAAAAAGTTCTGCAGGGCGAAATCAAAAGCCCTTGGAATCTTGGCAGGAATACTGTTCGTGGTATTGCATGCATAAATAAATTAGCGGTATTCGACAGATGATGTTCTGGGTTACCCTGGTCCACATTTTGGTCAATATCTCGAAAACACCTTCACATATACAACTACCACCACTGCCTTTTAAAATACTCATTAACACCTTTCATTTGATACCCATATCGTACAAACAATTTCTAGAGTCGCCCCTGGTCCACCTTTATGGCGGTATCTCGAAAAGGCGTCCACCTATAGAACTAAGGCCCACGGCCTTTTAAAATACTCATTAACACCTTTCATTTGATACCCTTATCGTACAAACAAATTATAGAGTCGCCCCTGGTCCACCTTTATTGCGATATCTCGAAAAGGCGTCCACCTATAGAACTAAGGCCCACGGCCTTTTAAAATACTCCTAAACACCTTTTATTTGATACCCATATCGTACAAACAAATTCTAGAGTCACCCCTGGTCCACCTTTATGGCGATATCTCGAAAAGGCGTCCACCTATAGAATTAAGGCCCACGGCCTTTTAAAATACTCATTAAAACCTTTCATTTGATACCCATATCGTACAAACAAATTCTAGAGTCACACCTGGTCCACCTTTATGGCGATATCTCGAAAAGGCGTCCACCTATACAACTAAGGCCCACGGGCTTTTAAAATACTCATTAACACCTTTCATTTGATACCCATATCGTACAAACAAATTATAGAGTCGCCCCTGGTCCACCTTTATGGCGATATCTCGAAAAGGCGTCCACCTATAGAACTAAGGCCCACGGCCTTTTAAAATACTCATTAACACCTTTCATTTGATACCCATATCGTACAAACAAATTCTAGAGTCACCCCTGGTCCACCTTTATGGCGATATCTCGAAAAGGCGTCCACCTATAGAACTAAGGCCCACGGCCTTTTAAAATACTCATTAAAACCTTTCATTTGATACCCATATCGTACAAACAAATTCTAGAGTCACACCTGGTCCACCTTTATGGCGATATCTCGAAAAGGCGTCCACCTATAGAACTAAGGCCCACGGCCTTTTAAAATACTCATTAACACCTTTCATTTGATACCCATATCGTACAAACAAATTATAGAGTCGCCCCTGGTCCACCTTTATGGCGATATCTCGAAAAGGCGTCCACCTATAGAACTAAGGCCCACGGCCTTTTAAAATACTCATTAACACCTTTCATTTGATACCCATATCGTACAAACAAATTATAGAGTCGCCCCTGGTCCACCTTTATGGCGATATCTCGAAAAGGCGTCCACCTATAGAACTAAGGCCCACGGCCTTTTAAAATACTCATTAACACCTTTCATTTGATACCCATATCGTACAAACAAATTCTAGAGTCACCCCTGGTCCACCTTTATGGCGATATCTCGAAAAGGCGTCCACCTATGGAACTAAGGCCCACGGCCTTTTAAAATACTCATTAAAACCTTTCATTTGATACCCATATCGTACAAACAAATTCTAGAGTCACACCTGGTCCACCTTTATGGCGATATCTCGAAAAGGCGTCCACCTATAGAACTAAGGCCCACGCCCTTTTAAAATACTCATTAACACTTTTCATTTGATACCCATATCGTACAAACAAATTCTAAAGTCACCCCTGGTCCACCTTTATGGCGATATCTCGAAAAGGCGTCCACCTATAGAACTAAGGCCCACGGCCTTTTAAAATACCCATTAACACCTTTCATTTGATACCTATATCGTACAAACAAATTCTAGAGTCACCCCTGGTCCACCTTTGTGGCGATATCTATCTTGTCTAGAATACTTTTAATGCCATAAGTCAAACAAAAATTTACCAATCCTTGTGAAATTTGGTAAAGGCTTGGTTTCCTCCAAAAGCGGCGCCGCTTTATTACGATCGCTAAAGAGCGGCCGGTATACGCATCGTTTTCAGTGGTACCGTTTTGTTGGAAACTATGAATACCTACGGCAGGCGACCCCGTAAATTTCAATTTTTCATTTTCGCTTGTTTTTTTAGTTTCCTTATTTATTTTTTAAATGCGTATGTGCGAAAGAAACATACTCAGAAAAATTAAACTTCAATAATGATGTTTATTTTATTAATAATTTCAAATATTTGACAATATGTTCACCGCTTTGCGTATAGCGGTGGGAAAAAACGTTGATGAACGAGTTTGTGCTGTCATGACGGCCGTTATATTTATTGCCCCGCCGCTATTTTACGTTACGGTGAACTTCACCGTCTTCTCACTTTCCACATAATTACTTTTACATTGAAACATTTTTGACAACGTACTCTACCGTTACATAACGGGCGCTATATAGCGGCACCGCTTTCGAGGAAACCAAGCCTTAAGGGTATGGCTTTTATGAGGATAACTGTTTTCTGTGAAAATGGGCGAAATCGGTTGAAGCCACGGCCAGTTTTTATACACAGTCGACCGTCTGTCCATCCGCTCGGCCGTTAACAGGATAACTTGAATAAAAATCGATATATCTTTACTAAACTCAGTTCACATAATTATCTGAACACACTTTGTATTGGTATAAAAAATGGCCGAAATCCGACTATGACCACGCCTAATTTTTCGATATCGAAAATTACGAAAAATGAAAAAAATGTCATAATTCTATACCAAATACGTAAAAGGGGATGAAACATGGTAATAGGATTGGTTAATTTACGCAAAATATAACTTTAGAGAAAACTTTGTAAAATGGGTGTGACACCTACCATATTAAGTAGAAGAAATGCAAAAGTTCTGCAGTTCTTCAATCTTGGCAGGAATACTGTTCGTGGATTACGGTAGTAGCGGTACCCGACAGATTTTGTTCTGGGTCACCCTGGTCCACATTTTGGGCCGATATTACGAAAACGCCTTCACATATACAACTAAGGACCACTTTCTTTTAAAACCCCCATTAATACATTTAATTTGATACCGGTATCGTACAAACACATTATAGAGTCACCCTTTTTGGGCGTGGTACCGCCCCTTTTATAACTAATTTCTATGTTTCGGGAGCATCACTTTAACGGATCGTAATAAGACTGAGAACACATATTTTGCTAATAGCAGGAAATATTTCTAGAAAAAAAGGATGAGATCGGTTGAAGACTACGCCCACATTTATAGAAAAGATATTTAGCGAAAAGTAGTTTTGTATCAATGATATTTCACTTACAGGATTTTATTTTAAGAGGAAATTGGGAGACATTTATTTTTTTTTACATGGGCGGTGCCACGCCCCTACTCCGATCAAGCATTACACAACATTTCTTGAGCCTCAAAAAAAATACAACAATAATAAGTCCTTCGTAACAAAATTTTAAAAAGTGATTTATCTGAAATGAACTGTACAATTGAAACTCACGCTGAGTGTATAAAATCCGGTTACACCCTTATCACCCTTACTTGTTTTAATATAAAGTAGACACACTAAATATTGTTGAATATTGTTTGTATTGCGACAGTGAATATTGTTATATCTACACCTACATCTACATCTACATCTTATATATATAAAAAGAAGTGTACATTTTGATTGTCACTGCATAACTCGAGAACGGATAGAAAGATTGCCATGAAATTTTTAGGAAAGATACAGGAAGGAGAGATATGTATGTCATCGATTAACTCAAAAATTGGTATATATATGTATTTTTCCACGGGGAAGGTTTATATAATGAGTACTTTGATACCGGTTGACTAGGGTCTCGAGGTATAGGCCAATACGTGAACCCGGGCACCCCTAGAATGTGTTTATACAATATGGATATCAAATGAAAGCTGTTGCTGAGAGCTTTTAAGTAATTTTCATTGTGATATTCGGTTTAGTCGCATCAACCTGGCAAAACTGATAAATATGCATGCGAATCCGAAATAAAGTCATGAATTAATAATACCCACATACCTATATACATACGTCCTATTCGATTTGCCTGAAATTTGGTATATAAATTTACCTATATTAGTATTTGCGATGCTTTTTTCCGGGAAGTAGACCAGAGACGGACTGGGACTGGGATTAGGACTGGGACTGAGACTGAGACTCGGAGTGGGACTGGGACTGAGACTCGGAATTGGATTGGAACAAAATACATACCACCCTCTGGGGCTGGCAATAAGATATGAAGAATAATGAGAAAAACTTGAGAGAACAGAAAAGAGAGAAGGAGACTGAGAAAGAGATAGAAGATGAATCGAAAAATACGGTGGGAGGAGTGAATACAAAGATTAGGAAAAAGTGTAGAGGGGCGAGGGCATATTTAGACGGAAAAAGCTTATTAAAATGTATGCAGATATACCAAATTTAGGGCAAAACAACGTCTGCCGGGTCTGCTAGTAATTTAATAAAGAGAATTACAAAAATGAAATGAATACAAAGCACGGAACTAAAGATTATTTCCAAAGCTGTAATCTGTGATATTTATTGGCTAGCAAAAGCAGACTTGAAAAATATTTACGAGTTACAATGAGCTTACTTACTTACTTTATTGCCGCCTAACCGTTTTAAAGGGATGGCCTTCCTACAGGGAGCGCCAGTCACTGCTGCGCTAACTGGGGCCAATTGGTAACACCAATAGGTCCTCTTCTTTTCATTTTATTCATCAATGATATAGGAAATTGTTTTGTGTCATCGGAGTTCTTACTTTACGCTGATAACCGAAAAGTTTTCTCCAGTATTCAAAATAGTGATGGCGCTCAGCGTCTGCAAGAAGACTTAGATAGATTAGCAATTTGGTGCCGTAATTCTTAAATCTCGAATTCTATTATGCTTGATTTTTCTTATCCAAAGTCTATTTTTCTTAATTTACTTAACTCTGTTTGGGAGCTAGGCTTAGTTATTCGTTTTAGTCAGTAAGAACCATTGTTGTTTTTGACTTTTCGAAAAATATAAATAAAATTAAATTAAAATTAAAAGAATGTAAACTGTTTTCCACCTGGTCCTTCTAGTATAGTGGGGGCAGCTCTCTTTCTCTACTTCTATAGGCGGGTTCCGATAAAAATACTTTCTTAACCGGATCATCATCTTTCATTCGCATAACACCGCCTAGCCAGCGTAGCCGCTGTGTATTAATTCGCTGGACTATGTTGGTGTCTGTGTAAAGCTCGTACAGCCCTTCAGTTAATTAATAAATCATTTTCGATATTCGACTTTCGAAGAAATTATCTCTCGATACTCTCGAAGCTGCCTAAGAAGTCATTCTCATGGTCGACGCTTCGGCACCATATAGTTTGACGGGTACGATAAGCGACTTGTTGAGCATGATTTTTGTTTGCCGAAAGTCCAAAGTAGCATTTATTGGAACGTGCCATTCTTCGTTGGATTTCAACGCTGGTGTTGTTGTTTGTGTTAATGCTGGTTCGAAATTATGGTGGCGTAGTTGCCAAGGCGTAAATGCGCTGACTCTTTGCTTTTGACAGCAGCTACGTAATTTTGTCCTCACTCACCATAAACCCATCTTTACCACTTCTTTTTCCAATTTGGAGTAAGCAAAACTTAAGGCCCGGGTGTTAAGGCCGATGATATCAGTGGCGTCAGCATATGTCAGTAATTGCAAGCTTTTATAGAATATTGTTCCAGAGCGGTTAAGTTCTGCAGTTAGTATAATTTTCTTCATCATCAAATTAAAGAAATCGCACGATAGGGGGATCCCTGTTTCAAATGTATTTTGGTTCGATCGCCTCGAAGAGGTCCTTCCTAATTCTGACTGAGCTGATGGCGCTCCTCCTCATAATTTTTTACAACCGTATAAGTTTTGCGGGGAACCAAATTCAGACAAAGCGGCATTTAGGCATCTCTTTTCGTACTGTCCAAGCCGGCTTTAAATCGACGAAGAGGTGCTGTGTGTCAATTCTTTTGCACGAGTTTTTTCCAAGATTTAGCGAATAATAAAAGTCTGGGCGTTGGTTAAATGACCAGGTCTGAATATAGTACAGGTTTACAAGTATGATATGTATGAGAAGGAAACAATTCCTTTCTCTTTCGAACACACTGCCGTTTGACACTGAACGAAGTGTCAAAATTACCGGTTTTGCTGTCGTGGAAAGCGACGCAGGGAAACAAAAAAAGGAGCGGAATATCAGACATGGGTTGCTGTGATGGTAAATTTTTTTGAACGAATTTAGTATGAAAATGTAGTGCACCTATATGGATCCTACAGAAAATTACACAAAAGTCTTAAATTGGGGTATGTGAGGATACGTAGTTATTCCAGTATTAAGAATACAAAGACCGGTGCTAAGTTTTTCTACCCGTTCAAAAGTTCTCCGCGAAAAACAGTTTGAAACCGATATCGACTGCAATAACCCGTCCAAAAATGTGGAAAGAGAAATGAAAAGACGCGTTTTGTCCTATTATCAATAGTACAAAAGCGAAAAAGTATACGAATTATTGGAAGCGAGGCAAAAACGCGTCTATTAATACCTCCCCCGACGGTTTTGGTCGTGTTTTAGCAATCGTCCCGGTAATAAAGTATGACAATGTGTTAATTAAAATTGTCCAAAACATATGGATTTTAAAGAGAGACGTAATTAAGTGCCCGCTTGAAAGTAAATAAGGATATTTATTTGCAATTTTACAACAAAAATTTTACGCAGTTTTCGTTAGCAGTTACTACACTTTTCTTGGACCTAAGAAGTACAACAGTGCCAAATAGCATCCACAAAAAAAAAAAAACGAACAAGAACAAGTATTTTATCAGGTGAGCGTGGCTGTGTATGTGCATGCTGCTACATATCCTACTTGTAGACCTGTACTATGGGTCTGAAACCACACTGATAAGGTCCAATTAGCCGATTGAAGGTACGCTTCACTCTTTCGCAAAATACGCTTGCCAGGACCTTATATGCGATATTAAGAAGGCTGTTTTCGTAACAGTTGGCGCGGTTTGTAGGATTCCCCTTCTTGTCGACTGGAAACTTTGATTCTAATAGTCGGGCATGCACGCCGTCCACAGAAGCTGCTGCATACGCCTTACCAACTCCTTGGCGCCATACTTGAATAGCTCCGCAGCCAGTCCACCAGCACCATTGATCAGTGTCTTGTGGTTTTTTAATTTGGTTATCGCTATTCTTACTTCGTCATTATGGTGTGGGGGAACGTTAATTCCTACACCATCGATTGGCTCATCATCACTGTGCGGTATATCGCTGTATCCAGTTAGCAGGAAAGTGTGCCCTCCTTAATAGAAGTACTCTCTGGACATCGGTTTACAAGGTCACCGTTTTTGTTCTTGAAGAAGTTTTCACCGGACTGAAAACCTTCCGTTCGTCTCCGAAGTTTTCTTGCAAAAATTTGGGAGCGTTATTCCTGGTGGCTAGCAGCTCAAGCTCGTCGCACTCACACCTTTCCTTTCCTTTTTCTTCCTGTAAAAGCCCATCGCTTCTCTTGTCAACTCGCAAGCATTCACACATTCTTCTTGCCGCGCTCGCTTTAAACGTAACCCTGTAGGCAGCGTCTTTTCTTTCGATTGGACCGCGGCATTCTTCTTCGTACCAGCTGTTTTTCAGTGGTAAACGGAAACAGACTTTTTTCTCGGCGGCGGTGCGAAGTGCTGTAGAGATATGCTTCCACTACTCTTGCATTCCGTCGGTTTGGCTTGTGCTCTCAGAGAGAAGGTGTGAGAGTCGAATTCGATATCATTGGCAGTCTGTTGCGATTGCAGCCTTTCGATGTCTTGACATCCTTCTGTATTTTGTTCATTAGTTTTAGCCGCGAAGAGGCGGAGGCGTATTCTGGCTGCGACGAGATAGTGATCCAAGTCAATGTTAGGCGGTCGGATAGTGCACACATCTAAAACAACGGAGGCATGCCGTCCGCCTAACACAAAATGCTCGATTTGTTTGAGGGTATTTCGATTCGAGGGCAGCCTTTTAGCTTGATGTATATTTTTATACAAGTACCTCATGCTGAATATGAGCACAGGCATAGTCGATTAGCCTGAGTCCATTTGAAAATGTTTCATTGTGTAAGCTTAACTTTCCGACACTGAAAAACACTTTATTTGCCCACCCTGACGTTAAAGTCTACAGTCTAGACTTTTGATATCATAGCGGGGCAACCCCGGCACTTTTCAAGTGTTTATAGAAAGTGTATTTCACTTCTGAGAGATGCTCTCTTCTGTCGGTGCATGGGCGCAGATGAATGATATATTAAAAAAGTCTGCTTTTATGCGGAAAGCGGCGAGACGTTCGTCCAGTGAATGTCAGTACTTGACGACAAAGTCTCATGTGCATGACCACTCCAGTAAATGTCACAACTTTAAATTTTCTTCGTGCTTTGCTTGGTCCATCCCATTTCTTGGAAGACGGTGATTTTGGCTTTTGCAGTGACGAGGAAATCAACTAGCCGAGCATCTGCACAAATCCCATTTAGGGAATGGGCATTACAGATACATGCCCTCAAATCATAGTCCTTCTAACATTGGCGAGAGCCATCATCTGTAAAGCATTGCCTTCTTATCCGAAGCCTTAATTGGTATTTATTTGAAGTGTGGTTTTATATGAGAAGTCCCAAACCCATCGCAGAACCCGTTCAGCGGGAGTGAAAATATTACTTGCAAATTTAAAAAGCGAGCCGTTTTATCCAATATAGACCAATGCAGAAAGGTTTTCTACGCAAAAATACTATGGATCCCACCCCCGGTTTTGGAGCGCTCCGGGGCCATTTTTCGGCCTTGCTTGCAGCTGCATCTTGTGGTAAATAGACGCCGCCAATAAAATCTCACCCAGAGAGTACTTGGCTGCAAGTGACCGGCTGTAGTGCGTTGCTTGATCCGCATACAAAAGAATAAAAGAATCGCTCTGGCCATTCCCTGGTAAATGGCGTTCAGAAGCTTTCCCCACTTGCGAGGAATTCTCAA
This sequence comes from Eurosta solidaginis, assembly GCF_040869045.1. Classification (NCBI taxonomy): domain Eukaryota; kingdom Metazoa; phylum Arthropoda; class Insecta; order Diptera; family Tephritidae; genus Eurosta; species Eurosta solidaginis. Next base: position 226,023,606 of record NC_090320.1, read on the forward strand.
ACGGCTCCCTTTCGTAAAACAGACGATAATATTTCAAGCCGCGGCCCGCGGCGAAGTCGAACAACCTTAAAACGTTGGTTTTGTATATTTGGTGATAATTTACGAATGTTGAACTAAACTCTTCAATTAATCATTTTATGAGGCGTTAATCATACGATGCGTAATTGGTGCATATTTCTTTTTTTTTGGCTGGTAAGCCTGAAATCCCATTAACTATATTGCACACGCTAACAAATATTTTGATAATTGGCAATTAAAGCAGTCACATGTACTAAGTGCACAAAAATATAGAGTATGTGAAAACAACAACAAGAAAAATTAAAAACAATTAAGGGTGTCTACGTTCGGGTGTAATCTGGCATTTTCGCTAAGATATATGTAGCTTTTTATTCTAGTCTAGTCTATGACCCTTTTAGACATATCTTCTTCTATAAATCTTATAAAATAAAGTCGCTCAATGTCGTTGTACGCACATCACTTCACACAGAATGCTCCGATTTTAAAACGGTTTTTTACATTTGAAAGCTTAGCTAAGTGAGATGGATATTGTCAATATAATTTGAAGGTATATATTATAGGGGCTGGGAAAATTGCCAAAATGTAGTAAAAAATCAGAAAATTTCTGTTTACATAGCTATAACTCATAAACGGATGGATGGATTTAAAAAATTCTACTTTTCAGTAAAACCTTGAAATATTTCCCTCTGTTCTGCATCAAAAAAATTCTTGATTCCTTTCTTATATCACCCAAATTGTTTAAACAAAAGTAATATTTTTACCAAAAAATGCGTGTGTTCAGTGTCAACTGTGCGCGCAAGTTGCTTTTGAGTGAGGCATGATGCGACACGTACGTACATACATAGCATTCGCTGCGTTATTTAACTTCGGACGTAGGTTTATAGGTACACCACTACATAGTATAAAACACAGTCGCTTTTTCTGTCCCTATGTTCCTTTGAATGCTTAAACCTTTAAAAATACGCAACGGATTTTTATGCGCTTTTTTTTATAGATAAAGAGTGATTCAAGAGGAAGGAACGGATGAACATATATGGCCGAAAAAGGTGGAGGGGTAGCTAAAAGCCAGGAAACAGACATAGGATAATTTTTATCCCGTTCTGGGATATGTATGTTTGTACAATATGGGTATCAAATGGAAGCTGTTTATGAGTACTTTGATACGGGGTATTTTGCGTACCCGCAGGTGACTAAGGTCTCGAGATATAGGCGAAAACGTGGACGCGGGTACCCCTAGAATGTGTTTATACAATATGGATAACAAATGAAAGCTGTTGATGAGTGCTTTAGTACAGGGTAGTTTTCATACCTATTTGTGACTAGGGTCTCGAGATATAGTCCAAAACGTAGATCAGGGTAACACTAGGATGTGTTTTTACATTATGGGTATCAAATTGAAGCTGTTGATGAGTGCTTTAATACAGAGTAATTTTTATACCCCTGGGTGACTAGGGCCTCGAGATATAGGCCAAAACCTGGACCCGGATACCCCTAGAATGTGTGTGTATTATGGATATCAAATGAAAGCTGTTGTTGAGAGCTCTAAAGTTCATTGTGATATTCGATTTAGTCGCATCAACCTGGCAAAACTGAAAAATATGCATGCGAAGCCGAAATAAAGACATGAATTAATAATACCCACATAACTATTTACATACGTCCTATTCGATTTGCCTGGCAATAAGGGATGAAGAAGAACGGGAAGAACTTGAGAGAAGAGGAAAGAGGGAAGGAGAAGGAGACGCAGAAAGAGATAGAGTGAGACGAAGATAGAGATAGATGAAGCGAACAAGACTGAGGGAGGAGTGAATAAAAGGATTAAGAAAAAGTGAGGAGGGGAGAGTTAGATGAAAAAAGCTTGTTAAAACGTATGCAAATTTAGGACAGAACAGCGTCTGATGGGTCTGCTAGTTTTATATAAAAGTACGCGTGGTTCATTACCCGTCTCTTCCGTTCTTTCTAGAAATATTTCCTGCTATAAGGAAAATATGTGTACCCAATCTTATCACGATGCGGTAATTTCTCTTCCAGTTATGGCTCCCGAAACATAGAAAATTGATAGGCGTGGCACCGCCCGCTTTCAAAAATTTGATTTTTTTCCTATTTCTTGTTATAATTCCACTTGGGAAAAGATATATAATTGATGTATAGCTCTTGTTTGATTTTATTACAAGTGGGCGGTGCCACGCCCTGTTTCAAAATTATTTTAAAATTTTCATCAAGTGTCTCAATATGAGTAAACACATAAAATTTTAACATTATATGTGTTTTATTTACTAAATAATCAGGTTTTTATGTTTTCCAAAATGTTATATATGTATATAAAAAGTGGTGTGGTTATGATCCGATTTCGCTCATCTCAATAATGATGGAAGATGAGTGCCAAGGTACCCATATACCATGTTTCAATAAGATATATGGATCGACTTGGCTTCCAACCTAGTCTCACCCAGTGGATCTCGTCGTATCTCTGCGGTCGAACGCAAAAAGTTATTTTTAAAAATACTCTTTCAAATGTCATCGATGTTCCCTCTGGCGTCTCACATGGCAGTCATCTTGGTACAATTCTGTTCATGCGATTTATTAATGATATCTGTACCACAATAAAATATTCCAAAATCTTAATGTATGCCGATGATATAAAACTTTCTAGGTCTTTTTAGGTCCCTTGCGGATTTAAACTGCTTAGTTGCTTGGTGCAGCGTAAATTCAATGCCGCTGAACCTCAATAAATGTAAATTCATGTGCCTCTCTCGGAGATCTTTGCCAGTAGCCTCTTAGGTAATTAATAATTTTTGTCTTCTATCAGTAAAATATTTTGTGGACGATTGATGCTAAACTTAGTTCCAATTAAAGCTACTGTCAATAAGGCCAGAGGTGTTCTTTCATTCGTGAAACGGTGGTCCAAAGAATTTAGTGATACTTGTGGCCCTTATGTAACTAAAGCACTTATCACCACTTTAGTTAGGCCGAAACTAGAATACGGATCAATAATTTGGATACGAATGGATTTCTTCTTCAACGTCCCATCACAATCGTCAAGAAGTTAGAAACCTCTTCTTTTGAGACAGTGTAGAACTAATTTCGAATTAAATTAACCTTTTCGATGCTTGTTTTATGATTATAACTCTCATTTCAATTCATTTGATATAACGTATGCACTTTTAAACAAAAGGAAAACTGTCCTATCATATCTTAACTCGTAACAAAATAAAATAAATCTTTATATAAAATGAGCACTTATTTAACAATGTAGTATATGTATAATTTTTAACTATTATATATAATACTCAGCTGATGATTTTTAATGTGTAACAAACCTCCGCCTATCAACAACTCGGCAAAAACAAATCCGTGGGTCATGCGTATGCGCCTCTCGCGTCGGTGGGACGGGCTTTGGAGGGTATTAGTCCGTTGTGTATTATTATTTACTCAAGGTATATGTGCACAGACAGACGGACGGACGGAGATGGCTAAATCAACTATTTTTTCATTATGAGCAGTTTGATATATGAAAGTCTATATTCGTCTATGCCTTCTATGCCGCTACGATCAACCGTTATGTTACCAAGGTTAACAACTTCCCTGTCCAATGAATCATATGTGATTCACAAGAGCGTATTGATATAAGTTCATGAGTCACGTGTGACTCATTTATTTATACAACTTAAAGACGCTTTCTTGGTATAAACGTGTCGTTATGTATTTGTGAATTCTATGTGAGCGTATATCAAAAGACCTAAACTTTAGGAAAATGAAAGAAAATTTCGAAATTTTTTTTCTGATACCTTTTTCTCATTTTCTTAAATTTTTGTATATACTTCAAACTTCAATTAAACAAAAAAGCACACTAATATACGCTTTTGACATTTATATATCATTTTACCGTTATTGTGATTCGAAAACTTAAATTATTTCTTATGGTCCTATATGTTCACATGTGACTCATTGAACGTGGTAAACAAAATTGTTTTTGCTACGTTCAGTAGTCACATTTGCTCACAAAATAAAATAGCCAAAATAAGGTAAATATATGTCAAATTATTTATAAGAATAATATTTTATAATATATATTCATATTATTCAATTAAGCAATACAAAAAAATAATGGGCGTGGGGCATTCTCAAAGCGCTTTGTATGGGGACAGGGAAGTTGTTAATATACTCTGTGTGCAAAACACGCTAGGTATAAAAAAATATGATGGAAACTAGGAAAAGTAATGTTTTGTATTCAATGCTTAAAATGAAAGTGAAATATCAACACTATAATTTACTTGCAATTGAGGCTCGAATAAGAAATATATGCACACATACACACTTCTCAAAATGCATATAAAACTACATACATACACCAAACATTACAACCAAAGGCGTAACAAATTGACACGCAGCAAATGTAAGAATGGAAGCACAGCGTGAATTAGAATGGAAATCGTACGAAAAATGAAAGGCAAAACAAGTAAGGAAGGCTAAGTTCGGGTGTAACCGTACATTACATACTCAGCTAAGAGCTTTGGAGACAAAATAAGGGAAAATCACCATGTAGGAAAATGAACCTAGGGTAACCCTGGAATGTGTTTGTATGACATATGTATAAAATGGAAGGTACTAAAGAGTATTTTAAGAGGGAGTGGGCCATAGTCCTATAGGTAGACGCCATTTAGGGATATCGCCATAAAGGTCGACCAGGGCTTACTCTAGAATTTGTTTGTACGATATGGGTATCAAATGAAAGGTGTTACTGAGCATTTTAAGAGGGAGTGGGCCTTAGGTCTATCGGTGGACGCCTTTCGAGATATCGCCATTAAGGTGGACCAGGGGTGACTCTAGAATGTGTTTGTACGATATGGGTATCAAATGAAAGGTGGTAATGAGTATTTTAAAAGGGAATGGGCTTTAGTTCTATAGGTGAACGCCTTTTCCAGAAATCGCCATAAAGGTGGACCAGGGGTGACTCTAGAATATGTTTGTACGATATGGGTATCAAATGAAAGCTGTTAATGAGTATTTTAAAAAGGGGTGATCCTTAGTTCCATAGGTGGACGCCGTTTCGAGAAATCGCCATAAAGGTGGACCAGGGGTGACTCTAGAATACCTTTGTACAATATGGGTATCAAACGAAAGGTGGACGCCTTTTCGAGGTATCGCAATAAAGGTGGATCAGGGGTGACTATAGACTTTGTTTGTACTATATGGGTATCAAATGAAAGGTGTTAATGAGTATTTTAAAAGGTCGGGGGCCTTAGTTCCATACGTGGACGCTTTTTCCAGATATCGCCATATAGGTGGACCAAGGCTGACTCTATAATGTGTTTGTACGATATGGGTATCAAATTAAAGGTGTTAATGAGGGTTTTAAAAGAAAGTGGTCCTTAGTTGTATATGTGAAGACGTTTTCGAGATATCGACCAAAATGTGGACCAGGGTGACCCAGAACATCATCTGTCGGGTACCGCTAATTTATTTATATATGTAATACCACGACCAGTATTCCTGCCAAGATTCCAAGGGCTTCTGATGGCGCACTGCAGAACTTTTTCAATTTCTTCTATTTAATATGGTAGGTGTCACACCCATTTTACAAAGTTTTTTCGAAAGTGATTTTTAGCGTCAATAAACCAATCAAATTACCATGTTTCATCCTTTTTTCATATTTGGTATAGAATTATGGTATTTTTTTTAATTTTTCGTAATTTTCGATTTCGAAAAAGTGGGCGTCCACGCCCATTTTGAAATTTTCTTTTATTTTTGTATTTTGTTGCACCATATCATTGTTGAATGTTGACATAATTTACTTATATACAGTAAAAATATTCAATTTTTTGTTAAAATTTGACTTTTAAAATTTTTTTTTTTTAAAGTGGGGGTGTTCTCCATCCGATTTTCCTAATTTTTATTTAGCACATATATAGTAATAGTAGTAACGTTCCTGCCAAATTTCATCATTATATCTTCAATGACTGCCAAATTACAGCTTGGAAAACTTTTAAATTACCTTCTTTTAAAAGTGGGCGGTGCCACGCCCGTTGTCCAAAATTTTACTAATTTTCTATTCTGCGTCATAAGGTCAACCCACCTACCAAGTTTCATCGCTTTATCCGTCTTTGGCAATGAATTATCACATTTTTTCGGTTTTTCGAAATTTTCGATATCGAAAAAGTGGGCGTGGTTATAGTCCGATATCGTTCATTTTAAATAGCGATCTGAGATGAGTGCCCAGAAACCTACATACCAAATTTCATCAAGATACCTCAAAATTTACTCAAGTTATCGTGTTAACGGACAGACGGACGGACATGGCTCAATCAAATTTTTTTTCGATACTGATGATTTTGATATATGGAAGTCTATATCTATCTCGATTCCTTTATACCTGTACAACCAACCGTTATCCAATCAAAGTTAATATACTCTGTGAGCTCTGCTCAACTGAGTATAAAAAGCTTAAACATTTGGGCACATATGTACATGCAAAAATATTTTGATGATGATGCAGCAAGAATAAATGGCGACCGACGGACGAATTAAGATTGGCCGCGGGGTAAACGGCCGCCATAGGCGTTCTTGACTGACTTCAACTACAACAGGCGACGTAGAACACGTTTGGCACGCGCACCCGCGACAATGAAACAGTTGACAGCGATATCAACGACTTTAGACACGCGAACTCTCACACGGCAATAAATTTGCATTGCTTTTGAATGCTCGAAATTGAAAACGAATGGAAAAGTGAACAAAAATTAAATGCTTGTATGCGCATTTCGATAGACAAAATGTTAAATGGTGAGAAAAAGTAAAGGGCAGATATACAAAGCAAAAACTAAAATTTAAAGTGAACACAAAACAAGTAAAGGTGTCTAAGTTCGGGTGTAACCGAACATTATATACTCAGCGTGAGCTTCCATTGCAGATTTCATTTCAGATAAATTAATTTTCTACATAACACGTGGCACCGCCAGTTTAAAAAAAAATGTCTCCCCATTTCCATTTTACAATAAAACTTGATAAGTGAAATATCATTGATTCAAAACTGTTTTTTGCTAAGTTATAGCTTATTGTTTTCGTCTACAACCCTTTTAAAAATCTTTTATATAAAAGTGGGCGTGGTCTTTAACCGATATCGTCCATTTTTTCTAGAAATATTTCCTGCTATAAGGAAAATATGTGTATACAATTTCATTACGATCCGTTAATTTTTATTGGAGTTATGGCTCCCGAAATGGCCATAGTAGTATAGCGTCATCAATTACAAGACGAACAGACTACCTGAGTCCCTATCTGCGCTTCGAGGGAGATCTTAAGGCCACAATAGAGGTGGACGGTTGGCGCAAGGGTGCGCAAATGGCGGACGAGGCGATACATGTGTACACCGATGGTTTCAAGGTAGTGGAAGGAGTAGGGTCTGCGGTATACTGTGCTGATCCGGAAATAAGCAGATCCTGCAGGCTGCTGGATTACTGTAGCGTTTTCCAAGCGGAAATATTAGCCGTAACCAAAGCAGTAGAAACCCTGGAAGAAAATATCTTAAGCAGCAACCGTGTTAACTTTTATATTGACAGTCAAGCAGCAATTAAACCAATAATCTCGCATAGCACAGCATCTAAATGCGTGCTAGAATGTAAATAGTCTCTGGACAGAATTGGGACAACGAGAAGCATATGGGAAAGATGGGAATTAAAAAGCGAACGAACTATCTAAAAAGGGCACATCCATTGAAGCTTGCTCCGTAGACGTCCCAATTAGATTGGGCGAGATTAAGCGAAGGCGAGAGGTGCACATGATCGACCAAGCGGGAAAGGCGTGGGTTCAAGCGCGAGGCTGTAAAGTGCCGAAGATTATGTGTAGGTCTTACAACCATAGATGAACACAGTTGCTTCTATCATTAAAAAGAGAGGACTGTAGACTCATGACGGGTATTCTGACTGGACACTGCCTTCTAGCGTCACATGCCTTTAAGTTAGGCTTGGTCAGCGATAGCAGATGTAGGAAGTGCGGGTTGGAGGAGGAAACGATCGAGCACGTTCTGTGCTCGTGCCCTGAACTTGCCAGGCTAAGACTCCAGCTATTAGAAGTGATAAAGCTGTCAGATATAGAAACAGCAAGTGGCTTAAGTCCTAGGGAGCTTCTAGTATTTGCCAAGAGGACGGAGTTATTTTATAACAGTTTTTCAGTTTGGTCGTTACAACAAACTTCTGGTAACACTAAGGACTCATTCAGTCTATGTGAGGTCCTCATCGACCGGCCAGTTCAACCTAACCTAACCTATGGCTCCAGAAACATAGAAATTTGCTTAGTCATAAAAGGGGCGGTGCTACGCCCATTTTTTAACATTTCAAGTTTTTCATATTTATTGTTATAAATCCACATGGGAAATGAAATACCATTGTTATAAAGCTCTATTTTGCAAAGATATAGCTTATTTTATTCGTCCATGACTCTTTTAAAAATCTTTTACAAAAAAGTGGGCGTGGTCCTTAACCGATTTCGTTAATTTTTCTTCAAAGCATTCCTTATAGTAAATGCCGAATTTTGTTACGATGGGTTTAACGATTTTTGATTTATGATTAATAATATTTGTAAAATTGATTTTATCACAAGTGGGCGGTGCTAGGCCCATTTAAAATGTTTTTTTCAAATTTTTGTCAAGAGTCTCAATATCAGTCCACATGTCAAATTTCAACATTCTAGGTGTACTATAATCAGGTTTTTGTGTTTTCCAAAATGTTGTATATATAAAAAGTGGGCGTGGTTATCATCCGATTTCGCTCATTTTCAATACCAATCTATTCTGGGCCCAGATAAGTTTGTTTACCAAATCTGGTGAATATATCTCAATATTTGCTCAAGTTATCGTGTTAACGGACAGACGGACGTGTGTGCAAACCACGCTGAGTATAAAAATAAATAAATAATATAAAGCTTAATAGGAGAGAAAGGGTTAAATGCCGCATTTCACTTATCTTGGCTTAACCCGCTCGTTAAAACAGACAAAATGTAAAGTAAACTACAACAACACTCACAAATAAATTGTAAAATAGTAAAATGAAATAAAGAAGAAAGTGAAAAAATTTAGTTTGTGGTGGAATTGAATTTTGTATACAAATATACCCAATTGCAGGATGTCAATTTTATAAGCGAAATAGACAAATATCTGAAATTTTTGGTCACCAAAACAGAAAAAAAATCTACATAAATGACGCCCTTACTTAAAAGGGTGGAGCCGTGTCTAGAAGTCTCCGCAAGTGGGTAAGGCATCTGACCGCCATTCACCAGGGAATGCTCTGGTTGTTGTTGTTGTTGTTGTAGCGATAAGGTTACTCTCCGAAGGCTTTGGGGAATGTTATCCATGTGATGGTCCTTTGCTGGATACAGATCCGGTACGCTCCGGTAACACAACACAATGAAGGTGCTAGGTGATAGGTGAGGTTGACAATTGGGTTTAAGAGAAGCTATATGTTGCGCTGGCAACCTGAAGAGTTGCGCTACACAGCCTCTTGAATCTGGTATTTTAGTCGCCACTTACGACAGGCATACCTACCGCGGGTATCATCTGACCCCCTAACCCGCTGGGAATGCTCTGGTCATTCTCTTTTGCATGTGGTTCGAGCAGCTCACTACTGCCGGTCGTTTGCGGTCAAGTAACCTCCGGTTAGCCACTGTACATCGGTTTAGTGATGAGCTAATGTGAGAAGGCGACAACCTGGCTAGACCCCTCCGACATAATCGGTTTAGGAGTTAGCTGGGGGATTTCATCACAGCGTCTGGTGCGGCTAGATCAAGCAACTCGCTACATAAACGTGCAACTATTACTTTCATTCCCGCTGAGCGGGTTGTACGCTGATCTTGGGACCCGCCACGTAAAACCACATTCCAATGAAAACTAACAAAAAGCTGCGTTTAATGACATTCCTTTATGATAACGACCACTGCAAACGTTAAAAGGAATATGATTTGAACGTATGTACCTGGAATGTCCATTCCCTCAATGGGATTGGTGCAGATGCCCGTCTGGTGGATGTTCTTAAAACGCACATGCATACGAGCACTTCTCCCGCCATGATATAAAAGTTATGCTTGGCAACTTTAATGCAGGGGTGGGCAAAGTAGGTGTTTTTAGCCCCAAAATCGGGAAGTTCAGCCTACACAATGAAGCCTCGCAAAATGGACTGTGGCTGACCGACTTGGCCGGTGCTCGGTCGTATCTAGCAAGCTTCATGCTCCCCGATCGAAATACATAAAATCAAATCAACAACGTTGTGATACACGTACGGCATGCCTGCAGTGTTTGAGGTGTACATACGATCCAAGGATTTAACATCGTCTCTGAACAACAAGAAGAATGTGTGAGCGCTACCGCGAGTGAAGAAGAAGCGGGAAGCGAGACGCCTTTAGAGGAGGAAAAAAGCGTAGGATGAAAGGCGTGCGTGCGAGGAGCTTGGAATAATGCCCGAAAATATTACCAAAAAAATTCGCCAACTGACGGAGGGGTTTGAGTACAGGAAAAACTACTGTCAGAACGAAAACGACGACCTTGTAAGCGATGTTCATGGGCTTGTTAGATTATGGCGGAAACACTTCGCTGCTCTTCTTAATGGAAACCGCGATGTACCGCCCGGAGGTCATGAACACAAGCCCGCAATCGATGATGATGGAATTGATGTCCACCCACCTTATTATGATTAAAGAATAAATGTTCTTTGCCCACAAGAAAGACGATCTTACAAACTGCGTCAATTATCATGGAATCAACCTTCTTAATGTCGTGTCAAGCGTGTTATGCGAAAGATTGAAGTCCATCGTGAATCGCGTGATTGGACCTTATCGGTTGTAGCCCTAGTCAATCTACCATGGAACAGATTTTCACTATGCCACACATCAACTCTTCGTCAATTTTAAAGCCGCCTGTGACAGCACGATAAGGAGCTGCCTATATGCAGCTATGTCTGAATTTGGTTTTCCCACAAAACTTATACGGCTGTGCAAAATTACGTTGACCTCTTCGAGCTGTTCGATACTAAACGAGGTTTTAGACAGGGTAACACCCTATCGTGTGATTTCTTTAATTAATCTGGTGAAAACAATACAAACTACAGAACATAACCACTCTGGATCAATATTCTGTACTGGCGTATGCTGACGACATTTGTGCATGGCAGACCACTTCACTGTTGGCAGTAAAAATTACGAAATAGTAAAAGACTTCGTTTATTTGGGAACCAGTACTAACACACATAACAACATCAGATTTGAAGTCCAGTGATAAGATAAATGCTAATTTGGATTGGTAGGCAATTGAAAAGTAAAGTTCTCTCTCTACAAGTCACTTATCGTACCCGTCCTGCTATGTGATGCAGAAGCATGGACCATGGCAACATCACATGAGGCGGCTCTGGAAGTGTTCGAGGGAAAAGTTCTTAGAAGGATTTATGGGGTTTTACGTGTCAGCAACGACGAGTACTGAGGAAGATTCATTCATTTGCTGTACGAGTTTTATGTAGACTCCAACATAGTCCAGTTAGGTCATATTAAGCGAATGAAAGATGAAGCTCCGTTTGACCGTTCAAACGGGTAAGCCCCAATTAGGTAAGTAGTTTATCGAACATAAATCGGCCAATCCTCAATTTAGTATATGGATTGTTTTAATGACAAAAACCGCTTCTTTAAGGATCAACGCGACCCGTGCTTGTCTTCTTCAGATGCAGACGTAAATGTGACTGAAGAGATAGAAGAGCAATTAGGAACATGGTATAAACACAAATACAGGAGCAAATCGAGCTGCACCCAAGCGTAATAACCAGCGAATATACAAATAATGATACTACAAATACAAATAAATACACACACATCCATACTCCTTAGACTGGGTCGATTTATTAACCGATATCGCGCCATCGATTTTTCGATAGGATTTGGGCTCAGGAAAAAAAGTTCCATTACGCATACCCAAAAAAATAATTTCCGAGCCTGCGAAATTTCATTTTTTTTTACTTTTTTCGACTTTGATTTTTAAGGTTTTTTTCATGGCCTACTAAAAAATTTGCATTTGATTGTAAAATTTTCACGTACCCTGTCCGACATGTCCGCTAAAAACGTTGGCGATAACAGTTTTTTGAAAAATATTTTTTTTTTTTTTCAAAAAACTGTTATCGCCAACGTCTTAGCCGACATTTTTGGGTCGGACAGGGTATACGTATGAAAATTTTTTAGTAGGTCATGAAAAAAACCTTAAAGATCAAAGTCGAAAAAAAGCAAAAAAATGAAATTTCGCTGGCTGGAAAATTATTTTTTTTGGTTTGCGTAGCGGAACTTTTTTTCCTGAACCCAAATCCTACCGAAAAATCGAAGGCGCGAAATCGGTTAACATTACAAATCGACACACCCTAATACTCATAATGACACAAAGTAGCACATAAGTGCGCTAAAGTCAACAGCAAGTGACTCTTGCCATTGCTACAGCCGCACCCTTCCGCCATCAGTGAAAGCACCAATCAACACATATGTAAGTATGTAGTACGTGCTGGTCGGCTGGTGGACGATGTTTAACGCATTCTAACAGTTTATCCAATGCGTTTAGCCACTTTTGGTGGGGGCGCTTTGGATGTAAGCTCACATCTACGCGTATAATACGAGCAGTACGGTGCATATGTATATGTATAAGCACGTACATATGCACTTGTATTAGAGATATACGCCGCCCATAAACGCCGCCGCCGATTTTGGTCGTTTTTCGCACGCCGCCGCCGAATGTCAAAAATATCGGGGTGGCGGCGCGGCGTCCGGCGCGTTACTATATTTTCTACTCGTTTAAGACTGTTAGGCCATTTATTGTTCATGTCGAAAATTGGTCGGATATGGTCGAAAGTGGTATCAACGGATGCGCATCAGTGCCAGTTATAAGAAACTAATTGCGAAATTTCACTCTTTCTAACTGTTCAAAAGTTATTTAAAAAAACAGGCGCTTTCGATGTCAGCTTAACACGGACTTTGCATCACCCAATTCACCAAGTTATTAAACCAAAGCACTAAAAGAAAAGTTATATAAATTATGAATTTTTTTTTTTTTTGGCGACCTTTTATCTTTAAATATGTATATATAGCTGGCTTTAGGTCCGTGTTTTATAATTGAAAATTTGAAAAATACCCTTTGATTCTTCTTTTAAATCGATATATTTCGATTGCTCAACGGCAATCATCTTCAGGATTGTAGCAACTAACAAAAATAATAAACATAACAATAAACAAATTTTGCATTTTACATTTCACATAAATATATACTTTTATTAACACGTCTGCTTTGTCCGACGTGGAGTATGGTACTGTTTTTTAGTGAGCAGGTGTTTGTAGATATGTGCGCTGTGATCTACGTCGCTCTTATAGTTCAGTCGTGTGTTAGTCGGAATATTAATAATGTGTAACATTTCTAGTGTGAAGCGTTTGTTATAGTGTTGTTCCTGTTGCAGTATTTTAGTCTCATCAAAGTTTGGTGTGTGGCCGCTGTCTGCACAGTGGGCCATGAGTGCTGTTTTTTGATTATTAACTTGATGGCAAAATTTAAAATCAGACTTATGCTGTGAAATTCTCGTTTTGAGTTTGGACTTTGTAGTACCTATATATATATTATTGCACGTTTCATCGCTATTGCCTTTACATGGTATCTTGTAAACTACATTATTTTTTTCCATTATTGGTATTTTCGATTTTGTTTTGTTAAATATGTTTTTTAAAGTGTTCGTAGGTTTATGCGCAATTTTTGTAGTTTCTTTATCATAGCAGTCAGATTTTGATAAACGTTCTGATAGCTGCGGTACATAAGCCACCGACTTGAAAATAATGGGTTTATCGGGAGTTTTTGGTCTATTTAAATTTTTGGTTTTTCTTAATAAAGTTTTTATGGTTTTTTTCGGAAAATCATTGTTTCTTAGTAATGTGAAAATTTCTTTTTTAACTTCTTTGTGGTATACTTCATCTGAAGTCTGCAACATTTTCCGTATACAGCCCTTTGCTGTATTCATAATCATTGTTTTCGGATGTTTTGAATTAAAGTTTATAATTCGTCCTGATGCTGTAGGCTTTTGATACCACTTTAGTTTTAATTGATTTCCTCGTCTGTTTATTATGGAGTCCAGGTATGGTAATTCCTCGTCGTTCTCTAGTTCTATACTAAATTTTATATTTTTGTCAAAAGTGTTTAGTGTGTCAAGTGTGTTTTGTATTTCATTTTCTTTTATTATCGCGAATAGGTCGTCGACGTATTTGGTAAGTATTCTTGGTTTATGTCGCAACTTCAGCATAGTATCATCTAATAATTTTTCCATAACTATATCCGCTATTATTGGGGATGTGGGTGCACCCATCGGCATTCCTTTTAGTTGCGTATAGATAGTATCATTGAATTTGAAATATCTGCTCTCTTGAATGCAGAATTTAATTATTTCCATGAACAGCGTTTTTGGTATCTTTGTGTATTCTTTAATTGTATTCCATTTCTCTTGTATTATTTCAAGTGCCAATTGTATCGGGATGCTAGGGAAAAGCGAAACTACATCAAAGGAAATAAGCTTTTCATCTTCGTATATGTATGTATTGTTTACTCTTTTTTTAAACTCAATTGTGTTTTTAATATTGTACGTAGAACTCGCCGTTACGTTTTTTAAAATGTCTGCCATATATTTGGACAGTGTGTAAGAAGGTGATCCAATTGCTGAGCATATTGGCCTTAATGGAGTTCCTTCCTTATGAATCTTCGGGAGGCCGTAGATTCTGGGTGGCTGTGCGGTGGTTGTTATCATTCTGTTTCTCTCCATCTTTCTGATTATTTCCATGTTAAAAAGTTTTTCTACTAGTGCATTATTCTTGTTTTGTAAACGTGATGTTGGATCCTGTCTCTGAACTCTATATGTTGTTAGATCCATTAATATATCTTCCATTTTCTTATTATACTCTTCAATTTCCATTGCCACCGTTTTATTCCCTTTGTCGGATGTTAAAATTCTAATGTTTTTATTTTCATTCAGGAATTTCTTAGTTTGCTCCACTGTATCTAAAATTGCATTGTCTATTCTACAATGTTTGTTTGTTGTTGCATGATTTGATATTAATAAAGAGAGATATTAAGAGAGAGAAGCTCGCACAAAACTCTCTTTATTAATATCAAATCATGCAACAACAAACAAACATTGTACAATAGACAATGCAATTTTAGATACAGTGGAGCAAACTAAGAAATTCCTGAATGAAAATAAAAACATTAGAATTTTAACATCCGACAAAGGGAATAAAACGGTGGCAATGGAAATTGAAGAGTATAATAAGAAAATGGAAGATATATTAATGGATCTAACAACATATAGAGTTCAGAGACAGGATCCAACATCACGTTTACAAAACAAGAATAATGCACTAGTAGAAAAACTTTTTAACATGGAAATAATCAGAAAGATGGAGAGAAACAGAATGATAACAACCACCGCACAGCCACCCAGAATCTACGGCCTCCCGAAGATTCATAAGGAAGGAACTCCATTAAGGCCAATATGCTCAGCAATTGGATCACCTTCTTACACACTGTCCAAATATATGGCAGACATTTTAAAAAACGTAACGGCGAGTTCTACGTACAATATTAAAAACACAATTGAGTTTAAAAAAAGAGTAAACAATACATACATATACGAAGATGAAAAGCTTATTTCCTTTGATGTAGTTTCGCTTTTCCCTAGCATCCCGATACAATTGGCACTTGAAATAATACAAGAGAAATGGAATACAATTAAAGAATACACAAAGATACCAAAAACGCTGTTCATGGAAATAATTAAATTCTGCATTCAAGAGAGCAGATATTTCAAATTCAATGATACTATCTATACGCAACTAAAAGGAATGCCGATGGGTGCACCCACATCCCCAATAATAGCGGATATAGTTATGGAAAAATTATTAGATGATACTATGCTGAAGTTGCGACATAAACCAAGAATACTTACCAAATACGTCGACGACCTATTCGCGATAATAAAAGAAAATGAAATACAAAACACACTTGACACACTAAACACTTTTGACAAAAATATAAAATTTAGTATAGAACTAGAGAACGACGAGGAATTACCATACCTGGACTCCATAATAAACAGACGAGGAAATCAATTAAAACTAAAGTGGTATCAAAAGCCTACAGCATCAGGACGAATTATAAACTTTAATTCAAAACATCCGAAAACAATGATTATGAATACAGCAAAGGGCTGTATACGGAAAATGTTGCAGACTTCAGATGAAGTATACCACAAAGAAGTTAAAAAAGAAATTTTCACATTACTAAGAAACAATGATTTTCCGAAAAAAACCATAAAAACTTTATTAAGAAAAACCAAAAATTTAAATAGACCAAAAACTCCCGATAAACCCATTATTTTCAAGTCGGTGGCTTATGTACCGCAGCTATCAGAACGTTTATCAAAATCTGACTGCTATGATAAAGAAACTACAAAAATTGCGCATAAACCTACGAACACTTTAAAAAACATATTTAACAAAACAAAATCGAAAATACCAATAATGGAAAAAAATAATGTAGTTTACAAGATACCATGTAAAGGCAATAGCGATGAAACGTGCAATAATATATATATAGGTACTACAAAGTCCAAACTCAAAACGAGAATTTCACAGCATAAGTCTGATTTTAAATTTTGCCATCAAGTTAATAATCAAAAAACAGCACTCATGGCCCACTGTGCAGACAGCGGCCACACACCAAACTTTGATGAGACTAAAATACTGCAACAGGAACAACACTATAACAAACGCTTCACACTAGAAATGTTACACATTATTAATATTCCGACTAACACACGACTGAACTATAAGAGCGACGTAGATCACAGCGCACATATCTACAAACACCTGCTCACTAAAAAACAGTACCATACTCCACGTCGGACAAAGCAGACGTGTTAATAAAAGTATGTATTTATGTGAAATGTAAAATGCAAAATTTGTTTATTGTTATGTTTATTATTTTTGTTAGTTGCTACAATCCTGAAGATGATTGCCGTTGAGCAATCGAAATATATCGATTTAAAAGAAGAATCAAAGGGTATTTTTCAAATTTTCAATTATAAAACACGGACCTAAAGCCAGCTATATATACATATGAAAAGTTATATAATAAATTTTTATGATCACTTTGCATATTTTTTTTCAAAAAATTAATAATGAGCAATGAATTCAAATAAAATAACCCAAGTGGAACATGTTTTCAAATTGTCCTCAAGTTGTTAAATAAAGCAAATCACCCAAAAAAGTGCCGATTTTTAAAAAAATTGTATATTGCGATTAGCTGGAAGAATAAGTAATCAGTGATGCAAAATCCTTTAGTAGGTTCTAGGGGCATAATCACTCCTTTGAAATTATTCTTACCTCATACTTAAGTTGGGGATATATGTACTTATGAGAAGGGTTGGAAAAATCACTAAGTCTTGCATTCAAACATCTGTTGTTTATTTGCGAAACTATACAATAGCGTCTGAAATGTTAATTTTTATTTTCACACTTCACCCTTCAACACCCAAGTCTCCCGGTTTGATATTTCCTAAAGTTGGCGGCCCTATCCAAAACTAGTCCCTTGGAGTGAATCACATTGATTATAGCCTATCAACCAAGTTTAAATATCACCTACACGTTACGGCTCCTTTTACAATTGTGAATACGTAGGCACATATATTTAACAGGTGAGGCTTTGTCCTTCGCAAGAACATTCAAAGTGGTGAAGCAAAAGCTTTCCCAAGACAGTGGAACTAATGACCATGTGTGATACTACCCTAACGTAGTGGACAGTCGAACTTGTCTGAAAACAGAAGCTACGCGGTCATCCATAATTAGCTCCTATATAGTAAGGCCGGAAAACAGTAGTTAACAACTTTCAACTTAAAATCCGTCGACTTTCATTCTAAATTTGATTTAACGAAGACTATTGAAATCAATCAAACGTCTGCAATCTTTGGTCTACATTTTAAAAATTTTATCCAGGGTCCTTGTAAAATTTTAATCATGTAGATGCGCCGAGGATTATACGATTTTCACCCATGTCGCAATGACATCCACTTAGACTGCTTATGATTTCGAGGGCGGCATCTTTGGCCGAATAGTCACTCCCTAACGTTTCAAGGTGTAGCTCGGCAGCATAGCGCGACAAAAGCATCCGTTGGAAAGTCTTCGGAGCTACACCTAGAGCTTAAAGGAAAGTGACGTAGACGAAGGTATGAGTTCGAAGTCGCAGTCCTATAGCTTCTGTACTGGCATATGGTGTGAGGCTCAGGAGACGTGGTAGCGACTGGTGGTAGGCATTCCTACTGTTCGCACATCGGAAATTGTAGCTCCTAAAAACAGCCGAAAAAACTGGCGGCGCCCTGTGCCACGATATTCATGAGTATTAATAGACCATTCATAGCAACCCTAAGTCGCCTCTATGTATGACCGCCAAGGAGCGACAAATGATTTAAAGAAATTGTGTTCGCGACGATTATTAGGAGTTAACCCTAGGTGAAACTACGCGTTGCACGAGATATACAGGCAAAAGTGTGACTATTTTATGTATCTCTATTTATTTTCAGCAGACGCAGCAGTACCAATTCCAAAGACCGGGGTTAGGTTCGAAGCCTCTCTGGAGCATGCGAACGAGGGACAATCCCTTCGCAAGGAGCTACTCCTGAAAATGTTTGAACGGTCTGCGAGATTTTGATGCAAAAACCCCGGATCTTTGCGAAATGGCCAACACGTTGATTTCCTTAAATACATTAAACAAAACCTTTCCAAAATATAATTTTTTTAAATAGAAAAATCAAGCTTTTAAAGTAAGAACACCGGCGTACGCCGACGCGCCGCCGCCGATAAAGTGATCGGCGTAAACCTCTAACTTGTATGTTTCAACCGTATGCATACGTAAATATGCATGTAGTTGGAAAGGTAATGGGCGGAAATACAAGTAGACCGAATGTTTGTTTGTGCATATGTATGACCAAAAACTTGATGTTTTTAGAATCGGTGGTTGTGACTGGTGTGTGTATGTATGTGTGTTATGTCGTGCTGTGGAACCCCGTTGACCTTGTTCCAGTTAACTGTTTAGTATCTGCATAAACATTTTCACAGAAACCTATGCACGTATGCACATATGTATATGTATTAGGGAGATTTTATTTTGTGGCAGTTTTTGTTTCGAAACACGTCGAAAAATCTCAAAAAACTGCTCTGAAAATATGAGAATATTAAAAATATTCGACGAGTGCATAAGACCGAATCATGTACCCCGCCCTGTTTTTCTACAAAAGGCGAGGAAGGTAAGTCGTATGTACTGCAAACAGCCCAAAGACCCATTAGCTTAACATAAGTTCTACTCGTGTCCAACTGTTCACCTCAACCCAATATTCGTACACCAACGGCAAGTCGGTAGACACGTCCCTGCCCAGCGTTGTTACAATCATTTAGAAAGCCTTGAAACATAAGGAGTACATCTTAGGTGTCTTCTTAGACATTGCCAGGGCTTTCAACAATGTTTAAAACTGAGGATCATGAATGGTCTTAATTTCCTTGAAATTCATTCAGCCTTTGCTAGATAAATCGGCTGCTTGCCAAATAACAGGAAGCTTACTCGGCCCTACGGCGTGGTAGCACCTTTGCTATGAACGCTGGTTTTCAACCAACTGCTGAGGCAGTTCGACCAACTACTCAACTTACGGCGCACGTAGAAGATGTTGCAGTTGACAATGCCTTCCAACAATTAGTTTTTTGATGGTTCGGGTGGTTTGGGATACACATTCAAGGCCATCAAATGTCGGAACCGGACAAGACCCAAGATAGAAGGGGCGAACCTGCAAGAGAAACCTTGTACAATATATCCAGGAATTATTATAGACAGTAAGTTGCCGTGGAACTTTAACGTGGAGGAGAAAGTGAAGAAGGCCTGGAAACAAAAATCTACCTCAACGACACTTGTGGCTTGAAGCAGCTTGAGCGTACGGCCGTAGTAGTCGTGCACTTCTATGGGATTCTTACAGCCACAAACGAGTTGGAAGGTAGGCGCAAGGGTGCTCAAATGACGGACGAGGCGATACACGTGTACACCGATGGTTCCAAATTAATAGGAGGGGTAGGATCTGCGGCTCATGATAGTTATTCTGAATAGACACTGCCATCTGACATCGCATGCTTTCAAAATAAGTCTCGTCAGTGTAAGGAGACGATCGAACATATGTTGTGCTCGTGTCTTGCGCTTGCCAGACTAAGACTTCAGCCATAAGGAGTGGACAGCTATCAGATCTGCAGCAGAAAATGGCATAGGTCTTTGTAGCTTCTAGTACTTGCCAAGAGGACGGAGTTATTTTATAACATGGGTCCAGGTTTTTGATAGTGTTTTTCAGGTTGGTCGTTAAACAAGCTTCTTGTAAAACTATGGAATCGTTCACTTTAAGTGAGGTCCCCACGGACCAATCAGTACTAATAGCTGGAGTCTTAGATTAGCAAGCGCAGGGTACGTTTCTTTCTCCAACCCGCACTTCCTACATCTGCTATCACTGACCAAGCCTTAGTTAAAAGCATGTGACTCCAGAAGACAGTGTCCAGTCAGATAAAAATTCATGAGCAAACAGTCCTTTATTTTTAATGATAGAAGTAACTTTGTAAGTCTTAGGTTGTAAGATATGCACATGATCTTTAACATTTTGTATTACCGCGCTTGGTTCCACGCCTTTCCTGCTTGATCGATCATGTGGAGCTCTCACCTTCTTTTTATCTCGCCCAAACTGACTCGAATGCCTACGTTGACGCGGCTGCAGTTTAAGCTATTTTCCTCTAGTGTTTATACTGCTTTAGACACGGCTTCTACTTACGTAATTTGTTTTGTTTCTGGATCTGCGCAGTATATCGCAGACCCTACTCGTTCCATTACTTTGGAGCCATCGGTATACACGTGTATTGTCATTTGAGGCGCTGGTAGGGAACTAGGTTGTCTGTCCGTGCAGTATTTCATGACGCTATACTACTATGACCGTATGGTCTACGCTTTAACTGACCCGAGCCATTGAGTCTCGCTGCAGTTGTAAACGCTATATTCTTCACCACCAAGTCTACAGGTGGAGTGTTGTTTGTGTCGGTGTTGTTTTCAAGGCTCCCGTTATGCTTGGAATTTATAGCCTACATACCCCTTCTAATTTGTTGAGCTACGTACTTGTTTTTGTGGCCGTCCACAGTATGGGATGGCCTTTACAGTCACTGTAAATATCCAATGAGGTACAGAGAGCCATATACCCCGCGTACTCCCTAGCATTCCTTTACATGCACGAAGTGCCGTCGAGGCCTTCCTCACTCTCTCGTCCACGTTGAGCTTCGACGACATCATATTGTCTTGAAAGATCCCTAGATATAGGGTTCTCCTGCAGGGTCACGCATCCTAGCTTAGTCCTACATCAATTTTCAAGCAAATAGAAAGTCGCTAAAAGCGCCCCAATATTTATATATGTATGTACATATATTTATCTAAGTATGTACATGTATATGTATCTAAGTAATCGACATAAGTA
This sequence comes from Eurosta solidaginis, assembly GCF_040869045.1. Classification (NCBI taxonomy): domain Eukaryota; kingdom Metazoa; phylum Arthropoda; class Insecta; order Diptera; family Tephritidae; genus Eurosta; species Eurosta solidaginis. Next base: position 226,045,202 of record NC_090320.1, read on the forward strand.
TATATGTTTGATTATTTAGGAGGTAGGAAAGGAAATAAATTTATATGACTGTTAACCATGGTTAGCTTTTATGACAGACGTTGGAACATATGTAAATGTGGACATTATGTGTTACGCCATTGAATCCGTGAATTGTACATTTTATGACCACAAACAGTTTATAATTAGGTATGTTTAATTAAATTAAAATTTTTTTACTTGCCAGCTGCTGGTGACCGCAGTAGGATAAAGGTTTATATAAATATTGGCATTAGTCATGCGGCAGACTTTAATTGAGGTTGTTGTTGTCGTAAAGACAAAAAAAATTCCCAGAATATTTTGGACGACCGTTTTCGGCCGGAAATGAATGAATGGATTCATAAACTTTTTTGGATTTCCAGCCGTGACGTAATTGCTTTTTACTTGTTTTGAGAAAAATATCAGAGATAAGGCGATGCTTCCTAAGTTGATTATATATGTAATAAGGCAGTATGAGATAAGCCATTTTCGAAGCAGATGTAAGGATAATGGATAACATGCTCAACGCACTTTTTTATGCTCAATAAATCAGAAGAATTACAACGTATATCTAGAAGTCCGAAGCACAATAAAGCCTCATGGTTAGACGGAATCTCAGCATTCAAGACGCTGAAAATGTGCCCAGCTTGTTGTGGAATATATAATTTCCAGGCACATGATTTTTAATTGTTATCGATTGTTTTCGGCGAGCTAAGGATATATTATCAAAAAGTGGTCGATTTGTGATTAAAAATTATCGATTTACTATCAAAAAGTTAACGATTATGTTTCGAAAATTTACACCTCGGTTTGTTATCGAGGTGTAAATAAATTTGCTACCAGGGTTATCGTTATCGACCGTTTCGTTTGTTGTCGATTTGTTATCGAAAAGTAAAACAGAAAATTTCTCGATTGATTATTGAAAACATTTCTATTATCTATCAAAAAATTATCGGTACGCTATTAAAAATTTACCGATTTACTATCGAGTTTTTTTCATTTATCAGCGTATTATCGATTTTTATTTGAGGTTATAGGAGTGCTATCGAAGAGATTTGAAAAATTACCGACTTTTTATCGCAATGGTTTTTAATTGTTATCGACTGTTTTCGGCGAGTAATCGACATATTATCAAAAAATGGTCGATTTGTGTTTAAAAAGCTATCGGTTTACTACAAAACGATTATTTTACGAAAAGTTATCGATTTTTATGGGAAATTTATCGGTTTGTGATCGAGGTGTAAATCAATTTGCTACCAGCATTATCGTAAACGATCGTTTTGTTTGTTGTTGATTTGCTATCGAAAAGTTTATTAAAAGATTATTTTTCGAAAAGTTATCGATATATTATTGCACCTCGGTTGGTTATTGAGGTGTAAATCAATTTGTTACCAGCGTATCGTTATCGACTATTTCGTTTGTTGTTGATTTGTTAACGAAAAGTAGTCGATTTTCTATAAAAAAATTTTCGAGTTATCGGTATTCTATTAAAAATTTATCGATTTACTGTCGTGACTTTGTCATTTATCAGCGTATTATCGATTTCAAAAAGTTATCTATTTTTTTTAATTTATGGATTTTCTATCAAAAAATTATTTCCATCGAAATGTTATCGATTTGTTATTGATGTGTTACCGATTTGTGAATTGTTGTCGATTTGTTATTGATGTGTTACCAATTTGTGAAATGTTATCGATTTGTTATTGATGTCTTACCGGTTTGTCTTTGACGTGTTATCAATATGTTAATGCAAAGTTATCGATTTGGTATCAAAGAGTTATAAGTTTCTGTGTGTTATCAACAGCCACTGTGGTGTGATTTTACCGGTCTATGCCTACCACATTGAATATCCTTATTTTTTTGTTGCTTTGTTACTGTTAGAACGAACGGTTAATTCCAAATAAACAATTTGTGCAAAATTTATTCAACAGCTATTTGTAATGGAAGAAAATTTACAGAAATATCGGTAGAATTGACCCGTACTTCGACTGATTTTACTAGTTTTTTTCTTTCAGTGTACATTTTATACACATATATAATAGGTATAAAGACCTTAGATTAGTAACATACGTATGTACATACAAACATATTTACAATACATATCCAATATCGTATTTAATGGCAAAAAAATGAAGAGACAAAATCAATTTTGAATAATTTCCTTGGAGTATTTATTGCATAGACACGACACTAATGGTAATTATAATAATTAGAAAACTTTTTCTTCATATTTGTTTATTGCAACTAAATGATAATAATTATGTGGAATAAAATGTGTATAAGTCTTCATCTACAGAGTCGTGTCTGTGACCTCTACAAAAAATTTCAATCAATAATTTGGCATAGCAGGAGGGAGGGCTCCACGCCATATTATTTTAGTAAGCTATACAAAATCTGAAAAAATCACAATGAGTAGTGACTATCAGTTGGGCTTAGATTCAAAAACCAAGTACTGCTGAGGTTTGATATGTAAACATACAGGTCTAGAAAACGAATGCTTTATCGAAAACTAAAAATTTCGGGATTCCTCGGCTTCTTATCGGTAACAAGAAGTCATTATTTTATTATTGGCCTATTATTGATAGCGAGTTATTATCGTTTCAATAAATTTTCGGTAGTGAACCGATAACTTTTTGACAACGAGTCGATAACTTTTCGATAGTACATCGATAAATCGATAACTTTATGAAAACAAATTGGTAAGTTGTTGATAACATGTCGAACAATTTTCGATAAATAATATGGTTTTATAATCGGCTTATTACCGATAATAAATAATAATCGTCGATCTATCGAATTTTAATTGGCTTTTTATTTGTTTATTTCCAGTCTGTCACACACTTGTCATTGATTTTATATTAAACTAAATTTTTGATGACGAAATCGGTTACTTCTCCATAACACGGCGATAACAAATTGTTTACAATTCGATAACAAAATTTTAAAGTTTTCTAAAATATATTGGTATCTTTTTTATAATATATCGATAACTTTTCATTGATTTAAAATGGATATAAACTGTGTCGGCAATCTCACAAACCTGACAATATGAAATACGAATTTACTCTGCCAAAAAGCTAATAAATAATATACACACACAATCATACATATTACTGTTATTTGAACAAACACAATGTTAATTTATCATTTCATTGTATGCCCTATAAAATTATTCCTAAACAAAACACGTAATCAAAAATATCGATACATATGTATATATGTAAGTGGCTATATCTAAGTATATATGTGCATATATACTTTTTATCACATGTCAGCAGCTAAAAGTCACACCCACATTCGCATACACACAAACTACCCTGCAAGAAATGTGATCAGTCTAGGATGAATCAGGGATGAGTCGCAAAGGAGTATGCGACCAATGCCAGTTTTGATATTGTTTAAGCGACTTAAACTTTGACTTTTTTTCTTTCGTTTGTTTCATTAGCCATTGAGTGTGATTGTTATTCTCAACTTGTTAGTGAAATATTCTAAAGATATAGTTTTAGTTTTTAATTTAAAATTGAGGTTCTTCGAGTAGAAGATGGGGTGCCAATACCTCAGAGCCCAGTGCTCGCCTCCATATCACATTTTTTAAGGGTTCTTCAAATAGAAGATGAGGTGGCTCATTAGAGCGAAACCTCAGAGCCCCCAGTGCTCGCCCCAATGAATAAATACAAGAGGTTCTTCAAATAGAAGATGAGGTGGCTCATTAGAGCGACACCTCAGAGCCCCCAGTGCTCGCCCCCAATGAATAAATACAAGAGGTTCTTCAAATAGAAGATGAGGTGGCTCATTAGAGCGAAACCTCAGAGCCCCCAGTGCTCGCCCCCAATGAATAAAAACAAGGGGTTTTTCAAAGCAAAACAAGGTGGCTCAACCCGCAGCCAATACCTTGGAACCCCCAGTGCTCGCCCCCAATGAATAAATATAAGGTGTAACAGGTACATAGTGACCTCTCTCTAAATAAATTTAAAAATAACAAACAAATACATTAAAATAAATATATCATAAATAAGGTGTACCGATGCTTTGCATCGTCCCGTATTTTAAATACACCATAAACAAAGTAAAATAACATACAGTCCATTAAAATAGTAATTTATAAAAATAAAAAAGATAATAAATTTAAAAAATGCTTGCTTGCAGTGGGCTTTGAACCCGCAACCCCAAACGTGTGAGCCGGGTACGTCATCCACTGTGCCACGACTCATACGCCTACAAGCACATCAAAAATATTCCCTTATAACTCATATTAAACTGCTCGCCCTCAACTGCCCCACGCTTAGCTAGATATCGTTATATGAGTTGAACTGTTCCCTTTTCTTTGAGCATGTCCTATGAAGAGACTAATTGTACCCATTTATACCCGAGAGGGATCGATAGGACCAATCCCCTTTGCACCCATGTGGGGATATATTGTAACGAATTTAGAGAAATTCTGATTATCTGAAACCTTCTGCTAACGTTCGAATCGTTAAACTGTTGAATAAATCACTCCAATATTTAGTATTGCAAACTGCTCTTTATTTACGTTACTTTGGGAGTAGTATTTCACAATTAAACTACACAACCAATAGCGTGGTTAAATCAAAACTGATTGCTGAATGTTCAGCTTGCGCTGCTTTTATACTCTCTCAAAGTTGCTTCGTTCGCATATTTCTCCACAGATCTAGACGTTTCATCTTCTAGAACTCTTGTATCTCCTGCTTGGTAATTAGTTATATGAGTACATGCATATTTGTAGTCTATAGCCATATGCGTGTGTATGTGTGAGTAACTACTTCGGCTGATGACCACATCTGTGTGTGTGAGATAGCTCTTCGTCACCTACATAAGGGTTGGTAGCTTTAATGTGTACATGTACACAAGAGTGGCTGCTTCATGTTTTTATTTTTGTGTGATTATTTACTAACAGCTTAGCGATGCTAATATTCGTCATAATATAAAAACTAGACCCTTTCGGTTCAATAAGGACTCAAAGAGGGGACAGTCGCATTTTTAACCCCAATGGTAAGAGAATGATTATTCAGGTACTACGCTAATGCTATTCATTGTCGTTTTTTTAATATTTCTTAAAATGGGCTACATAGCTTTCAAACCTACTAATCCCAACTGTACCCGAAAGGGACTAAAGGAGATCAATTATGCCCAAATGTAGACAAAAGAGATCAATCGGAGACCAACCTCTTTAGCGATTAATCGTACGATTTTTTGCAGGGTATGTTTTTTGTTTTGTTTTAAATACATACATATATTGTTACTGGCAACATTAATGTATGTATGCAGCTTACTAATTTATATACTTTTATATATTTTGTCCTTGCATTAGTAAGTGCATACATAATTTATATTTATACGGGAGTAATGAGCTCATAACAATGTTAACCAATTAAAATGCCAATCCATTGAGACCTGACGAAGCACAGCACACAAATGTTGATGAACAAAGACAGTACACAAATTTACTGTTTGTTCTTTAGCTTCTGATGTATCTTGTTGTGTGTGTATGTATGTATGTATTTATTTTACCATTAGATTTATGACTTAATTGGTGGTAATGGTTGCTGTCTGATGACAGTCCATAACAGAAATATCCATGCACATACTGAAGTGGGATTGTTTATTTGTTCAGGGCATATAGGGATGCGCCCTTTTTAGCTAGTTTATCGGATTTTTCATTCCCATCTACTCTACCCTAGGCATATGGAACCTAATATAGAAGTTTGCTAGAGATATACGCCGGCGATAAACGCCACCGCCACTGCCGATTCGCGTTGTTTTTCAACCATGTTTAAATATGACCTACACCTGACGGCTCCTGTTGCAAACGTGAATACGTAGGCACATTTTTTAACCAGGTTAGTATGTTCTTCGCAAGAACACTCAAAGTGGTGAAGCAAAAGCTTTCTCAAGACAGTCGAACAAATTACCGGGTGTTCTGCTACCCTAACGTAGTAGAGATATACGCCGCCGCTAAACGCCGCCGCCACCGCCGATTTTGGTCGTTTTTCGCACGCCGCCGCCGAATGTCAAAAATATCGGCGCGGCGGCGCGGCGCGTTACTATATTTTCTACTCGTTTAAGACTGTTTAGGTCATTTATTGTTCATGTCGAAAATTGGTCGGATATGGTCGAAAGTGGTATCAACGGATGCGCATCACTGCCAGTTATAAGAAACTAATTGCGAAATTTAACTCTTTATAACTATTCAAAAGTTATTTAAAATAACAGGCGCTTTCGATGTCAGCTTAACACCCAATTCAGCAAGTTATTAAAACAAAACACTAAAAGACAAGTTATATAATAAATTTATATGCTCACTTTGCATTTTTGGAAAAATTAATAATGAACAATTAATTCAAATAAAATGACCCAAGGCGAACATGTTTTAAATTGTCCTCAAGAATAAGCGAAATCAGTGATGCAAAATCCTTTGGTAGGTTCTAGAGGCATAAACACTCCTTTGAAATTATTCTTACCTCATACTTAAGTTGAGGATATATGTATGTACTTATGAGAAGGGTTTGAAAAATCACAAAGTCTTGCATTCAAACATCTGTTGTTTATTTGCGAAACTATACAATAGCGTCTGAAATGTTAATTTTTATTTTCACGCTTCATCCTTCAACACCCAAGTCTCCCGGTTTGACATTTCCTAAAGTTGGCACCCCTCTCCAAAACTAGTCCCTTGGAGTGAATCACATTGATTATAGCCTATCAACCAAGTTTAAAAATCACCTGCACGTTACGGCTCCTTTTACAAATCTGAATACGTAGACACATATATCTACCAGGTGAGGCTTTGTCCTTCGCAAGAACACTCAAAGTGGTGAAGCAAAAGCTTTCCCAAGACAGTGGAACTAAAGACCGTGTGTGATACTACCCTAACGTAGTGGACAGTCGAACTTGTCTGAAAACTGAAGCTACGCGGTCATCCATAATGAGCTCCTATATCGTAAGGCCGGAAAACAGTAGTTAACAACTTTCAACTTAAAATCCGTCGACTTTCATTCTAAATTTGATTTAACGAAGACTATTGAAATCAATGTTGAGAACACAAACGTCTGCAATCTTTGGTCTACATTTTAAAAATTTTATCCAGGGTCCTTGTACAATTTTAATTATGTAGATGCGCCGAGGATTATACGATTTTCACCCATGTCGCAATGACATCCACTTAGACTGCTTATGATTTCGAGGGCGGCATCCTTGGCCGAATAGTCACTCCCTAACGTTTCAAGGTGTTTCTCTGGTGTACCTCTACAGCATAGCGCGACAAAAGCATCCGTTGGAAAGTCTTCGGAGCTACACCTAGAGCTTCTAGGAAAGTGACGTCGACGAAGGTATGAGACCAGGGTTAGGTTCGAAGCCTCTCTGGAGCAGGCGAACGAGGGACAATCCCTTCGCAAGGAGCTACTCCTGAAAATGTTTGAACGGTCTGCGAGATTTTGATGCAAAACCCCCGGATCTTTCCGAAATGGCCAACACGTTGATTTCCTTAAATACATATAAACAAAACCTTTCCTAAATTTTATTTTTTTAAATAGAAAAATCAAGCTTTTAAAGTAAGAACACCGGCGTACGCCGGCGCGCCGCCTACGCCGCCGCCGCCGATAAAGTGATCGGCGTAAACCTCTATAATGTAGGGGATAGTTGAGCTAGTCTGAAAACTGAAGGCGATCATCCATAATGAGCTCTTATATAATAAGGCCGCAAACGAAGACTATTGAAGTAAATTTATCCAACACAAACGTCTGCAAAATGTTGGTCTATATTTTAAAACTTTTATCCACAGTCCTTGTAAGTTTAAATTATGTAGACGCGCCAAGGATTATACGATTTTCACCCATGAGTTACGCAATGACTGTTTGTGATGTTGAGGGCGGCACCCTTCCAGAATATACTTCTAATGTTTCCAGGTGTTTTTTTGGTGTAGCTCGAAAAGTCTTCGGAGCAACACCTAGAGCTTCTAGGTAAGTGACGTCGACGAAGGTATGCGTTCGAAGTCGCAGTCCTATAGCTTATGTGCTAACATATGGTATAAGGGCCAGGATACGTGGTAGCGTGGGCGGGATTGCTACTGTTCGCACGTCGGGAATTGTAGCTGATAGAAACAGCCGAAAAAACTGAAGGCGCCCTTTTGCGCGATCAACAATAAGCAAGCATTGATGCTAATCGTTAAAACTGTGCCATGACTATTAGTAGATAATTGATAGCTACCGTAAGTCGCTTTTGGGCATGACCAGCATGTATCCACAAATGATTTAAAGAAATCGTGCCGACGACGGGTATTAGAGTTAGCCCAGAACATCTCCTTCAGTGAAACTGAAATTTTCTGAACGATCCGCGAGCTTTTGAGTCAAAAACCGCGGATCTCTCGGAAATGGCCGAAACGTCGATTTCCATAAATACATATAAACAAAACCTTTCCAAATATTATTTTTTTTAGTTTTTGCTTTACAAGCCTCCCAGATACTCATCCGCAAGTTAATCATGTTGTTCCAGATCGTCAAACATACCATTGTCGTCAGCAGAATGTGTCCATGTTCATTAGTTGTGGACAATGTGATACTCTGAAGAGCAGCCATTCAATTTAGAGGTTTACGCCGATCACTTTATCGGCGCGCCAGACACGCCGCCGCCGCCGGTATATAATAGAGCCTACGCCGCCGCTGGCGGTGATTAAGTGACTGGCGCAAACCTCTAATGTATGCTTCTCCTTGTTCCGATTCTTCCCAGGGATTGCTTACACTCTAACACACTTTCAGATGCCGTGCTATGCGAGCGTACGTTAATTTCTGCTTGGATGTCAGTATAGAAGTTGACAAAGCTGCAGTTTAAGCTATTTTCTTCCAGTGTTTCTATTGATTTGGTTACGGCAAATACTTCCACTTGAAAAACGCTACAGTGATCTGGCAGTCTGTAGGATCTGTTTATTTCCGGATCAGCACAGTATACCGCAGACCCTACTCCTTCCAATAGTTTGGATCCACCTGTGTACACATGTATCGCCTCGTCTGCCATTTGGGCACCCTTGCGCCAAGCATTCACCTCTATTGTGGATTTAAGAGGCCCCCCAAAGTGCAGATAGGAAATCAGGCAGTATTTTCGTCCTGTAACTGAGGACGCTATACTACTATAGCCGTATGGTCTGCTCTAAAGCTGCCACAAGGAACTGAGCCTCGTTGCAGTTATTAACAATATGTTCTATGCTACCAGGTCTACAGGTGAAATGTGCACAAGACAGTCTAAGTTCGGGAGAAATCGAACATTATATACGCGGCTGTGTGCTCTCATACATATTAGGAGTACATATAAGGAGAAATATCACGAGCTTTATATGATATCAGATATCGGCTATCTGGGGGCCAAAATTAATCAAACACTTTTGCCCCTTTGGCGTAATTGAGCAACAGTGACAAACAATTGGGTATACCGACAACTTTCGCATTGGTAATATTAGACCACTAAAGAGCAGGCGGTCGTACAACCAAGATCATCAACTAAAAAAAAAAAAAACATAAAGTGAAGAGAGAGGGACCGTGGCGTCGTAGGTTTGGAAAAAATATAATGCTATACATAAGTGGTGAATCGGAATCCCTAAAAATCCCGATATAATCCCTAAAATTTTGTAAGAGCTCTAAAACGATCATGCAAAACTTTCCGTAAAACGGTGGGAGCAGGCCCTTTGTTGCGCCAAACTCTTGATACCGCTACTGATTTGAGAGGATCAGGCTCCGGGAGGAATAACAGAAGCAGCGGCCTACTGAAGGTGAAAAGACTGCTGAGTGCGGAATGTGCAGCCCCAGGCCCATGTGGAAATGTAGTCACGATGGCAAGATATTAATTTCTAAGGCTGGAAGTCATAGTGAGGAATATCGAGGAATCATGTACTCGAAAACTGTAAAGTAGCCATTGGGGGTAAATAGCGGTAGCGAAGAGGGGACGAAATGTTTGATAAACCAAAGCAAGCTGAAAAGGCTGCTGCGACGGAGAAGCAAAGGGGCCCTGCGCTGTGACTCCCGTTGTTCCCGACACTATGAGCGAAGTGATAAAATATCCCTTGATTGTGGCACCAAGAGATCACAGCAATTTATTTTAGCAGATAGCTACCGAAATGTGGAGTTCTCTATAAATGGAGCTGATTGGTGAAATGATCAGGATGATGCCCGCCTAACCAAATAAATTACAACCATTCTTCGTTCAGCGGGATGCTTTAATTGGTCTAAGTTGATAATATGCAACGATAGCGCGAACTTTTGTGGTGTATTCGGATGGCGTGGAAATCTCTGCGTCGGAGTCTGAGGAGTACAACATGGGATCGGAAATAATTCGCCTAAAGAGGCGCAGAACCTAGTGTTCGAACAAAATGTCCTAGCCGTTTGAAAAAAATATCCTAAAACTCACAAGAAGAGGGAACCTAGAGAACCTCCGATTGAGACAAAAGAATGCATTGGCAGAGTTATGGGAGGATTTTCTTGGGATCTTATATAATAAGGTCCAATACAGTTAAGTATTGTCGAACTCCTCCTCCCGACCATTGAGGAGAAATTGTTCGATGCAGCAATGTTACAAGAACCAGGGCTCCCATCTGGTAGGATAAGTGCGTTTATTGCGCAAAATGTAGAAAGAGAGCTTCAGTCGTGGAAAATAATTTTAGCACTAAAGCGTCCGGTGGTAGTAATCGAACAGGGAAGAAAATCCTCCTCCTCTAATATGATATTATATGGCGCATAGCGGAAAGGCCCTACCAGAAGTCTGCAAAAGGTTGCAAGTAGTTTTCGAAGTTATAGCTGTTACGTTCTTTCTGAAAAGATACATTTTTCACAATGACGTGTACTATTTACAAGAAATATTGACCCGTTGCATCTCGTAAGTTGCGCCGACTATATATACGTGGATGTGGCACGGAACTGTCTAGTTCCGCTAACGTGTTCCATGTATATGTCCCGGTACTAGAGGATGGTGTTGTTTATTATGAATCTCCTCCTGAGGCTCGGATAGTATCGCTAGATGTTGAGGAAGTTTATGCATCGTTCGTTTACAAGTTTCCCAGGGTCTCCCACTAAAGACGTCTCAACCCAGACCCCAAAGACAAGCGCCATCAGCTGCTGTCGAGCCTTTTGAAGGATTCCATTCTATTCTCAAATGGAATGAACCCAGCGAAGAGCCGCCTAACTTCGTCACGTATGACGATGTCAGGTCTTAATATGCCAGCAGTACTATGGAAGCCCTATGCTGTTCTATTTTATCTCATGTCCCCGGGATATATCAGAGCTCGAACCAGTCTATCTGAATGTTATGTCGGAATGGTTTAGTACATGGGGCAGGGTCTCCAAGATTATTCTGATTGTGCGAAGTTCTATCATGAAATGCTCCTCCGTGAAAACTTAGCTGCCCTGCAGACGCAGTTCGAAGTCGGCTTAAAATATGTGGGTCCCGTGCTGCCAATTCGTACTGGATATTTAAAAGTTGAACAGGCCGGACCGTGGAAAGCTCATATAGACTAAATGAGTTCATAGTGTTACAAGATTTGGTAGCGACCAAACTGAAAAACCCAATCAAAAACCAGGACGATTTTGGCCGTTTCGTAACAAGTCACGCAAGATATCCCTGTTTCGCGATAACTGATGCCAACTGAGAGCAACAAAGGGGTCAAGTAATCATCCGTCTGCATCTCCCAACTCAGTGGAGGTATCGCCCTTGATCTGCTTCCAAAATGCGGTGCCGACTGAAGCACTTTCTTTGTCGGATCGTCTCCTTTTCCAATCGCACAGTCAAAGAAGCCTTTGGGTTTTTATTCGCTGCTCTATCCTCATATCTGCGTACAGCCCATACAGCTCATTCCTACACCACCTTCGGTACTCGGCATTCCGGATAGAAACTTAAATCTTCCGAGAACTTTTCTATCGAACACTCAAAGAGCCATTTCATCTTCTATCGACACCGTCCATGATTCCGAGCCAGGTAGGAGGAGTGACTTGTACATCGTTGTTTTTGATCGTCGAGAAAGGACTTTACTTTTCAATTGCCTACTCAGTCCAAAGTAGCACTTGTAGGCTAGAATTATTCTTCGTTTGATTTCTAAGCTGACATTGTTTTTGCTGTTAATGGTAGCTCACAAATAGACAAAATCCTTCTCATATCCGTCAACAGTGCGAGGAGGCCAAAGCGCGTATGCGCCAAGCAAGTACATCGTCCTGTCCTCATTGTCTTCCTTTAACCAGACCTATTTTATAAAATAACTCCGTCCTCTTGTCAAATACTAGAAGTTTTCGAGGACCTATTCCACTTGCTGCTTCTGGATCTTATTGCTGTAGTCTTAGCCTTGTTATAGCTGGAGTCTTAGCCTGGCAAGCGCAGGGCATGACCACAAAACGTGCTCTAATCGTTTCAACCCGCACTTTCTACATCTGCCATCACTGACCAAGCCTAATTTAAAAGCATGTCATCCCCGAAAGCATTTTCCAGCCAGAAAGCGCCTCCTAAGTCTACAGTCCTCTATTTTCAATGATGTTAGTAGCTTTGTTAGTATAAGGTTGTAAGATCTACATATGATATTCGACACCTTACAGCAACGCGCTTGGGTCCACGCCCTTTCCGCTATGTCGATCATGTGCAACTCTCGTCTTCTCTTAATCTCGCCGAATCCAATTGGGACGTATATTCCCATATGACCTAGGACACTTGGTTCTTGGTACGTTCAATCTGTCCCGGGGCACTGAACCTCGGAGCTAAATCCTGAAAAGATATTATTTTATTTATCTGCTTTACTTTATATTTTTCTAGGACTACTCCGATTTTTGATACACTCTAATATGAAAATGTCCATACATATAAACGCACCATATGCGAGCATCGTTGTAAGTTTAATATTTAGCGTCTTCCGGAATAAAAAAAAAAAAAAACCAATGCACGCAAACCAACGAGTCAGCCAAATGGACTACCAAATCAATAAACCTCATAAGCCCAGCAGTCTGTCAATGTCTTTCAACCAGACAAAGTTTTTGTTGTGCAAAGAAATTTGTTCAGAAATTAAAAATAAATAAACAAACAAAACATACAAAAGCGAAGGAAATCAATTTTGAATAACATGAAGTAACAATGAAGAATGCTCACTTAACTCACTCACTCTCTAATACATGCATGTGTATGTGTGTTGTTCAATGTCCTTAGGAGAGCGCATTGGGATGGATTGTAATAAATGAAATGCCACAAATAGGCAAAGTTGGAGCACAAATGGATATAATGAAACGCATGCGCCATAACAGCAGAAAGCTTTTCACCATAGGACAATGAGCAGCAAAGAAAAAGGTGTAAAACAGAATAGCGTAAGAATGTTGTGTGTGTGTGTGTGAATGCGGAATATGTGGTGGCACTTCAAGGAAGTGGAAATGTTTCTATATTTTTGAGCTATAAAAAGAAACACGTTTTTGTGTGACAGCAACTGTGATGGCAGCAACGGCTGGCTGGTTGACTCTTTGCTGCTACCCAGTTATGCCTTTTATTTCATTGTGTGTGTAATTCATATGTGTAGTTATGCATAGATATGTACATTAGGGTGGGCATATTTTAATTTTTATAGCACGTGGTAAATTTCTAACTGATCACAAAGATTTGTTTATACGACATAAATCATGATATTGGGTACGTTTATATGTTATTAACTCAAAAGTCATGTTTTTTGAGTTATGACACTATTGAAGTAAATGAGCGATGTATAAGACCAACTGAACCTTAATAAATTTATGCCACGCCTCACATTTTTAGAAATTTCAACTGCCCAACGCTTTTATTTAATTGTTTGATCAACGAACTAGATTGATGAGGAGTGTGATGACTAGTACCTATGACCTACCTAATTGTTTTCTAGCTTTTAGTATTATTACTTCATGTATGTATGTATTGTTTTCAATAAAACCGTTTAACTTAAAAAGGTTTTTAATTTATTTTATTTTTACTTTTTTTCGACTTTATTAGAAAAATTTTCATATGTATACCCTGTACGACACAAAAATGTCGGCTAAAAACGTTGTCGATAACAGTTTTTTGGAAAAAAAAAATGAAATTTTTTTAGTAGGTCATGAAAGAAACCTTAAAAATGAAAGTCGAAAAAAGTAAAAAAAAAATGGAAATTTCGCAGGCTCAAAAATTATTTGTTTGAGTATGCGTAGTGGAACTTTTTTCCTGAACCTAAATCCTATCGAAAAATTGATGGCGCGCTATTGGTTAATAGATCGACCCAGTCTAATTTACATATATAGACAGATAAATAGAAATTTTAAGACCAATTTGATATTGTACTAACGTTCGAATCACTAAATTGTTGAACAAATAACTCCACTATTCAATAATGCAAAATGGCCTTTATTCAAGTACTTCACAATAACACTACTACTTCTCGACAGATAGCGTACTTACATCAAACTGATTCTCATGCCTCAGCTGCGGCTGCTTTTATACTTTTTGGTTTCCTCATTGACATATTTCTAGAATTTGCTACCAGCTATAAAATTACCGGCTATAGCATAACTACAGATGCACGTTATAGCTTCTCATATGCGCGTGTATATGTGAGTGATACTTCCACAGATAATTGCCTACTTTTGGGAGCATCTCAGATAAGATATATGCATGTGTTTGTGCGTCTCTCTCCGCTGCGTGTACGTACATATGTGTAGACATAATGATTGATTCGTTTATGCCTGCTTCATTGTTGTTGTGGCTTCAAATTCGAATTCATAACCGCTGTTTTGATTTTAAAATAATGAAGCGCAAGCCGTTTGGACGGCCATAACCGTTTAGACGGTTAAAAGCGCCAATTAAGTAAGTAAGCCGTTTTAAACACAGAAATGAGTTATAATCGGGGAAAGCAGAAAAGCTCGACTTAAGCACTTAGCTCAAAGGGGTGAAACCCGGCACCTAAAAAAATATCAGTCTTGGCGCGATTTACCTATGAGCAGATTAAGGCCAAGTTACATCTCAGTTTCGTTTCGTGCTACTTTTTAATTTTTCCTAGAAATTAGCCGAACGGCATCTGCATGCCGATGGATTTTCGCTGAGCAGCTTCCCATGGCCGAAATATACTCGTAGAATTTGCTAACCGACTGCAAAGAGACAACCCTGCTTATCATTGTTTTTCTAATTGAAAAAAAAATTGTTTCTAAAGATTTTGATGTAATTTTTCCGGCGAGCACGTTACCGCCACCAAGTCTCAAGGTACTTATAGCCATGCTTGGATAGGAAAGGCACTAGCTTCCTTCTCAAACTGAACAAATCCGCGCTGAGGGTACTCACGGGTGTCATCACAGGTCATTGTGCTATCGCACCAATGCTCCGGCGGTGGCGAATACCAACAAGTTCCCTCTGTAGAAGATGTCAGGATGACGAGGAAGAGGAGCCGGTCTACCACTTTCTCTGCTGATGTCCGGTGCTTCACAGAAGAAGGCTCAGATGTCTGGGCGCATCCGACAATCCTGCAGAGGTTGGGAAGGCGGACGTCTCGCTTCTTCTTGGGTTTATCAGGGAAAGCAAGTGGTTCGTTCCAGGAGGTGATGGTTATAAACGAATGTGCCTGTATTGACCGAACAATTTTTTTTGATGTGTGAATGTCTTTGCTCACTGTATAGGGTAATCCTGAGTTTATGCG
Organism: Eurosta solidaginis; assembly: GCF_040869045.1. Classification (NCBI taxonomy): domain Eukaryota; kingdom Metazoa; phylum Arthropoda; class Insecta; order Diptera; family Tephritidae; genus Eurosta; species Eurosta solidaginis. Next base: position 226,060,848 of record NC_090320.1, read on the forward strand.
CTGGGTGTAAAGTGTAAACGTAAGCATAAGCCTAGTACTTGTAAGTGGTATGCTATATTGGGGGTATATTTATGTATTTATTTATGAAAGCCAGGCATAGTGACTGGTATTGGTATGCTGTATGGAGTAAAATGAATGTAGGCCAAGGCGAGGCAAGGAAAGGAAAGGAAATAAAGGGAAAGGGAAGGAAATGAAAGCAAATTTTGTTAAAAATTTACTATGGACGAAATAAAGGCGAGTTATCGGTTTGTTAAAAATTTATTATCGATAAAAAACATTATCGATGAGTTGTCGGTTTGTTATAGAAAATACATCTAATTATTTTGAAAAACTTAACAATTTTAATGGCAACGCCTTATTTTTTTAGTTATCGGTGTGTTTTCGAAAATGTATCTTTGCTATCGCAAAGTTTCAATTTGTTATCATAAATTTATCAATTTGCTATTGCAAAAACTATCGATTCATTATCGCATTGATATTGAGATGTCATCGGAGTGCTACCAATTAGTTGTTGATTTGACATCACAGAATTATCGATGTGCTATCGATATATAATATCGATTGGTTGACTATCGCATTTTTACCAATTTGTTATAATTTTCGATATTTGATCACAAAGGTATGAATGTGTTAACGAAAATGTATCGATATGTTTTTCGAAGAGTTATCAATTTGTTATCGGAGTGTTATCAATTTATTATCAACGTATTATCGAGTAGTGAACGATAACCGCATGCCTATAAAACTTAAATATAAAATCGATGACACATTTGTAACCCGTCGATAACAAGCCAAGAACAAGCCAACAAGGGATTGAGTAGTGCAAACGTCTCAAGGGGTTGCCAGCACAATATATAGCTTCTTCAACCCAATTGTCAACCTCACTTACCCGTGGCGAATCCTGTTTCATTAACAGCCGAGGCTCTGGCGAGCCCGAACTCCTGATTAATCTATGGGGTGGGAGGCGGTATGACCTTGAAGGTTGCATGTGGTCATACCAAATAGTTCCCGAGATGGTATTGCTAGTACCTTTATGGTGCTTGTTAAGGGAACGTACCGGATCTGCAAAGGACCATCAACATCGATAACACTCTAGATCTATATGGAGTGATAGGGTCAACAAAAGAAAGCCTTTGTGACCCCTTCTAGTCTGTTCATGTGACAATCGTTATCAAAGCGATTACGTCGTTATAAACGACAGACATAGCGCCAATGACCTGGATGTATACACTCTACAAGGTACAAGTATCCGTTCGCACCATTATGACTTTTGGTTATACTTTTCGGTACTTACACCGGGTTTAACTCGCGAAATCGGACACTGTCACCGACAGCGACCTTATTTACAACGTGGATATAGCAAACATGGACCATATTGTACATCCACGTCAATGGCATAACGCTACCGATTGTCTTACATCAAAAAATACTGGGTGTGACGTTCGATCAGGATCTTCATTTTGGCGAATTGCAGCCACAGTTGCACCTAAATTTGAGAGCCGTAAAAAATTTGCAAATCTATTGCCACAAGCACTAAGGACAAAGATAAAGAAACGCTCATAACTACGGCCGCTGGTATCATCCACCTCCCCAATATGGTCGACGGGCCTTAAAGAAACATATTGGAGGAAACTGCAGGCCTGTCAAAACACCGTATTCAGAACTGTCATGGGATGCCTTCTTATATCTCCAGAATATCATCTACTTAAATTAAGCAATACAAGCACCCTACATCTCCCCAAGAAGAGAGAAATAAAATGCTGCACAAGCAGTTTCCGCTGAATACACTGAAACCTGGGCATCCCAACGGAACATTTCGGGATTAATTGCACGATTATAATGGGATCATATTGGATTTATTTTGTGAACACGAAAAATCATCAGCCTGTTATTATTATCGGACTGATGTTTACATTTTATTGGTTTACTATCGACGATAACTGTACTAGAAGATTTGTCGGTATGAATAAAAACCTATTTACTATCGAAAAAATATCGACTCGGTGTCCTAAAAATATGGAAAAGTATAAAAAAAATATCGATTTTTTATTGAAAAGTATCGATTTGTTATCAAAAAATTATCAATTTGTTATAACAAAAATATCAATTTACTTTCGTAAAAACATCGGAAAAAAATGTATTCATTATCGAAAAAATATCCATTTGATATCGTTATCGTCGTGCTATCGGTTTATTGTTGGAAAGTTTTAACAAAAATATCGATTTGTTACCGAAATGTAATCGATGCGTTAACAAAAAGTTTTATCGAAAATTTAACGATTTGTTATCGAAAAACATCGATTTGATATCGTAAAAACATTAATTTACTATCATAAAAATAGCGAAAAAAACCTATTTACCATCGAAAAAAATTCGATTCGGAATCCTAAAAAAATCAAAAAAGTATCAAAAAATAACGGTTTTTTATTAAAAATTATCGATTTGTTATCGCAGAACTATCGATTTGCTGCCGAAAAAATATCTGTTAGATATCTTTAGTAAAAAATATCGATTTGTTATCGAAAAAATATCAATTTGATATCGTTTTTGTCATATCTACTTCGATGTGTTATCAAAAAAATATCGATTTGATATCGAAAATATATCGATTTGCTATCTTAAAAATATTGATTTGATATCGTAAAAATATCAATTTACTATCGTAAAAATATCGAATGAAACCTATTTACTATAGAAAAAATATCGATTTAGTTTCCTAAAAATATCAAAAAGTGTCAAAAAAATAGTTTTTATTGAAAAATATTGATCTGTTATCGAAAAATTATCGATTTTTTATCGCAAAAGTATTGATTTACTGTCGTAAAAATATCGATTTGCCTACGAAAAAAAAATCTATTTAATATAGAAAAAAACAATCGATTTGATATCGTAAAAATTTCGATTTGTTAACAAAAACATATCCATTTGCTATCGAAAAAATCGATCTCTGCTTTGATCGTGCACTCATTCTACATTCCACTTTATTTTAATTTAATTCAAAGATTAATTAATAACAACAAGACCTTGTAATGAGTATTTAAGTGGAATCACCCACAAGTATAGTGAAATGTTTATTCATGTTTATTCAACAAATACATACAAATGCAGATGCAAAAAGAAAAACACGCACATACATACATACAAATCACAAGAATAGAGTTATGTCAATGTAAAATTCGATTCAATCGTTGAAAGAGCGCTCGTTCGTACATGGAGACAGAAATTTGTTACCTATTGTTACGTTGATGTTACAACAAATGTAGCAACAACAATGCAACAAGAAGACAATAGCAATATTAGCATCAACATGAGCAGGAATAGAAAGCAATAGCAGAAGCTATTGTGGCTTCAGCGGCATCAAAGTCTATGTTGGCTATGCAGACGCTATCGCTGATTTTCATATCGTAGTATGTAGTATACAAACTTACACACACACACACACAAATATTTGTACAAAGCGTATTTTGTGTGCAAATATGATGCAGCATACATTTTATATTCGCTAACATGTAAAGTCATTTTGTTTGTGTAACAAACTTTTTTGGTTTATAATGCGAATATGATTTCACGTTTATATCATATCATAGGTACACTCATGTTTATGGAATTTTGCAGGCATGTGTGAATGTATGCACATGTATGGCATGTCCTGCCGCAGGCATTCCTGGTAATTTATGAAACTGGGCACGGGCTCAAAATAAATTTATCATTGGATACTAACAATAGGTATGAAGTAAAGTTTTAGTTCATTGGAACTCTAATAACGATGCTTTTATGGTATTTTGTTTATGCGGATATATATATATTTTTACTTATACACCTTGGAGTAAAAAATTAGCAGAAAATAAATTTTTTTATAAAATTTAAATAATTGGTGTAACGAAAATGCTGGCAACCTATTTCGAAAACGATTTAAAAAAAAATAAGGACGTTATGCCAAGTACTAAAACCTAACTAATTA